>NC_132801.1:42019741-42377225 GCF_048594095.1 Paramormyrops kingsleyae | reverse complement strand
TATGTTACATGTCGTTGCTGCCTGTTTGCCCTCGTCCTTATTAAAAGTCCTGTTTCCCCGAACCTCCGGCTCCGTGCGCCTGCTTACCCGCGGATCGTGACAATAACTAGGATTATTGTGTAAAAAAAAAAAACATTTATAAGCATTACTTAAGTAAAATATATAAACTAACAGTCAATACAGTTTACTGGGAAATTCCAAGTAAACTTTACTTGAGATTTTCTAATTAAAGCTACAGTTCATTGTGTTTAGTTTTTACTTGGGAATTCTATTGAAATTACTCACATTTTCTAAGTGAAAAAACTTTCCTAACTTTTTTTAAGTAAATCCTACTCCAAATTTTTTTCAGTGTAGTAACCACCAAGCTTGTTAAGAAATCTGCAAATTCCTTAAGGAAATTGCTATAGGGGCCTGGCGGCCTATACACAATGGCAATGGTGATTGGAGGTGTAGAACTACACTTAGATGTGCTTGCAAGATTTAGAATAATAAATTCAAACGTACTAAAGCTATAACCAGTATTTTCACGCACTCCTAGGTCGGTCTTAAATATTGCAGCAACTCCGCCACCTTTGCGATCGGGTCGAGGAGTATGGTTATAGCTATACTCAGCTGGAGTGGATTCATTTAGTGCCAAGAACTCATTCGGTTTTAGCCAAGTCTCAGTAAGACATAGGGCACTAAGATTAGAATCAGTAATGATTTCATTTACAAGCAATGTCTTAGGAGCCAGCGATCTAATGTTCAGGAGTCCAAGTTTTAGGTTTGCATTACACCTACTATCCAGAGTTGAAATAGGTCTAATTTCTCTAAGGTTTGCAAGACACGAACTACGATGGAATGACCCCCCACGATTAAAACCGCGGGGAACAGACAGTCTCAATAATATGAAGCCTGGGTGACGACTCTAAGCGACTAGCAGGCGGTCGGTTAAGCCGTTTTGCCTGCCGCCTTGGCTTGGCTCTGGTTAGTCAGCAATCTGCCCTAAGACTGTGAGCTATGCTTTTTGATAGGAGATCGGCACCAGCCCACGTGGGGTGAATACCGTCCCTCTTCAAAAGCCAAGGCCTACCCCAGAATGTCCGCCAATGGTCTATATAACCCACACCATTTATCGGGCACCATTCCGACAGCCAGCGATGCAGCGACGATAATCTGGTGTACATTTCGTCGCCACGTCTAGCAGGGATAGGGCCAGAGCATGTTACTGACGCGGACATCTTCCTCGCAAGGCTGCACACCGCTATAAAATTTGCTTTAGTGATCTCCAATTGCCTCAATCGGACATCATTTGTGCCGACATGGATAACAATATGCAAATACTTACGTTTACTCTTAGCCAGCACTTTTAAGTTTGATAAGATGTCGGTCGCTCTGGCACCAGGGAGACAATTAACTACGGCCGCTGGAGTCGCTACTCTCACGTTTCTTAGCATAGAATCGCCGATTACCAGAGCGCTTTCAACAGGCGGCTCAGTGGGTGTTTCACTGAGTGGGGAGAACCTGTTGGAAACGCGAATGGGTGAATGGTGCCGGTGTGAGTCCTGTTTGGACTTACGGCTATGCCGCCGGGTCGTCACCCACTTGCCTTGCTGCGAAGGCCCTGCTGCCGGAGCGGGGGGAGACTGGCTCACTATAGCGGACATATCCGGAGCCGCTAACACTGCGTCAATAAAACTCTCACTCTCCTGAATCTCCCGTAACGTCCGGATGCGTCCCTCTAAGTCTGCGATCTTCTCCGTCAGCCTGGCAACTAGCTTACACTTATCGCAGACAAACGTACCGCTAATGACGGGAGAAGAATAACTAAACATACTGCACTCGGAGCAAACGACAGGAGCCATAGTGATATACTTACGTTTGGCGGGGAAAAACTCCGGGGGCGGAGGCGATTAATCCGTCGTGGATTTGGAAGATTATCAGGAGACTATTAAACTTGCCAAGATTTATCCGATTGCTTAATTCATCAAATGCTGTTTTTTTTTTTTTTTCCTTGCCTTGATATGTGCTTTTTACATTACTCTTGTCTTTCTTAGCCTCTCTCCCACTGTTGTCTCCCCCTTTGTTTGTGTTTTTTTTTTTTTCTCTCCTCTATCACCTCCTTTTTAATCTCTCTCCCTACCCCTTTTCTTCACTATCACTCCCTTCCGGACAGCTCGGCAACTGGAATATTTTACATGTGTTAAAAATAAAATACAATAAATATACAAATAAAAAGAAATCGACCAACATGAAGGGCCTATACAGAGTTTATAGAGCCCCTCATGGCAAAGCAAATATGTCTGACACAGCAGTGCATTCAGACCATTATTCTGCTTGCTAAAGCTGCCGGACAGAACACATTAAAAAAATTTAAAAATATATATATATATATATATATATATATAATTTCTACCAAAAACAGTGATTGATCAGATTAGTCATGTCGGACTGCTTTTATTTTGAACACAACTGTATATATATATTAGTTGTATCAACATTGCACGTAATCAATACCTGACTGTCAAATCAAATTAATTCAGTATAATTCAAAAACTTTTTGACAATATTTTTTGTCACGTGACAGAGAACTTTGGCCAGCTGGCTTTACCAATAAACTACGTCTATTTATTCAGCATGTTAAACACATACTGTGTTTGAAAACTTTTCAGTTGTAGGATTTCAGGACAGAGCAGCCACTCTGTTAGGAACATTACGGCTTTTTGTTTGTGGGTGTTAGCTTCACTGCTGCTATTAACACTAATAGCACATTAGCACAAACAAAGGCCTGCATACGCCGAACTACGTCTTGCTTGGCGGTTAAAGGCGTTTGACGTTCATTGGCATGGGAAACGGCAGTTCTAGTGCTAAACCACTACCAAAAACACTACAAAAGCTGCGCCACTTAAAATAGAAGCGCCATGTCAGGTTTAAAATCATAACTTTCTGTTTTGGCTATTGGTCCGGGTCCATATGGGACAGCTTCTGGGTCCGGTCCGTGGTCCGCCTGTTAGTGACCTCTGCTTTAAGAACACTCCACAAGGGTCTCTCTTGCTAATGGATCCACTGCCAGGCGCAGCATGCGATTATATCTGATAGGTGCATCATGTGATCTCTGTTTACCTGCCAGGGGCATCAGATTTTTCCAGTGGCTGGAGTGCCAATCCTGCCACCAACCCACAAATTTTTTTCTATAAGATGGAAAACCTTCTTGTATGGCTGGATGTAGATTAACATCATACCCAAGATGAAGCAATTGCAGGTTAAGGGCCTTGGTCAAGGGCCCAATGGGGTAGAATCACTCCAGGCAGTCACAGGCAACCTTTTGATGAGCCACCACTCCACCCAGGCCAAAGGTGTAATTTGTGTTTAGAATTTTTTTGCATTTTGAAATGTTCTGCAAAATTTATTTGATAGTTCCATTACAGTAATGTTCAATCATATAGTGGTGCACTGATGTGGAAATTTTTACTGGCAGTAAAAAATGCTGAGCATGTACACTGCTCAAAAAGATTAAAGGAACGCTTTGAAAACACATCAGATCTCAATGGGGGAAAAATCATGCTGTATATCTATACTGATATGGACTGGGTAATGTGTTAGGAATGAAAGGATGCCACATCGTTTGATGGAAATGAAAATGATAAACCTACAGAGGGCTGAATTCAAAGACACCCCAAAAATCTAAGTGAAAAAATGACCTGGTCCATTTTGCCGAAATTTCATTGCAGCAACTCAAAATCGTACTCGGTAGTTTGTATGGCCCCCACGTGTTTGTAGGCATGCCTGATATGTGTTTGTAGGCATGCCTGCTGGGGTATGCTCCTAATGAGACGACGGATGGTGTCCTGGGGGATCTCCTCCCAGATCTGAACCAGGGCATCACTTAGCTCCTGGACAGTCTGAAGTGCAACCTGGTGGTGTTGCATGGACTGAAACATAATGTCCCAGAGGTGTTCCATTGGATTTAGGACAGGCGAGCAAGGGGGCCAGTCAACGGTATCTGCCTGCATACTCTCGCCACATGAGGCCGGGCATTGTCGTGCACCAGGAGGAACCCAGGACCCACTGCACAAGCGTATGGTCTGACAATAGGTCCAAGGATTTCATCCTGATACCTAATGGCAGTCAAGGTGTCGTTGTCTAGCCTGTAGAGGTCTGTGTGTCCCTCCATGGATATGCCACCCCAGACCATCACTGACCCACCACCAAAATGGTTTTGCTGAACAATGTCACAGGCAGCATAATGTTCTCCGCAGCTTCTCCAGACCCTTTCACTTCTGTCACATGTGCTCAGGGTGAATCTGCTCTCATCTGTGAAAAGCACAGGGCGCCAGTGGTGGACCTCCCAATTCTGGTATTCTATGGCAAATGCTTATCGAGCTCCACGGTCCTGGGCAGTGACCACAGAACATAAGAACATAAGGACTATACAAACGAGAGGAGGCCATTCGTCCCATCGAGCTCGCTTGGGGAGAACTTAAATAATAGCTCAGAGTTGTTAAAATCTTATCTAGCTCTGATTTAAAGGAACCCAAGGATTCAGCTTGCACTATGTTATCAGGAAGACTATTCCATACTCTGACTACACGCTGTGTAAAGAACTGCTTCCTTAAATCCAGTTTGAAATGTTCTCCCGCTAATTTCCACCTATGGCCACGAGTTATTGTATTTGAACTAATGCTGAAGTAACTATTCGGTTGAACAGCATCCAAACCTGTTAGAATCTTATAGACCTGGATCATGTCCCCCCTCAGTCTCCTTTGCTTGGGGCTGAACAGATTTAGCTCAACTAACCTTTCCTCGTATGACATTCTTCTAAGACCAGGAATCATTCTTGTGGCCCTACGCTGCACCTTTTCTAAGGCCGCAATGTCCTTTTTAAGATATGGTGACCAAACCTGCACACAATATTCTAGGTGAGGTCTCACCAAGGAATTGTATAATCTTAGCATTACCTCCCTTAACTTAAACTCCACACACCTGGAGATATACCCCAACATCCTATTGGCCTTTTTTATTGCTTCCCCGCACTGGCAAGAATGAGACATGGAAGCATCAACATACACACCAAGGTCTTTCTCATAATCAGCTACCTTTATTTCAGTAGGTCCCATTCTTCTGCCCTCAGCTGAATTTCTCTATCCGGCTTATGCAGAGAGCTAAACATTAAATGGTTTCAGTGAACACTCGGGAGACTGTGTCGTATTCTTCAGAGCTTTACTGATCCTTTTTTCTTTTTGTAAAACTGTAATAACAGAATACAGTGTATCCCCTTTCCATAAAAATACACTAAGATTACATTCAATATTGTTGTCTTATGTAAACAGTCACTACCCAATCTCAGCATCGACAATAACACCCGCCTAGCATGTCAAGAAACGCAGCTAACACCGCGTGCTGATATGTTTCATGCTAGCAAGCTAAATATAGCACCAACAGCTAGCTTATGCTAGTAATGTAACAGAACTCACTAAACACACGAGAAACTCATTACTTTACTGAACAAGGTACTAATAAGTGAGAACAATCAATCGTTTTTGCCACACTTACAGATTATGCCTTTTTAAGAGCAACAGATGCAGGAATCCACAGAGACACAGAGAAATGGACCTTCCCTGTCGAGCGCTGGGAGGAAACCCCCTGCTTGAGCTCTTACACGACGCTTCCCAGTTAAACCACTAGATGGCAGGCTTTTCCCAGAGATGATCCGGAATAAACATATTTACTGACACGTTGCTAGAATTAATTACAGAACGAATGATTATGACCCGTCCTATAACAAACTTATAAAAAAGAAACATACCTCCGAAATAACCCGAGGGACAGAATACCCATAAAATACCTGTACTTTATATTTCTGCTCCCTACATGGAGTACCTTACATTTGTCTATGTTAAATTTAATCTGCCAGGTATCGGCCCAGTCACTAATTAAATCAAGATCCCGCTGTAGCTGCTGAGCCGCTAGTTCACTATCTGCTACACCACCCACCTTGGTGTCATCTGCAAATTTCACCAGTTTACTGTATATATTGGTGTCTATATCATTTATGTAAATTAGGAACAATAGTGGTCCTACAATTGAACCCTGCGGTACCCCACTATGAACGCAGGCCCACTGTGACATTGTGCCTCTTATACCTACTCGCTGCTTCCTATCTGTTAACCAGTTATCAATCCAGGTCGCTACAGTTCTTAAAATACCTGTCGCTTTGAGTTTAAGTAAGAGCCTCTTGTGGGGGACAACATCAAAAGCCTTTTGGAAATCTAAGTAGATGACATCATAGGCCTTCTTATCATAAACATTCTGAGTAGCTACCTCAAAAAACTGCAACAGATTTGTTAAACAGGATCTACCTCTCCTAAATCCATGCTGGCTATCCCTCAAAATGTTATTTGAGTCCAGGTAATCTACCATTTTCTCTTTGATTATAGCCTCCATAACTTTACCAGTTATACAATTAGACTGATTGGCCTATAGTTTGACAAATTACTTCTATCCCCTTTTTTGAAAATGGTTGTTATTTTGGCATGCTTCCAATCAGAAGGTACCACATCTTCAGATAAGGATTTTTGAAACAGTAAAGTTAAGAGTCGGCAAATAATATCCCTCATCTCTTTTAACACTATAGGTAAGATGCCATCAGGGCCCTGTGATTTATTTATTTTGAGCTTAGCTAGGCTTTGCAAAACATGAGCTTCAGTTATATATATATTAGTTATAAATTAGAGGACGTCGGGCCCTCAGGCCACCCTCATGAAGTCTGTTTCTGATTGTTTGCTCAGAGACATGCACACCAGTGGCCTGCTGGAGGTCATTCTGTAGGGCTCAGGCAGTGCTCTTCCTGTTCGTCCTTGCACAAAGAAGCAGATACTGGTCCTACTTATGGGTTAAGGACCTTCTACGGCCCTGTCCATCTCTCCTAGAGTAACTGCCTATTTCCTGGAATGTCCTCCATGCCCTTGAGACTGGGCTGGGAGACACAGTAAACCTTCTGGCAATGGCACATATTGATGCACCATCCTGGAGCAGTTGGACTACCTGTGCAACCTCTGTAGGGTCCAGGTATCACCTCATGCTACCAGTAGTGACACTGACTGTAGCCAAATGCAAAATTAGTGAAAAAAACTGTCAGAAAAGATGAGGAGGGAAAAATGTCAGTGGCCACCACCTGTTAAACCACTCCTGTTTTGGGGGTCGTCTCATTGTTGCCCCTCTAGTGCACCTGGGGGGTATTCCAGAAAGCTTGGTTAACTTACCATTTGGTAAATCTTAACCTCTGGGTTGATATACCCCAAACCCGCATACCATGAGTATGTCGGTTCCAAAACACCTGAGAAGAGTAAGTTCAATCAACCTCCTATCGGTTACCCAGAGTTAATGCGCGTGCACCGTGCATACATAAAGACGTTTTCAATTGATCGCCGATTTCACGAGTCAGAATGGAAAATCAAAGTGAAAAAAAGAGAGCGGCATACTTCACAGAGGCGGAGCTGGAAGTTTTAATGCACGCATATGAGGAATTCAAGCCAATAATAATGAAAAAAAGCAATACGGCTGCATCGGCTAAAGAAAGAGTTGGCTTGGCAAAAAATAACGGACAGAGTAAATGCGTGTGTATTAAATTGCAAATTTGACATCGCCTCCCCTTTTATTATAATGCAAAATAATTAAACACTTAACAAGGCAAAAAATTAAGGATACAAAATCAAGTTACCTGCACATTGATACTATGAATAGATTTCCTCCGCTATCTCGCTGTATACTTGTATAGTGACAATAAAGACATCTATCTATCTATCTATCTATCTATCTATCTATCTATCTATCTATCTATCAATCTATCAACATAGTCTCCCTCATTTATTGAAGGAGCTTTAATAGGAATGTAGGTGCCATCAATGCACCCAATTATGAATGAATGAATGCCTTTTATTGTCACTATACATGTATTACATGTATTCCAAATTACATTTGGAAACCCTGAAATAGAAAGTCATATATGGAAGTATCAAGTGTGTGTGTGTGCAGGATGAATACATGTAGGCTATAGATATAAATAGTATGACTATATATTAAATATGCATCATAGATTTTACTACAAAGGACAAACCTACCACTCTGTGGAATTCCTCTTTAATAACACGCAGAGCTCTATGGACAGGGAACTGTACAAACGTATGTAAGAAGCGTTAAGTACCAGACATACTGTGCGAACGGCTCTACGCACAGTTGCCTTTCCTATATGCTCTGCGTCGCCCATATTGTACAAAAAATGCCCTGACGCCAAAAACCGAAGTGCTATGCACAGGATGTTTTCTGTGCTAAGCACAGACCCGCGGTTTGGGTTTGTGACATTTGCAATATGCGGTTTCAAGAGATGTTAAGTAAATGAACGATTCTTTTGAAAACTGATAACGCTTTTTCAAATAATCATTAGGAAATGACAAGACATCAATACGCGGTCTTATAACTGTCTCCCGGCGAAAAAAACCTTGTATAATTTATGCCTCCACGTTCACAGGATCGTCATCAAAAGGGCACGCCATGCTCAGTAACCTTCTGCAACAAACTTACCCTGGAACATAACCTGCTACTGAGCAGGTTATCTTCAGGGAGTAAGCTGCTATGGTTACGTACATACCCAGAAAGTTAACCTCCGTTTTTGGAACCGAAAGTTGAGGTTATCCACTAACTTACCCTTAAACTTACCCGGGTATGTCACATAACCTGCTTTCTGGAATACCCCCCTGTTGTTAACTTCTTTAACACCAAAGCAGCTGAAACCGATTAACAACCCCCATTGCTACTTAACGGACTAGATCAATATACCAGAAGTTAAATTGACTCGATGCTATACTCTGATTAAAAAGTGTTCCTTTAATTTTTTTGAGCAGTGTATAACAACAACAAAAACAAACATCATCCTCAACAACAACAACAACAATAATAATAATAATAATAAAAAGTTATTGCTTAATAATCAGGGGGTATTCCATGAAGCAGGATTAAAGAAAAGTCTGACTTATTTTGACAAGTCTGGCTAATTTATGTAGGAATTCCGTTCCATCAACGTATCTTAAATGAATCCCGGCTGAGTTACCATGGTAACTTATGAGAGTGAACAAGTCTGCTCTGTGGCCTGTACTACGAAGGGGGTTTAACCAAATCAGACTTAACCCCGAGGTAATTTGCGAACGCGAGGTTAACAAAATCATGTTGACTCCATCGGGGCTAATCAGTACTATGACGCCAGTTAAGAAGTTGATTTGTTAAATCGGTGTTAACTGCATTGGAGTTTGTGCGCGTTCACATATATGGAGCACGTTCGGCAACGCAAGGCACCGTTTGACTCATAGCGCGATCTCCATATGTTTCACAGAGGAAGACGGCATGCTAATTATGCAGCGTTATGAGGAGTTTAAATCAACCCTTTAAAGAAAGTCCAATACCACTGCAGGTAACAAAAGCAGGCAGGCTTGTTGGCAACGTATTGACGACGAAGAAAATGCATACGTACATTTTCACGGTCATAAAACGTGATCTAAAATATCCCACAACCGAGTATTAGATAATGTATAGTGTTTTCTGAAAAGAATTGAAATACTGTTAATAAATACAGAGGCTAACAGATGCGACACAATTCAGAAGTCACCTATTATATGCTGCTAAGTAATATAATGCTCCCTGAAGTTCCATTACTATATGTTACTCATAATGAAACCTAATGTTAACAATAACTGATCCGATTTCAAATGCAATAGTAGTGGAAAGCGTTCGTCGCAGCAAGTCAAGATGAAATATAGAAACATCATGTCAAGTGGTAGGGCTATGTATTTATATTTCTACTCATTATGAAAGATTTGTTGTGTCTAGCCTTCACTAATAGCGTGTTTCTATGTTTTACAGCGAATAATAAAAGGTGTCTGTTAATATGACACTTAATAGCCACTGTTTAACAAACAATTAAATGATTTACAACAGGACAAAACGAAAAAAAGAAGCATATGTGTAGTGAGAAAACGACTTCGAACCTGTCACCCCGGTTAAGTTAGCCTCATATTCGATATTCAGTTTTCTGGCTTTAATATCTTTACGGAATTAAGTAAGGTGGCCGTTTTTAATGACAGAATTGTGATGTCCAGTACACAGACATCGATGCACACCGATTATTTTTCTGCTTCAAAACATTTTGTGATTTGTGCCAAATTATGTTAATCGCTAATATAATATAGGTCCTTTCAGCTGTAATGATAATGATAATAATGAACACTTTATTAATCCCCGTGGGGAAATATATGGTGGTTTAGTATTTTGGGCTCATGGCGACTGTTGCACACCCCTTTGTTTCCCAGATTGCTTTACATGCAAATTTTAATTAATTTTTGTATCCGTATACTGTGCAGTCGACAATACATGAATGGGTTAATAACTTTAAAACTAGACAAGACAGGCACATCTAGTGAAGTGTGCTTTGATCAGTGGACAACAGAGAACAATGCACACCCCTTGGGTTTTCAGAATAACTTTCTCTGTAACAGTTATTAATGAATACATTGAATGCATATTATATGCCATTGCTCCATTTCATACATATTAACAGAGAGAGCCCCTCACGATTCGCGCGCCAATGTGGTACGGATCATCCAGGTACGCCGGCATTGTTTTCGGAGAAATTGTAGTGGGAGGGGCGGTGCTCATATAGGGCTGGCTTACGCAGAAACCTCGACTTAAACAAGAACAAAAACTGCTCAGAGCAGTTTTGAGACTTAGGGTAAATTGCCATAGCAACATGTCTCGACTAAAACCTACCCACCTTTCGTAGTACGGGTTAATCGCGAAGTTACACCACACGTCATCAAGTTACTTGCAAAGTTCCCCCGATAAGCCAGTAACCCCGCTTCGTAGTACAGGCCACTGGACCAGATTAACTGTCTTGCTTAGTTAAGAGTTGTCTCAAAGAACGTCCAACTTGTGGGAACAGATTCCCAAAATTCCACATTCTCACTACTCATGTCATGTAATAAATGTAATAAAGCCTATAAAAATCACGTCTCAGCATCTCCAATTAATTCCAAAATAATTAAAATAAAAACGTAGCCAGAAGGAGACTAAGAGGGGACATGATCCAGGCATATAAAATTCTAAGAGGTCTGGATGCTGTTCAGACAAATGGCTACTTCAATATTAGTTTAAATACTAGAGCTTGTAGCCATAGGTGGAAATTAGCGGGAGAATATTTTAAAAGGGATTTGAGAAAGTATTTCTTTACACAGAATGTAGTTAGAGTATGGAATAGTCTCCCTGTTAGTGTAGTGCAAGCTAAAACCTTGAGTTCCTTTAAATCAGAGCTAGATAACTCTGAGCTATTAGTTGTGTTCAACCCACACGAGCTTAATGGGCTGAATGGCCTCAAAAAAGGTTATGTGGTACAATGGGCGGAACTTAAATGAGGGCTCCGTCTATGACGTCATCACCAATGATTGACAGGTCCAGCTGCATGCCCCCACCCAAAAGATGATTGACAGGGCTAGCCGCCCACCCCCTGTTCCCCCACAACCTAGTTAAAATTTAAATTAGTAATTTAAAGCTTGTATTAAAACAATGGTCACATTTATTATGTTTTAAGGAATAATAAATCGTATAGTAGACTGAATGTAAGCTAGTGCATACACGTTGTATTTTAAAAGAAAATGCACGTAAGCTCATTATATTTAACCGAAATGTTTAAAGAATTTAACTCTTAAACAAGTAGAGACATGCCTGAGCGAAACACCGTATTTTAAGAAAACGACACAAGTCCCAAACTTTTAACTAGAGACACCATTTTTAAGTAGAGGCATACCCGAGCGAAACAAGCACGAATATTTTAGCCCAAGTTTATAAAAATGAGAAAAAGCCGTAATCAGTTCAAAAGTTTTATTTCAATGTAAAATAGAAAAAGTATTTCACCAAACGCGAAGCTGTAGCTCGGCAGAGCGTGCGCTCCGTTTGAACAATGCGGGCGAAATGACAACCTAGGCGATCCGAAGCTTACGCAGGCGCACTTCACGTATTTCAAAATGGCGACAACAAGAAGTATTAAAACTGTCTTGCCGCTAGAGTTTTAAACTAGAAATAATTCTCTTTAACACGAACGTGCTGTTTTTAATACAATGTTTAATACAATGTATGTGAACAGCCTAGATGATAAGTTTTAGGGAATGAATATATGTGTTTTTAGCATAAATTTAGAAGCATGGGTGTCGGCACATACCGCTAGGTGGGGCTGTCTACTGTTCTTTTTTGTTAAAGGGGTTCACAGCAGGGGCCGTAAAACAGCGGGTGGCCGCACGCCTGTTTGACAACTGGCTCGAGATAGACCGGTTCCCAAGGCTATTGATCTTTTGCTGGTCCCCCATTCCCAAGCTATTGCATTTGTCGGAATGCCATAAACTGCGACACCCCTGGATTGTGATAAGAACGCACCCATCCTGACAGAACGCACATTAACTCTATTTGTTAATCTGACTTATTTGTAAATAGTATAAAATAATCTATTTCTAATTTAAATAAAAGTCGGGCTCTAACACCACAACTCCCTGCTGTTTAGCAACATTTAGTTAATTTCATCAACGGATGGCTAATCAAAAGGAATAAATAACTTAAAAGATGTATTTAGTTGTATTTTGTTATCAGGGCTTTAGAGTTTAACTTCAAGGCTGTGAAATCAGGCGTAATTATTTGTCAGGAGAACGATGTGTATGCAGACCCAAAGCACACTAACTCAGGCATTCACACAACTTATGGCGAAAAACCAGACAGAAATACCAGAGTAGTGATGGCCGATTCGCGAACGAATCGTTCTTTTTAACTCAGTTTTTTTAGTGAACGGGTTGAACCGATTCGTAAGTCTGAACGAATCGATTTTTAAAATTATTTAAAAATATTTTTAAAACTTATCTTTGGCTATTCAACATCCAAAAGCATCCCCCGCGACTTCGGATATCATGTTCCGTCTGCGCTTGTCTTATCACTTTTAGGTTTATCCTTATGTTCGTCACTTACATTCGTCACTTTTGCGTTCGTAGACTTCCGTCTGGTGCCGAGAACACCCGAACGGCTGAGTACCAGGGGCCGGTTGCACAAAACACCTTAAGTTAAGATTTTCCTTAAAGTCCGAGTTAAGGTCTCCTTAAAATAAAGTCGGTTGCACAAAACGCCCTTAAGTCTCCCCCTTAAGGTTTCCTTAATTTTTTCTCTTAAGTATTTAAGTTTTTCTCCTTATCTTGGTCTTATATTTAAGGAATCCCTTAACGGTTGCACAAAACACCTTAGCAACCAAACTAAGGGAAAAAAATTAAGGTACCTCTAACCTTACCTTAACTGCGAGATGGCGGAGTTTATGCTAATAGATAACGAAAATGAACGCATCCCAAAAAGAGTGTTCCGTGACCGAGAGAATCCCTTAGATACGCTCAACGATGAGCAATTGATTTTGCTGTATAAATTTGACCGGCAGTCAATTTATGATTTGTCCGACCGTCTACAGTTGGATCACTCCACAAACCGAAGCTGTGCTCTCCCGGCTGCGTTGCAATTAATGATCGCTTTGCGGTTTTATGCTACGGGCTCCTTCCAGGCTGTAATAGGCGATGTATTTCATGTTCACAAATCAACGGTGTGCCGCATCATTCACCGAATTTCAAACGCCATTGCCGGTCTTTTGAATACCGTGGTGAAGTTCCCCTCAAAACCTGAAGAGGATGAAATAGCAACAAACTTTTTTAATGTAGCCGGCTTCCCAAGAGTGTGCGGTGTGATAGATGGGACCCACATCAGGATTCAAGCTCCGGTACAACACGAAGATCAGTTTATTAACAGAAAAAATCAATATTCAATCAATGTACAGTTAGTCTGCAATCATGAAAATAAAATAACTAACGTTGTAGCACAATGGCCTGGCAGTACCCATGACGCTCGAATATTGGATGAGAGTATCCTTGCAAGGGAATTTGAGGAAGGGAGGCACAAAGGCATCCTCCTTGGGGACAGTGGTTATCCGTGTCGTTCATGGCTAATGACACCATTCAGAAATCCTGCCAACAGTTCTCAGGCAAGTATAGTCTAAGTATCCAAATTGTAAAATAGACCTACCTTGTTCAGCTGCATGTTTTACCTTAATTTACAATTTATTCAATGTGATTGATAATAATCGATAGTACCATGTGGTCCCCTCCCTCTTTCTAACAGGAGAGCTACAATTTTAGCTTGTGCAAAACACGGGCAATTATTGAGCGGGTCAACGGGCAGCTAAAACGACGCTTCCACTGCCTACATGGCGAGCTTCGTGTGGATCCAGGCAGAGCATGCAGGATTATTCTAGCATGTGTAGTTCTGTTCAATTTATCTAAGGGCAGTGAAGTAGAGGAGGATGAGCAGCAGGAGAACACTGAAGATGTGGAGGAGGATCGGGAGGAAGGAGTTGAAAACAGTGGATACACCGTGCGAGAGACGATAGTACAGAATTTCTTTAGCTAAAAAGAATAGCTAGGCTATAAATAAAGAATGATTTGACAAATTATCGTAATTAAATTATTTTATTTCTCATTGAAAGAGTATGAATAATTGTAAATAGTTATGTTATAGATGTATAAATATGATTTAGAAATAAGTACAGGTATTATATAAATTTTAATGACTTTTATTAAGTGTACACGTCGCTATAGCTATCTATTCTTCTAGGGACGTTACAGTAAATGTAATTGATTCTTCTGTTAGCTTGCTTATTTTGTGTTGCAATAAAATATTGTTCATTTGCAAATTGTTTTTTTCTACGAGCAAGTTTTCAATTTCAAGCTCTAATTTCTTTTTTTGGAGAAGCAAAACCTCCTTTTGGAGTGCCAGTACAGCTACACCGTCTTCTTTCCCGCTGTTTCTGTAATACAAAAAAGAGCAAAGTATTAATACAACTAGCGATGTGCAAAAATATTACACAGGAGTCATAATGTCACGCCCAGCTCCGTACGATCATCGTGTGTGCCACGCCCACCTCGTTATCCCGTGTTTCTACCTGATTGTTCTCACCTGTCTCTTGTTAATACCAGCTAGTCTTCTGTATTTAGTCCTCGTCAGAGTCAGTCTTCCCCAGACTTGTCATTGATGTTTGCTGTCGTTCTACCCCGTGTTGTTGCCTGTTTCCCTATTAAATCCCCGTTTTACCCGACTTCCTGGCTCTACTCCCTTGCTTGCCCGTTCGCCTACCGACGATCGTGACACATAACTTGCAATTTTTTTTTTATTAAGTATAAACTTTAACTGCACTGCGATAAGAAATATAATTGAATACTGTGTGAGACTGAAAATGCTTATTATACAGTATGATTGGATCGAAATTTAGTGCTGTATTTTTTCTGTGTAATTGATCCGGGAAAAGGTAGCACGGCGTACCAAAAACTTACCTTGACACCCCCGGTGTCTTTGGAGGGTTAGCTGGGCTGCGAGGCATGACGATCGATGTACTTGCAGCCGCAACGTCATATTCTTCCGTCATTAACTCATCTGGCTCACTGAACAAGGTTTTACTAGTTAAATATATAGTCATGACATTAACCCTAATGTCATTAATTAGGCTTAACCTGAAGAATGTTACCCTTCCAAATGACCACAGCTCTCCCCTCCGCCAGTTATTCCAACCACTGTAGGTGAGTCACGACCAATTATGTCCGCTACCATCGCTGCCTCATTTGAAAGAGGTTTTGGAGGTGGACCTCCACCTTCAAAATGACATTTTGTATAGAATAAATTCTGGTAATGATTTTTTTTTTCTAGCACAATAGGTTGCAGTCTAAACGCGAGTGTCAAAGAACGTTAAGCCTGTTTCACGTTCAGCCTAGCTTGCTAACTAACCATAGCATATAACGTTATAGAACCATTACAGTCTACTTTATATCTATACCTTAAATACTTTAATGTGTAATAACTTGTTGAAAGAAGATGAGCAACTTATGTACAGCAATAAAGACGAACATTAACAGTTCCCTCAAGTCATGTTAGTCATTTAACCTATCCGAAGTTGTAAGTTAACGTCAACTAGTAAGATCGAGTTCTTACCAGTTTTGTTACATTCTCTCCTGTATTTAGTGATCTCTTTTTTGGCCAGAACAGATAAGTTGTCGTATTTTTTTTGCACCTCTTGTATGGACCTTTTCACCAGACTTCTTGAATTAATTTTCATTACAATTTCCTCCCACATTCTTTGTTTTCTGTTTGCTGTTATTTGCGGATCAAATTTACTTTTTAGTATGTTCTTTCTTTTATTGAATTCTTCCAAAAGTATTATCTTTTCCTCCTCTGACCAATTTGGCTTTCTTGTCTTCTTTTCTTCCATTTTTTTTCTTACTTTGTGAGTAACTTTACTTTGTGAGGCGATAACAGGTATCACAAGTAAGCGCGAGTGCAAAGATATGAACGGTCTCCATGGAAACGGGACAATTTTACTGCTGTAAAACGTCTTTCAATGTTGTAAATCCCTTAATGTTTTTCCTTAACTAAGGAAACCTTTTAAGGGGTTCTGTGCAACACCCTTAAATAAATCCCTTAGCTAAGGAGAAATTAAACCTTAAGTGTTATACTTAAGGGGAAAACTTAAGGTGTTTTGTGCAACCGGCCCCTGGTCTCTAACTCGCTGACTCCAAAAAACCTGAGAGCCTGTTCGATGAACGAATCAAACATGCGGGTTTTCGGACACTGGGTGACTCAAAAGAACCTGTTCGATGAACTAATCGGAACTTACGGGTTTTCGGACACTCGGTCGGTGAATCAAACGAACGGTTCACGAACCGATCCCAAGAGCCCTCGCGGCGTTTACTGCGGAAATGCAGTTACACTGTTAAAAGGAATAAAATAAACGCAGCTCTTCATCATTTATCACAAAAGTAAATTATTGCATTTCTGTATAATAAAACTATATGTCTTTCATCAAAGAACAAACTAAGATATTTATTAACTTTGACATTTACACAACAACGTATGCAAGTTTACTCATGCTCATTATATATGTATGTGTGATTGTATTGGTAATATTGCAGTTGTTGTTAACTGTGATGTAGTCCTTGATACTCATGCACATGAATTTGGCTTAAGTAAAGAAAATAAGAAATATATATACACGCGTGTTTATTCAGCATCGACACCCTTTCTGCTTTTTATGCATTGTTTTTTTTTATTGTGAATAGTCAAGCTGAACATTTTTGTTGAACACCAGCGCTATCTTTCAGTCAAATAACGTAACCTTGAGAAATTTATTATCCGATCCCATGATTCGATCGTTGAGTCTTATGGTCAGCCGGAAAAAAAAAGACAAAAAAATCATAGAATCGGTTTTAGAATCGATTCATTACAACGGACAGTTCGAAAAAATCGAATCAGTTAATTGAGCCGAACTTCCCATCACTATACCAGAGTGTACACGACTCGTCCCACTGTCTCGGTCGGTTGGTGCGTGGGGGGTCGCCCAAACAAACCCTGTTGTGTTTAATTGCTGTAGAAGCTAGTGAACGGCATATATCAACATACATCAAAAGCATTTTAAAAACTTTGGTAGAATGCTTATTTTAAAATAAGTATAAAATGTGTTGTAAAGCATTTTAACAATGATAATTAATAAAGAATTCAAGCATATTCCCTGTCAGCACAAGTACGTAGGCAATATGTCGCATAAACGGCGGATGGTCGCAATTGGATCGTGTTCCATTACGAAGCATCGCGTTTTATTTGCGAAAACGTCGGATTGTCGCGGTGTTGAAAAGCGTTGCTCACTTAAACGTCGGATCGTCGCTTTTAAGTCGAAGGTCGATTTTTTGGTAGGGAAAACTATGCATCACGTCAGATCTTGTTTAGAAAAGGGTTTGTTTGCCTCTGGAAGTAGTAATATGAAGCATTACTACTTCGAAGTATGATTATGGTTTTAGAAAACGACCTTATACATAGCTAATACATGGATACTAAGAAATATAATATCATCACAAACACCTTTGTATTTTTAATATATTTTATAAATAAAATACATTAGTATCGATACGTGTTCAACATTAAAGCAAACGTTGAAATAATTATTGGCAATCGTAGGATAATAGGGTCAGGGAATCATCACGTAGGATAGTAAGAGGGTCGGGAAATGGTCGCATAGGATAATAAAAAGGGTCGCGGAATCATCGCGGAGTTTCGCTTAGACGCAGTGTTAATTTTGACAGCAAATATTTATTTAGTTTTAGTCATAGTCTTTTGACTAAAATGTAATTTAGTGTCAGTCATAATTTAGTCATTTAAATTATTTTAGTTTTAGTCTAGTTTTAGTCGACTAAATATCATGATTACAGTCGACTGAAACTACAGTTGACTAAGGGCGTTTTTCCACCGCACCAGGTACCGTACTTTTGGTACTTTCGGTACTTCCATAAAGTGCCGAAAGTTTGGTACTGTCATATCCCGCTCCGTACGATCCCGATGTGTGCCACGCCCCCCTCATTACCTCGTGTTCAGCCCTGATGGTTCTCACCTGTTGCCTGTTCCGTTTACCAAGTCTTGTGTATATCAGTCCGCGTCTCCCCATGTCTGCCAGATCCGGCATTATAGTGTTACGTGTTGTCCGTCAGCCTCGGAATAAACCCCGTTTCCCTGAAGTCCTGGCTTGCTCTCGTTTGCTTCCCGTCTCGCCGGTCCCCGAACGTGACAGGTACTTCTTTCATGTCGGTTTTCCACTGGCATAAAAAACAGTACCGCGCCAAATGACATCATTAGTGACCGCCCCTGACTGACAGCCCAAAATTAAAACTAATAGTTGAGGCTGGAAAATGCGGTTTATTATGTCAGCTTCTATCACAGTATAAGATTCAGTAAAATCCAAATCATGCTGCCATCAATTACGTTTACATAGGTACACTTACTTTGGCTACTTACTGCTAATTCAGTCTTTTGAAAGCAAAAAAAAATATTTAATTATGTTTTTTGATTTTCAAGCGGCATTGTTCGGTGTTTCGCGTGTGCCCCATTTCTTCCAAACGGCTTGGTATTACTGTGTTCCGGGCAATTAAGTTTCCCTATATTTCTCCTGTCTATCAGGAAATAATGTTTCCCCTAATATTAAAGCAAAGAGGTATGTGAAATGTTTGAAAATCACATATGAATACAGTAGATCGTCACGCATAATATAGTCTTATAAGCAATACTATACCGTTTTCATCAAGAAATACCTCTATCCAGCGAATTAAGTAATGTCATTTATTATCTGTAAAAACAAAAAACATACAAAAGTCATGTGATGTTTTAAAATTAATATATGGCTTGTTTACCTCGTAAAAAGACATGAAAACAACAGCGAAACCGTGTACATATCAGCGCGCGACAGGGGAAACATAGGGAAACTGAACTGCTCGGAACGGCAAAAACTTTTTTATTTCGAGTCGTGCCATCCAAATCCCACTGGATCTGTTCATCCGACCATATGGCGATTAAAGCCTGTGTTTCCTCGTTTGTCCATCCTTCCATTTTACTTTTTTATATTTTTGTTTCTACTACTTTTTATTTTGTTTCTCGCTGTGTATTTCAAAAGATGGCGGTTGTATTTTGTGTTTCAGCGGCAGGCTATTTGCATAACCAATCGACAGTAAATACGTTCGCAAGTCCCACCCCGAAGTACCAAAGAAGTACCCCAACTGGTTTGGCACTTTTGGTACTCGAGATTTCGGTACTGGTACTCGACCGGAAGTCAATGGAAAAGCGAAAGTACCGTACTTTGTGCGGTGGAAAAGCGCCCTTAGTCGACTAAAATGAAAAGTGCAAAGAATAATGTTTAAAGTTTCCCTTCAATTTCCGAAAGTCATTATGTTCACCAAGATTAAATGAAACCAATGTTAAGGAATGGTATTAAGGTCTGACTGTGCAGTACACAAATACACAGATTTCACTCTTATTTGAAACACAAACATATGTTTATTTAACTGGAAACAGTACTGTAAAATCAGAAGTACCATTAATACAAAACTAAAGTCACTTCAAAGAAAAAGTGCATAGGTGTCAGGGTGCGGGGCAAGCGAGCTGGAAAGCAGGCGATTGCAGCCGTAAATACGGACAGAAGGGATTTATTCCGGGGCAGACTGGCAACAAACAGGAACAACGCATGACACTACAATGACGGATCTGGGGAAGACGGACTGAGACTCGGACTAAATACAAAAGACTAGGCAAATGGAACAGGCAACAGGTGAGAACAATCAGGGATGAACACGAGGTAACGAGGTGGGTGTGGCACACATCAGGAGCGGACAGAGCGGGGCCTGACAGAACCCCCCCCCCAAAGGCGCGCAGACAGGAACGGACGGAGGACAAAGGGGAACCCAGGTGGGCGAAGGAAGGCGGCCGCAGGGGCTACAGGCGGACGGGAGGCCGGAGCCGGAGGGGACCACACAGGGGGCAAGGAGACAGACGGAAGGGACCGACAAAGGAAACGAGGAGGGAGCAGGAGGGAACAACAGCGCTAGCAGGCAGGAGGGGGAGGCCGCGGCCGGAGAAGGCACAGCCGGAGCCAGGGAAGGCTCCGTCCGACGCCCAGCCGGAGCAGGGGGGCCCGGAGGCGGCCGACGGAGGGACCACAGGTGGGCGATGAGGCACCGGAGGGGGACCCGGAGGCGAGAGCCGAACCGGCGACGCAGGACCCGCAGGCAGCCACCGAGCCACAGCCAGGGGCCGAACCGGCAACCCAGGGGGTAGGGCGGGCGGGACCCGAGCCCGACGCTTGTGTCCCCGTCCTTTGTGGGACACTGAAAGGCGGGGTCCCGGGGGGTGTTGGCCTCGCCGAGGCAAGGGCGAGGGAGTCATGAGGGAGGTCCCCCAGGGTAGAGGCTCGGGCAAAACAGGGGGCGTGGCCGCAGGCGGTGCAGCCGGAGCCGGGGACAGGACTGGCGAGCCGGGCTGGACGGGAGAGCCGGGCTGGACGGGAGAGACAAGCAGATCAAGCGCTGGCAGGACAGACGAGACAGGCATATCAGGTGCCGGCAGGACAGGCAGGTCAGGAGGGGGCACCTCGGCAGGCGCCTCGGCCGTACGGCCAGTAGGGGGCGCCTCGGCAGGCACCGCAGTCATGTGGCCAGCAGGGGGCGCCATGGGCAGAGCGGCTTCCTCTGCTGCAGGCGGAGGCGAAGCCAGGCAGTGGGCACCCTCAGTTCCTGGCCAGCAGGGGGCGCCCCGGTGGGCGCCGCCATCACGCGGCCAGCATGGGGCATCTCAGCGGGTGCCTCGTAAAGAGAGGCGGCAGCTGCAGCTGGAGCTGCGGGCAGGATGGGAACAGGCGGGTCCGGAGCAGGGCGGACGGGCAGAGCGGCGGCCTCAGGCAGGGAGGACGTGCGGCCAACAGGGGGCGCCTCGGGCGTGCGGCGCCAACACGCGGCCAGCAGGGGGCGCCTCAGCGGGCGCCGCCAATACATTTATTCCGGGGCAGACTGGCAACAAACAGGAACAATGCATGACGCTACAATGGTGGATCTGGGGAAGACGGACTGAGACTCGGACTAAATACAAAAGACTAGGCAAACGGAACAGGCAACAGGTGAGAACAATCAGGGATGAACACGAGGTAACGAGTTGGGTGTGGCACACATCAGGAGCAGACGGAGCGGGGCGTGACAATAGGCTATGCCTCTTTCTGAATATTAAAATAAAAAATATTTAACCCCCTGGGCCCTGAGGCCTTTTTTCCACTTTCGAGGTAGTCTGACATGCCTTGACATTTTAAAATATGCCAATCTTTTGAGCTCTGAAACTTATAGACACAGGGGTTGGCTACACATAGGTGAAAGTGACATTCTGAAATTTTATGTAGTTTGATTACTAAAGTGTTAGTACTTTAGAGTGACACTCTTTTTCTCAAAGTCAGTGGCCTTCAAAATGAATATTGATGAGATAGGTGTCCTCACACCTGTCGTAGTTTGCATACTGTCAATGGCCCATCAGTCTGGAATGTCACTGTACCCCACACCCATCACTTTGGAAAGGCAGTTTGAAACGCAAGAAAAGTAGCAACAATAAAATCCCTTTCACAGTTTATTGGTAGATGGAATGAAAAATGAAAAACTGTTACTATATAAATATGATGCAGTGATTATTATTAACGCTCTGGGGACGAGGGCATCGTCGACCGCGTATCTTTCTCGTGTATTTCAGTTTATATCTCGCTGAAATCATTATGTAAAATCATGAAAAAAACACTGACTAAATCCGTTATCTGTCTTCTTTTCAAAACTTCCATTGTCAGAAGTATTAAAGTTTTTAAAATTAGGTTAAATGGGCAAAAAAGCAAATCGTGTAACCTTTCTTTGTTTTAATTGTATCGCGAGCGTTTAGGACCGCTCTCAGCGGAAGATCGCTATTCACGTTCTAAATACGCTGCGTTTGAATCGGCGACCACGTGATTGCAGGCACACAGGCTTAGCCCACTGAGCCATGAACGCAGGTATGAGCTTCGCTGCTGAAAGTGGCAACACTGGCGCAAAGCTTCAGCGGCAGAGACGTATCCGTGTGCTATTTTGTAGCCGATCAGTGTAAACACTACCCAGACATGTGCTCTTGTTTATTTCGGTCACAATGGGCGTATTCACATATTTCTTTACCCAATACTAACTGTCGGATTATCATGTTATTATCATGCGAATAGCGCGATTTGCAAGTGGGTGGGCGATCAGAGCCGCTTCGAGACGCAGACGCTTAAGTCAGTCACTCTTGTTCTTTCAATTCGTATCACGAACCTGTAAAAATATATTTAGTTTCTACCTATATATATTTGAAAAGTAGACCGTCCAAGGTTTCTGAGAGTATTTTTAAAATGTGTATATGACAAAAACTCACGGAGTTATTTAAACGGTTTTGCGAAATTTCTGTCAGATCCCGCCGGCGGGACCGCCGACCCCAAGGGGTTAAATAAATATTTATAATATTTTTATTTGTTATTGTTCGCTGTTAAATGTTTCATCTGAAATTCTCAAATATGTTCAAAGAAAAATACCAATAATGGTCTTAGGGATTTATACCCATTACCAAGAAAAAAAAAATCCAAACACTGAAAACATACTTCTCGACGGCTCTCAGTAGCAGAAAGTGCAACCATTCTATTTTGGCATTTTCAGCATCAAAATAATTACCACAAGGCTTCAATTCTATTATTGTATAGAGCCAAAAATCAACTCTCCCCTCTTTCAGGTGATTTCATGTTTGTTGAAGTTTCCGGCTTTTTAACAACTGTATAAAGTAATGTTATTTGTTATATAAATCAACTCAGGTGAAACAAAAAATGTACGATTTCAGGGCTGCCAAATCTCAAGCTTCTGTCATGATTTCCTGCCTAAATCCTAAATTCTTACACGCTTGCCTGATTCCGCAGTTCCTACACCCCCTACCCTTCCATGGCTTGTGAGATAAGAAAGCCCCCCCCCCCCCCCCCCTTCTGTCTGCCTGGTCGATCATTTCTAGACGCTATTTAGGTGCTTCCTCAAATCTTGTTGCCTAAATGACATTTCACACTCATACGAATATAAAATTTTGCTATAACAAAACGATCCTTATACATTTTAAGAAAAACATAAACTATACACTCACCTAAATGATTATTAGGAACACCATACTAATACGGTGTTTGACCCCCTTTCGCCTTCAGAACTGCCTTAATTCTACGTGGCATTGATTCAACAAGGTGCTGAAAGCATTCTTTAGAAATGTTGGCCCATATTGATAGGATAGCATCTTGCAGTTGATGGAGATTTGTGGGATGCACATCCAGGGCACGAAACTCCCATTCCACCACATCCCAAAGATGCTCTATTGGGTTGAGATCTGGTGACTGTAGGGGCCATTTTAGTACAGTGAACTCATTGTCATGTTCAAGAAACCAATTTGAAATGATTCCAGCTTTGTGACATGGTGCATTATCCTGCTGGAAGTAGCCATCAGAGGATGGGTACATGGTGGTCATAAAGGGATGGACATGGTCAGAAACAATGCTCAGGTAGGCCGTGGCATTTAAACGATGCCCAATTGGCACTAAGGGGCCTAAAGTGTGCCAAGAAAACATCCCCCACACCATTACACCACCACCACCAGCCTGCACAGTGGTAACAAGGCATGATGGATCCATGTTCTCATTCTGTTTACGCCAAATTCTGACTCTACCATTTGAATGTCTCAACAGAAATCGAGACTCATCAGACCAGGCAACATTTTTCCAGTCTTCAACTGTCCAATTTTGGTGAGCTCGTGCAAATTGTAGCCTCTTTTTCCTATTTGTAGTGGAGATGAGCGGTACCCGGTGGGGTCTTCTGCTGTTGTAGCCCATCCGCCTCAAGGTTGTGCGTGTTGTGGCTTCACAAATGCTTTGCTGCATACCTCGGTTGTAACGAGTGGTTATTTCAGTCAAAGTTGCTCTTCTATCAGCTTGAATCAGTCGGCCCATTCTCCTCTGACCTCTAGCATCAACAAGGCATTTTCGCCCACAGGACTGCCGCATACTGGATGTTTTTCCCTTTGCACACCATTCTTTGTAAACCCTAGAAATGGTTGTGCGTGAAAATCCCAGTAACTGAGCAGAATGTGAAATACTCAGACCGGCCCGTCTGGCACCAACAACCATGCCGCGCTCAAAATTGCTTAAATCACCTTTCTTTCCCATTCTGACATTCAGTTTGGAGTTCAGGAGATTGTCTTGACCAGGACCACACCCCTAAATGCATTGAAGCAACTGCCATGTGATTGGTTGATTAGATAATTGCATTAATGAGAAATTGAACAGGTGTTCCTAATAATCCTTTAGGTGAGTGTATATGTCTGGTGTTTTTTGATTCAGTTTGATTATCAACCTCTAAAGGCCACTTCTTTAAATTTCTTAGCAAAATAACAGTTACTGCTAAACTGTTTTATTCCTTGTTTGAATCATCAGTGGCTATGCCCTGCTCATTTTCAAAGAGAGTGGTATGTCGCCTCTTGGCTAAACTTTTGTAAAGCAAAGCTACCCTTAAAGCACTTTGGATAAAATGATTCATAGCGTGTTTTATACTTATTTTAAAATAACACATTAACAAAAAAAAGGGTAAAATAACAAAAACATATCCTAAATTCTTGACTATTCCCGTACCTCCCCCTCAACCCATCCTTGGCTCGTGCTAAAACTTCACAATTCTGCTTGCCTGGGTGCCTTGTAGATAGATAGATAGATAGAGATACTTTATTTATCCCGAAGGAAATTTAGGTGTCCAGTAGCTTATACACTTTGTACATACATATAGGCGCACAGACCTATGACATTCACACACACATACATACTGCAACAATACAAAGGGAAAAAAAACAGGGGGGCAGTGTGTTATACAGGCCATCACACTCCTCCCTTCAGTGTGATGTTGAAGAGCTGTATGGCCCTAGGGACAAAGGACCTTCTGTGCCTGTCAGTTCTGCATGACAGAGACAGGAGCCTATCACTGAACATGCTCTTCTGTTTGGAGAAAGTGGTGTGCAGAGGGTGACGGTCATTGTCCAATATTGAGAGCAGTCTGCTCAGGGTCCTCCTATCTGCAACTGATGTGAGTGACTCCAGCTCCATGCCCACCACAGAGCTAGCTTTCCTCACCAGCCGGTCCAATCGTCCAGCATCCCTCTTCCTAGTGCTGCCTCCCCAGCATACCACAGCATAGAAAAGGACACTGGCCATGACAGACTGGTAGAACATGAGCAGGAGTTTGCTGCAGACATTGAAGGACCTCAGCCTCCTAAGGAAGTAGAGCCTGCTCTGTCCTTTCTTGTAAAGTGCTTCGGTATTGGCAGACCAGTCCAGTTTATTGTCAAGGTGGACCCCCAGGTACTTGTATGTACTGACAGTCTCCACATTCACCCCGTCAATGGTGACAGACAGCAGTGGAGGGGCAGACCTCCTGAAGTCTACTACCATTTCCTTGGTTTTGGTGATGTTCAGCTGCAGCTGGTTGGTTCTACACCATCCCACAAAGTCCTCCACAAGGCTCCTATACTCAGCCCCCTGCCCATCCTTGATACAGCCTACAATTGCAGTGTCATCAGAAAACTTCTGCATATGGCACGACTCAGAGTTGTACCTGAAGTCTGTGGTGTACAAGGTGAACAGTACAGGAGAGAGAACAGTTCCCTGTGGCGCCCCAGTGCTGCTGACCACAGCCCCAGATGTGATGTACCCCAGTCTAACAAACTGGGGCCGCTCAGTGAGGTAATCAGTAATCCAGGTCACCAGGCTTGGGTCCACTCTCATCTGCAGCAGTTTGTCTCTCAGCAGAAGGGGCTGGATGGTGTTGAAAGCGCTGGAGAAATCAAAAAACATGATTCTCACAGCACTGCCTCCATTGTCCAAGTGGGAGTACACCCTGTGTAGCAGATAGAGGATGGCATCCTCCACTCCCACGTTCTCCTGGTAAGCAAACTGTAGGGGGTCAAGCGCATGGCGAACCTGGGGTTTAAGGAGAAGGTGGAGCAGCAGCCGCTCAAGGGTCTTCATTATGTGTGAGGTGAGGGCAACGGGCCTAAAGTCGTTGAGTTCTTTGGCGTGTGGCTTCTTGGGAACCGGTACCACGCATGATGTTTTCCACAGTGTAGGTACCTTCCCCAGACGCAGACTCAAGTTGAAGATATGTCGGAGTGGCTCCCCCAGTTCCACAGCACAAGCCTTCAGCAGTCTTGCACAGATGCCATCTGGCCCAGCAGCTTTCAGTTTCAGCCTCTTCAACTCTCTCCTCACCTGGTCAACAGTAATAGTGGGGGGTGAGGGGACACTTGCAGAGTCTGGTAGTAGTGGTGGGGGGGAGGGGGGAGTTTGCGGTGGAATGTCACCGGTTGGCAAAGGAGGTGTGGGTTTGATGGCTGTTCCACCAGCAGACCCATCAGCAGACACTGCCCCGCAGTTCACAGGAATGTCACAGGTTGGTAACGGAGGTGTGAGTTTGATGGCTGAGACATCAGCAGACAATGCCCAGCAATCAGTGTCCAGTGGAATGTCCCAGGTTGTTGATGGAGGCGTTGGGCTGCTAGCTGTGCAGCCAGCAGACAATGGTGGGGGGTGTGTTGGGGTGGTCGCTGCAGCAGTTACAATGGCAAGGCCATTCGCAGTAGTAGCAGAGTCTTCAAAACGGTTATAGAAATTATTTAGTTGATTTGCTCTAGCCACATCCCCCTCCGCCCTGGTGCTGTTTTTCCCGCATCCTGTGATCTGCTTCATCCCCTTCCATACCTCCTTCATGTTATTTTCTTCCAGTTTCCTTTCAACCTTTCTCCTGTAAGACTGCTTTGCCTCTTTCAGACACTCTTTGACCTCCTTCTGCACACGCCTCAGTTCAGTTAAGTCACCATCCTTAAACGCCCTCTTCTTCTTATCAAGGAGGTTTTTGACATCACTGGTCACCCAAGGTTTATTATTAGGGAAGCAGCGCACAGTCCTTGTGGGAACTACAACGTCCATGCAGAAGTTCAGGTAGTCCGTTGTGCAATGTGTGACCTCCTCTAGATCCTCTCCATTCTGTAGCACACTCCAGTCAGTGGATTCAAAACAGTCTCTCAAGGCCTCCTCTGCTTCTGGTGTCCACCTCCTGAAGGTGTGTGTAGCAACTGGTAGCCTCTGTACTTGTGGCTTATACCTTGGCTGAAGATGAATGAGGTTGTGGTCCGACTTTCTCAGTGGGGGTAGGGGGGTGGAGCTGTATGCATCCCTCACGTTTGCATACATGAGGTCTATTGTCCTATTTTTCCTAGTCGGGCATTCAACAAACTGGTAAAAATTAGTGAGGGTAGAATCCAGTGTTACATGATTGAAGTCCCCAGAGATCGCAAAAAAGGCATCTGCGTGTTGAGTTTGGAGCCTTGCAATTGTAGCGTGGATGACGTCACACGCTATCTCCGGAAGGGCTCGTGGCGGAACGTAAACACAGACACAAATGGCGTGCGAGAACTCCCTCGGCATGTAATACGGTCTGAGACTAACCGCTAGTAACTCCACATCCTTACTGCATATAGTCTCTTTAACTGTAACATGACCGGGATTACACCATCTATTATTTATGTACAGCGCCAGTCCCCCTCCCTTCTTCTTGCCGGAAAGTTTGTTATCTCTGTCCAAGCGAACCACGCTGAATCCTGGTAGCTCTACGTTAGCGGTGGGAATGCAGCTAGTTAGCCACGTCTCCGTCAGGCATATCAGACTACATTCTCTGAACAACTTCTGGTTCCTTACCAAAGCAGCCAGTTCGTCAGTCTTGTTAGCAAGTGAGTTCACGTTCCCCATCACTATCGATGGAATTGAGGGCTTGTATCTCCACTTTCTCTCCCGTCGCCTCGCCCTCACCTTGACTCCGGCTCGGCAGCCCCGAAAACACCACAATTCCTCGGGGATGTTAACGTGAACGTCGTGAGCATTCCTCCGTAGCGCGACCAGCTGATTCCTTGTAAAAACAAGTTTCTTGCTGCCAGAGCGTTGCAATTCCAGTTCCATATCCACAGGATAGAATAAAGACACTCTCAGATTGTGTAATACAAAGTTAGAGTAAAAAAAAGTAAACAAAAAGACGTAGAGAACACACAAAGACACGGAGCTAAAGGACATGCTGCCACTCGCGTCGGCGCCCAAAAATTTTATACCAAGGTTTTGTAACGGCTATAGTGTGAATCAGTATCCTGTAATGTGTTGTAAAACAAAACTAGCCCATATAATTTCACCCTAAAACATAATGACAGTGTTTTTACCATTAGAAAATAATGCATTATTTAAAATTTCGCTATGACAAAACAACCCTTATGCAATTTTAAGAGAACTACGTCTTTTCCGGCTAGAGAAAATTATAACTGTTTCGCCGGCCTACCCTTGAGTGCGTGCTTGTGCATGTACCCGTGGCTTTGCCACTTCACGCCACTTCAGGTCTCACTGTCATTGCCCACGTGAGCATTGAAGTCCCGCAGCAGAACAAGAATCCCCAGAATGAGTGCTCTCCAACACCCCTTCCAAGGACTCTAAAAAGGGTGGGTACTGTGAACTGCCGCTCGGCGCATAAGCGCAAACAACAGTCAGAACCCGTCCCCCCACCCGAAGGCGAAGGGAGGCTACCCTCTCGTCCACTGCGGTGAACCCCAATGTACAAGCGCCCAGCCAGGGAGAAATAAGTATGCCCACCCCCGATCGGCACCTCTCCCTGCAGACAACTCCAGAGTGGAAGAGGGTCCAACCCCCTTCGAGGAGACTGGTTCCAGAGCCGAAGCCGTGTGTCGAGGTGAGTCCGACTATGTCTAGCCGGAACTCAGAGATGTGACATTCCATGTCTCAAGAGCTAGCTTCTGCAGCCAAGGATCGGACCGCCAAGGTCCCCGCCTTTGGCCACTGCCCAGCTCACAACGCACCCAACCCCTATGGCCCCTCCTATAGGTGGTGAGCCCATTGGAGGGGGGACCCACGTGCCTTGTTCGGGCTGTGCCCGACCAGGCCCCATGGGTATAGACCTGGCCACCAGGCGCTCGCCATTGAGCCCCACCCCCAGGCCTAGCTCCAGTGGGGGGCCTCGGTGACCCGCGTCCGGGCAAGGGAAAACGTGTTTCCATTATGTTTTTCTTCATAAGGGGTCTTTTGAGCCGCAGTTCATCTGGTTCCTCACCCAGGACCTGTTTGCCTTGGGTGACCCTACCAGGGCCATAAAGCCTCGGGCAACTTAGCTCCTGGGATCACTGGAACACGCAAACCCCTCCACCACGATAAGGTGTCAGCTCCAGGAGGGGTCTGATAAATGCAATTACCCTTAAAATGCATTTAAAATGATTTGTTAATAAACACCTGTAATGCATTTTATTCTTTTAAAGACTATTGACCCCGCTTTGGTGCCATATGGTTTTACTTTGTAGGTCGTACGACAGGTACATCTGCCTAGCAATTAATTCTAAATGCAGCTTGCTAGTTTCTATTAAATGTAATTAAATAATAATGTCCACCTTCTTTTAAATAATAAAAAACAATATCCTAAATTCTTGACCTGGTAGGTGACCTGGGGCTATAAGAAACATTTCTGTTGCTATTGTCCGCACGCGTGTGGGTTAATATGCTTAAAATTCATTATTAATTATCATTGATCAAATGCTTTATAACAAATTTTATACTTATTTTAAAATAAGAATTCTACCAAAGTTTTTAAAATGCTTTTGATGTATGTTGATACATGACATTCACTAGCTTCTACAGCAATTAAATACAACAGGGTTTGTTTGGACGACCCCCCACGCACCAACCGACAGAGACAGTGGGACGAGTCCTGTACACTCTGGTATTTCTGTCTAGTTTTTCGCGATAAGAACGCCTGAGTTAGTCTGCTTTGGGTCTGCATACACGTCATTCTCCTGATAAATAATTACGCCTGATTTCACAGACTTGAAGTTAAACTCTAAAGCCCTGATAACAAAATACATCTTTTTAGTTATTTAGTCCTTTTGATTAGCCATCCGTTGATGAAATTAGCCAAATGTTGCTAAGCAGCCAGGAGTTGTGGTGTTAGAGCCCGACTTTTATTTAAATTAGAAATAGATTATTTTATACTATTTACAAATAAGTCAGATTAACAAATAGAGTTAATGTGCGTTCTGTCAGGATGGGTGCGTTCTTCTCACAATCCAGGGGTGTCACGGTTTATGACATTCCGGCAAATGGACAATAGCCTTGGGAACCGGTCTATCTCGAGCCAGTCGTCAAACAGGCGTGCGGCCTCCCGCTGTTTCACGGCCCCTGCTGTGAACCCCTTTAACCCTATGGAGTGAACCAGGGGCCCCTTGCATGGGGGGGCATTTCTTCCCTCTTTGGAATAATTACCTTATAACTTCAGATATAAAAGTCACAGACACATGCCTGATACCTAAAAGCAAAGTTGACCCCTTTACAATTGATTGTAGGAAGTTCAATAACGAAATGAATAACCTGTGTATAATTTATGGACATGCGAATATAACAAAAACAGCTGGAAAAATACAAAAACCTGTCTTTGTGTCTTGGATTTTTGTAAATATTTCAAAAACTACATGATGGAATAGGTCCAATTTTAAAAATCTGGTTCCCAAACTTGTTTTCTACATGTGTGCCCAATTTCATATCATTTGATGCAGCCCAACAGGTTTTACGGAGGAAAGAGCAAATGGTGCAACTGGGAGCCTTTCCTATCCAAAACCTAACCTAAACTAATCTGAAACCTATCCAAACTGGCCACAGTGTAACTAGCAGTGTTTTTTGGGGTAGCAACTTTCTTTCTAAATGCATTACCACTTATAGGTCATAAGTAACAATTTGTCACACATCATCACCACACATTTGTAGGAAAATCTATATTTTATTCACACGACTTGTGCCAAACTTATCCAAAACCTATCCAAACTGGCCACAGTGTAACTAGCAGTGTTTTTTGGGGTAGCGTCTTTCTGTCTAAATGCATTACCACTTATGGGTCATAAGTAACATTTTGTCACACAAAATCACCACACATTTGTAGGAAAATCTATATTTTATTCACACGACTTGTGCCAAACCTATCCAAAACGGCCGCAGTGTAACTAGCAGTGTTTTGGGATAGCGTCTTTCTTTCTAAATTTATTACCACTTATGGGTCATAAGAAACATTTTGTTTCTAACCATAACCCTGCATAACTGTGCCCAAACAAAGCCCGACAAGTGCCCCGCATAACTGTGCCCAAACAAAGCCCGACAAATGCCCCGCATAACTGTGCCCAAACAAAGCCCGACAAGTGCCCCGCATAACTTTGCCCAAACAAAGCCGACAAGTACCGTACATAATGTTGCTCAAACAAGGCCGACAAGTGCCCCGCATAACTTTGCCCAAACAAAGCCCCGCGTAACTTTGCCCAAGTGAAAGCCAAAAGCGCTGCATTACTTTGCACACTTCAAAGCTTGACAAAGGCGATGCGGAACTTTTCCCAATGTACCACAATACAAGTGTTACCAAAGCAAATGTTAATTGTAATTTGCTGAATCACGGAATTATAAAAATCTATAGAATAAAAGAGTAAAATGTAAACTGTAAATAAATGTACTTATGTCGAGCGTTGCATCCTCTCCGCGCAAAAAAGCATCCTCCTCCATCGAATCAATGGATAAAAGCGACACTTTCTTCCCCCGAACCACTCTTCAAAATCATCTTCTGTGCTTTCTCAACAGTGAAAGTCATCCAAGCCATTTTTCTTCAGTCAAAAAAGTTGTTGTCCGAAAATAACTGGGTAAACTCACGGAGACTACGTGCGCAATGCGTACTCGAGACACTCCCACAAATACTGCACCTGCAGAGAATAATTTGCGCATTCATGTCCCCAGCGCGAAAAACAATGCCCAATCAGCACATCCCATACCATTTTGCAAACCTTAGACACACCTCTATTGGATGAAGCAAATGACACTGTAATTTGATGTTCATGTAAAAAGTTTATTATGGTGAAACATAACCATGGGCAAAGGTTCAGTGCGTAAAAAATAATGTGCTAGCAGGGAAGCAGAGCATATATCTGAAAAAATACTTGACAATGAAGGATTACAGTGATTGATTTATGTACATAAGAGATCAAGCTTTCAATCGAGGGTAACTTTGTCATTTTATTCACTGGTTTTCTTCTAAAACTCCGAAGATAAAAAACATTGCACGAATGTACAGAATGCCGACTGACATTTTTCCGCGATGAGTGAGCAAGCTATTTGAGAGCATTACAGTCATATTTATGGAAAAATGCGTGTTTTGTCTTAATACTGTGACGGTTTATGAATTATTGGCCGTGAAAGAAATAGTTTGAAGTGCTTAGTTTTCATTTTATTAACACTTATATTTTACTTCCTGACACTCGACCCGTTTAAAGATGGCTACCATGGTCATTTTATTTTTACTTGTTACAAAAAAACCATGGCACAAAAATTGCGCAACTTTCTACAGATATTATCTGAAAGGTTTTTTGTAGTGTAACAAGCCGTTTTTGGTTGATTTGATACATTAGTTTCTTTTATTGAACGTCATTTTTTTCTGTTATTGAAAATTCGGATGTATGCGTCCGAACCACTAGGCGGCGACAGTGAAAGAGTTAACAAAAAAGAACAGTAGACAGCCCCACCTAGCGGTATGTGCCGAGACCGTACCACACCCATGCTTCTAAATTTATGCTAAAAACACATAGATTCATTCCTTGAAACTTATCGTCTAGGCTGTTCACATACATTGTATTAAACATTGTATTAAAAACAGCACGTTCATGTTAAAGAGAATTATTTCTAGTTTAAAACTTTAGTGTCTAAACAGTTTTAATACTTTTTGTTGTCGTCATTTTGAAATACGTGTCTGCGTGAGTGCGTCTACGCAAGCTTTGGATCGCCTAGGTCGTAATTTCGCCCGCATTGTTCAAACGGAGCGCACGCACATGGCTGAGCTACAGCTTCACGTTTGGTGAAATACTTTTTGTATTTTACATTGAAATAAAACTGTTAAACTAATTACGGCTTTTTCTCATTTTTAAAAACTTGGGCTAAAATATTTGTGATTGTTTCACTCGGGCATGTCTCTACTTTTTTAAAAGTTAAATTCTTTAAACATTTCGGTTAAATATAATGAGCTTACGTGCATTTTCTTTTAAAATACAACGTGTATCAGTTAGAGGGAGTCATTTCTGGAACAATCTCCCGAGAAATATTAGAGAATGACCCACCTACAGTACATTTAAAAAACATCTTAAATCACATCTTAAAAGTACTCAGTTGTGCTTTCATTTTTAGTTGTTTTTTTTTTTTTGTTATTGTTTTATTGATAATTTTATGTTGTTTTAGAATGTAATACCTTCCTGCCTAGGGACTACAGATGTAAACTAGCGATTGTGCTATAATCTGGCTCATTTACAATCATTACTTGATTATTTCATTGTAGTGTTTGTTCATTAATGTGCATTGTCCCGAATAAATAAATTTAAAAAAAAAAGTATGCACTAGCTTACATTGAGTCTACTATACGCTTTATTATTCCTTAAAACGTAATTAATAAATGTGACCATTGTTTTAATACAAGCTTTAAATTACTAATTTAAATTTTAGCTAGTTTGTGCAGGAACGGGGGGTGGGCGGCTGGCCCTGTCAATCATCGTTGGGGTGGGGGGCATGCAGCTGGACCTGTCAATCATCGTTGGGGTGGGGGGCATGCAGCTGGACCTGTCAGTCATTGGTGATGACGTCATAGACGGAGCCCTCATTTAAGCTCCGCTCATTGTACCACATAACCTTTTTTTGGCCTCCTCTTCTTTGTAAATTTCTTATGTTCTTAATAGGGTTAGGCTTGTTGGGGATTGGGGCAGGTGTGGTGCTGAGGTGTCACCTGCTGCTGGAAGATTCAGCTTAGATCCAGTAGGCTACCACATACTTGAAGAATGAGGCTGTATGTGGCCAGACTCCAAGATCAAGCTGTTTCTGATGAGTTTGCACACAATTTGCGTGAGGAAACTGCATACTTGGGTGTGACTGCTAACTCTAATGTGATGTGGGAGACCTTCCGTGATAAGACCCTGAAGGTTGCCGAGGGTTGTGTTGGTGTTGCCAGTATTCCAAGAAAGAGGCGTTTCATTTCGCAGGGCACCTTGGATATTATTGAGAGGAGTCGCAGCGCACGACTTGGTGGCAACTCCAGTCTGTACTGGGAACTGAGGAGGATGGCTGTAAGGGCTATGATAAGGAGGCGTTTGTTAGACGAATCTGTGAGCAGGTGACACACCATCTGTGTCTTGTGACCCAGATCCTGCTTACAGAGGAATCTAAGGACATCTTATGCACATCTAAATCTAATAGAGTCTAATCGACATCTGATAGAGTGCCAATAGGCTGGTGGAATCGCATCAGGAATTCACAGCACCTGCAAAGCAATCCTGTGTTTGGTTTGCTGATGTCACTTCCTACTCCTTGGTAGCGTTTGGTTGACGTCCCAAGCTCTTTTCCTTTCAGAGTTTAAATTGCATTTATATTTACTTTTAATTCGAACTTCTAAGATACAGACGATCGATTAGACTTTTAAACTTTCCACGAAAGATATTCAAGCTTATTGGGCTCCTTCTGCCTGGACGCATGGGCTTTACAGCAACTCTTCTTCATATTCCCCAAACGACGCAAGAACCCACTTCAACCCTTCGCGAATCTGCACAACAAGCAACAGCGTAAGTGAGATTTTAAGTAAGATGGCTAATGGTGATGTTGTGTTTTGTAGTGAGTGTAGAATGTTTAGCCTTAGTTCATCCATCAGCAATGATAGTTTAAACTTTATTTGTAAAAAGTGTAAGGCAGTAGATGCTCTGACGGAGAGAGTTATAGAGCTAGAGTTGCGCCTTCAGACGTTAGCACAGTCGCCAGGTAGCTGCAGGTTCACAGTCAGGGAGTCTGGGGGCTTCAAATTTAGATTTAAATAGCACGGCTCAAACTCCGGCATTAGAGCCCATGCAGCAGGGCAAGTGGGTGACAACTCGTCAACATAGTCGGAGAGCCCAAGCTTCAACAAAGGCTACTCCGGAGCACCACTATCCATCGATCAGCATGTTGAACAGGTTTTCCCTGCTCAGTGAAACACCCACTGAGATGCCTGTTGAAAATGCTCTGGTGATAGGTGATTCTATTCTACGACACGTGAAAATAGCTAGACCCTTAGCGGCACCAGCAGTCGAGGTAAATTGTTCACCAGGAGCCAAAGTGCCGGACATCAGGGCCAATCTAAAGGTGTTGACCAGAAATAGATGTAGATATCCCAAGATAGTTGTCCACCTCTGTGCCAATGACATCAACTATGCAAGCGCAAAAACAGGCAGAGGTTCTTTGCAGCCTGTGTTAATTTTTGTAAAGCGTTTGACCCTGTGGGGCATCCTGAGACTTTGTGGGATCCCCCTGAAGTTGGATGGATGGCAGATGGGTGGCCATTTCCGGAGGGTGGGACTGAACCATGAGTTGGCCTTGGGGGTCGCCAACCGGGATCCTGAGGAGTTTCGCCATGTGGTGGGTGTGACAACGCGCTGCATCAGCAAATGCTCCCCAACCTGACCAGTTTACACAGAACTTGCGATCGACCTTTATTTCAGTACATTATCTTCAGTAACATTAACTAGTTATAATTGAATGAAATTTATCTTAACTTACCTCAATGTGTTTCTGGACAGGAAGTATTTAAATGCCAATATTTCCATATTTTTGGGCACGCATAAGAGGCACTTCACGCCAACATTTCTCGCAAATATGGCCATGGGTTTTCATCCTCGTCACCACTGTTGTTTGACACTGAAGTTGCAGGTGCTGTCGCTATTTCTACTTCCATCATGAAGTTGGTGTCACCAGGCAGAATTTACTGCTATGTTCACTCGCATCCCACATGTCCGGGCTTGACCGGAAATCAGACCTTTACCGTGGATTTGAGGGCTCACGTTTGTACCTGCACACACAAATGCGATTAATGTGTTTCAGTCTGTGTTCCAATCATCATTTCTTATGATTTTTTTTTATAACAAGGATGCTTAGAGAGAATGAATCTGAGTAAAAAAAATTATTTAGGGAATGTAGTGGAGTAAAAGTGAAAGTTGACAAAGATATAAAACTACTGAACAGTACAAAGTAGAGATACTCGGAAAAAAAACTTAAGTACAGAAACAAAGTATATGTACTTTATTACATTACAAAACTTTAAATCTTATACAGTATATCACTGAAATCCCACAAGTATTCAGATGATTCTTTCCCTGGTTCATTGACTTGAGAAAATGACTCATGCCAGGAGCTTGTAAATAAGGGGAGTAGAGTACAAATGGAGCTGTTACTATGCTGACTTCCATGTTTAGGTGATCTGTCAGTTGGATAGTGAAGCTGGCAGTGCTTACAAGGGTAACATTTGAGAATGGGTGGAAGGGATGTGTCCCTACCAATATTTTGGGACTTCTGTGTTTAAGGGGGCAAGGGGTTTGGGACTCATTTGGTTCTCACCAATGCTGAAACCAAACTAATGCCCTTGCCCCGTAAGATGCACTGGAGATGCTGACCCACATCTTTAAATGTACACGCGTTTCAGCATGACAGTTTGCCACATTATCCTATTTCAGCTTGAATTTTTTGCTTTGATCACTGACAGCATAAAGCAGTAAAAAAAACACAGGTCCCCCTCATCTAGATTATAGCTCATTTCCATTCCCTTGTACCCTCTAAATGGCCAACCATCTTCTGTGGCATATGTTACTGCAGCAAGCATGTGTACATTCCAGGTGACTATTAGTGAGCTATCACAAGCCTTTCTTCGGAAGAGGGGCAAGCTGGTGCCAGAACAGCAAGGAGTGGGAGGTATTGGCACAAAAAAAAATACAAATACAAAAGCTGTGCTATAACACCTACCTACCAAGGGCCCAGCAGCTGATCTGAATGCTGGGAATGAGCCATTAAATGGGAAACTGCATGGTTGCAGCATACTGCAGTCCGATATGCTACACTCTATCAGGGGAAGTTCTCGTGTGCCCAGGGTGGGTGGGTGGGTGGGGGGGGGCTCAAGATAGGGTGCAGGTTGGATGTTATGGGGGCCCAGACACTTTTCACAGTGGGCCTGTACTCTATATCACTGTCCATCCATCCATTATTTTTGGTCACTGTTAATGTCCTATTCAGGGTCGCAGGGGGTCTGGAGCCTATCCTGGAAGCTACAGGCACAAGGCAGGGAACAACCCAGGAGGGGACACCAACCCATCACAAGGCACACTCACACACCATTCAGTCACACATGCACACCTAGGGGCAATTTCGCATCTCCAATTAACCTCAGCATATTTCTTGACTGTTGTGGGTAAACCAGAGTACCCGAAGGAAACCCTACGACAACATGGGGAAAACATGCAAACTCCACACACATGGAGCCATGGCAGATTCAAACCCTGGTTCCAGAGGTGTGATGCAATAGTACTAACCATGTCACCACCATGCCTCCCCTCTATATCACTGTCATTTGGGTAAATAGAGATATAAATGTAAGCATTGATTTATTTATATAACATTTATGTAACCAAAGTGGTTTTGCCAATGTTCTATCAAAAAACACCTATACGGGAATACATGTTTTTTGCCCATTTTGCTGCTTCTTGCTTTATGACTGACTTTCTGAAATCTAGGGAGCTAGTACTCTCTCATCCTCTATCCAGCGGTTGCTTGGTTTCCATGCTAAATTGGCACGGTGCTATATGAGGGAACCAGTGGCCACCGAAGGAGAGGCTTTATGTTTCACAACTGGGAACTTGGTGATGAGCAGTACCCTGCCAGCCCTGTAGGAGATGCTCTTCCTGTCAAACTAACAAAAACAGCTGGATGATGCCAGTGCCAGTGGAACGACGATTTTTACACACTTTAATAGTGCAGAGTGTTTCCCGTTTGGTAGCATTCTTTTGCAAGGCAAACTGGGCATATGGGGAGTCTGAGAGTGAAAAATCTCTTCACTATATATGCAGATCAGGTGCATGCAGTGCACAGGCAATTGATACAGCTGCCAAAATCCAGACTTGCAATTCATACAGCTGCCGAAATCCAGACTTGCATGCTCAGCTGGGAAACATTCACGTGGGTGGGCAGGAATAGTGTACACTCTGGCAGGTGATAGCTGACTCACCATTTTCCAGCACTGTGCACTAGGGGTGTAACGTTATATTGCAGTACGATATTTTGCGATGCTAAAATGTTACGATATGTATCGTAGAGTGTTGGCGATACATTTACGATATGACGGCAGTTTAATCCTATTGGTTGAGCTGCCGACGTGACCTACTCTGCAACAGCGTCGCGTGTGCTTTCATCGCAGTAGCAGAAATTGCTTGAACATTAGTAGGGCAACATGAGTTCGGCTGAAAGTGAAATTGAAGATGCCCTATTGCCTATTGCCCCGTCTTCTTATAAGTCCATCGTCTGGCAGCATTTTGGTTTTCCAGTCATGCGACAGGACGAAGGTAAAAAAAATTAGACAAAAAACAAAGTTGGTAAACACTGTAAAACAAGGCTGCCATACATAGCGTCAAACACTTCAAATATGATGTGCCATTTAAAACGGCATCACAACAACAAACTCCTGCGACAAAAAGGGTGAACGAAGTCCAAACATCTATACAACAGAGTTTTGCTGCAACATGGTCTCAGTCAAGTGCGAAAGCTCAAGAAATAACCAGGGGCCTCATGTATAACGACGAGCGTAGAATTCACACTAAAACAAGGCGTACGGACAAAACTAGGAATGTGCGTAAGCAAGAAAAAATCCAGATGCATAAAACTGTGCGTAAGCACAGATCTACGCACATTCTCTTTATAAATCCCAATGAGCGTGAAATTTAACGTACGTGAACGAGCCCACAGCCACCCCCCCGACCTGCCCATAATTATGTATATTTGCATATGTAAATCTGTATAAATGCCCGCTTTGTTCTATGTTTTTCTTAAACAACAATGAATAAACCACGTCTGAAAAAGAAGTATTTCAGTAAGTGCGAAGTGGAGGTCATGTTAACAGAAATCGAGAAAAGAAAAGTGATATTTTTGGGTGGTATAAGTGGCATTAGTAATAAATGAAAGTTGACGGAGTGGCAAAGCGTGGCAGAGTCAGTTAAAAGTGTTGGTTCCGAAAATGGCACGGTGGCCGAAATTAAAAAGAAGTGGTCGGACATTAAAATCGAAGTGAAAAAACGAGCGGCCGCTCACCGTAAGAGTCTTAAAAGCACAGGCGGAGGTTGTGGAATTCCCGGTATCACACCCTTTGAGCAACTAGTTGCTGCGATGATTGGGGACACACTTTTATCGGGTGAGGGGGACGCCGATGTCAGCGCGGGTGAGTTTTTCTCGTGCCATACTTGTTTGAATTACTTGCATGTTTATGAATAACACGTAGGGCGCAGATGCGGTGTTACTTTAGTTTATTCTGTTTGTTTATTCTTACAGACAATAGTACAAGAGGTGCCCACAGTGCATTAATAGAGTACATTAATAAAGTGAAAGTGCTTTCTATTTACATAAGCAAATCCGTTCTCTGAAGGTGACTTTATAGCAATGTGCGCGCAGTCGATAATTCGACTACATTTGGAAAACCGGACATCGCTGCGAATTGCGCTTTAATGTTTGCCTGTTCATCCACAGTGTAGGGAAAATTTATATATCTCGATGACAAGCGGATTATGCCATCCCATACAGCTGGCATGGCACGACTCAGTGATGACTGAGAAATGCCTGATCGGTCCGCAAGTTCACGCTGAAAAGCACCTGTGGCTAAAAATCCGAGGGTGGAGAGAACTTGTACAGGTACCGGTAAGGCGCAATTTCTTGCAGTCTTCCTCCATAAAGCTGGCTCCAGTTCAGCACACAGCTCCAAGAGGATAGCTCTTGGAAATCTGAATCGACTTAGTAGCCAGTCATCATCATGAGCCAAGAAATCACTGTGATCCCTGAATACGCGCTCTCTTCTGACTCTTCCATTTGCAATGTCCTCTAACAATGCAAGAGCAGCCATGGTTGGAATATTTTTTTGTCTTTCCCTGCACCGTTTTATTGTCACAGATTGATTACGATCAGGTGACCGATGGCCAATTAATTTCGGTGTATTTCATGCAGACCGCGTCATGAATGCGAGTCTGACACAGTGAAACTGCAGTAGCACTCTTTTGCCAGTAGGTGCCTCCATTTTGTCAAATCGAGCAGAAACTTGCGTACGCCTTGTCTGGGGTTGCCGTGAGAATGTGCGTGGCGGTACGCCAAGTTTAGTTTTTATACATCTCGACGTGAGCGTGGAAACGGGCGTGCGCAACATTTTTGTGCGTAAGCACCGTTTATATATGAGGCCCCAGGTGCATTGGAGTTTCTATTGCAAAAGACATGAGACCATTTTCTGTGGTCGACAATGTTGGATTTCGTGAATTGGTTATGGTACTGGAGCCCAGGTACCATATTCCGTCAAGCCCGCACTTCAGTCAAGAGGTAGTTCCAGCCCTGTATCATGAAGCTAAGGCAAAGGTGGTCGACGGTCTGAAAAAAGCAGAGAATGTGGCAATTACAACTGACGGGTGGACTTCGCGGGCTTGTCAGAGCTATATTACAATCACGGCGCATGTTATTACCACGGAGTGGGAAATGAAAAGTTTCGTGCTTCAGACTCGCCCGCTTTTTGAGTCGCACACTGGGTCTAACATAGCTGAAGTTTTAAAAGCGGCTGTACAAGAGTGGGAGCTTGATAGGGCTCCTCATAGTACTGCAGTTGTTACTGACAACGCACACAACATGGAGGTGGCAGTGAGAGAAGCTGGGTTGTCACCGCATATTAAGTGTTTTGCGCACACATTGAATCTTGCGTCACAAGCAGGTTTAAATGTGCCTCGCGTCAGTCGATTGCTTGGTCGCGTAACAAAAGTCGTGGCTTTCTTTCACCGCAGTGCCACAGCCACAGCTGTGCTCACAAAAAAGCAAAAGATGCTTGAGATTGCATCACATAAGCTTATCATCGATGTGGCAACGAGATGGAACAGCTCCATGGATATGCTGGAACGCTATCTCAAGCAACAAGCGGCTATAACGGCTTCTCTTTTGAGCACAGAGGTGTGCAAAAATGCCTGTCAACTCGATACTCTGGATAGCAACGACATCACTGATGCAGAAGAAATAGTAAATCTATTTAAACCTCTAAAAAAAGCCACCACTGTCCTCTCTGATGAAAAGAGCGCCACCATGTCACTCATTGTGCCCTTGAAAGCCATGATCGAGCAGAGTATGACACAGGATGAGAAAGACTCTACAATTATACCTAACATGAAAGCAGCCATCCTGCAGAACCTCTCAGAAAGATACACAGAAGTACATGATTATCTACTAGAAAGTACTGCACTGGACCCCAGATTTCGATCGTTGCCCCACCTACTCCCTGATCAACACAAAGAGGTTTTCCACCAGTTGATGGACAAATCAAACCAGTTACAGCAGGTATGTTTGTCTGCATTATTTGAGAATCTGTATATTTGTATTTGCATGTTTATGTACTTTGTGATATGTGTGTCTGCAACTGTACTAAACCTCACCAGTCCTTAATAGTTTGTTTTAATATTTTTTTAAGGCTGGCACTGTGGAGCAAACAGAAAAGAAGGAGGGAGGTGCCAGTGGTGAAGATCCCACTGATGCAGCGGAGAAAAGAGAGACAACACAGAGAGCTGAGCAAGAACAGCCACCACCTTGCAAAAAGACAGCACTGGAAGATCTCCTTGGTGCAACTTTTGCTAAACCAACAATCAGTCAGGCCAAACGTGGCATAGAAGTAGAGATTGACATGTACAAAAAGGACACTTGTATTCCCCTCACTAGCTTTTTCTAAGGCAGGGGATATTGTGAGTGCTCAAAGATCCCAGCTTTTGCCTGCAAATGTAGATATGCTGGCTTTTTTGCAAAAAAACCTGTAAGTAACCTAAACAAACACTAGTGTTTATGTTGAACAGAACACCATTTATCCATCCATCCATCATCTTCCGCTGGATCCGAGATCGGGTCGCGGGGGCAGCAGTCTCAGAAGGGAAACCCAGACTTCCCTCTCCCCAGCCACTTCATCCAGCTCCTCTGGGGGAATCCCGAGGCATTCCCAGGCCAGCCGAGAGACATAGTCCCTCCAGCGTGTCCTGGGTCTTCCCCGGGGTCTCCTCCCAGTGGGACATGCCCGGAACACCTCACCAGGGAGGCGTCCAGGAGGCATCCTGACCAGATGCCCGAGCCACCTCATCTGGCTCCTTTCAATGCGGAGGAGCAGAGGATCTACTCCGAGTCTCTCCCGAATGACCGAGCTCCTCACCCTATCTCTAAGGCAGAGCCCAGCCACCCTGCAGAGAAAACTCATTTCGGCCTCTTGTACTCGCGATCTCGTTCTTTCAGTCACTACCCATAGCTCATGACCATAGGTGAGGGTAGGAACGTAGATCGACTGGTAAATCGAGAGCTTTGCCTTTTGGCTCAGCTCCTTCTTCACCACAACAGACCGATGCAGTGCCCGCATCACTGCTGACGCCGCACCGATCCGCCTGTCGATCTCCCGCTCCATCCTTCCCTCACTTGTGAACAAGATCCCGGGATACTTAAACTCCTCCACTTAGGGAAGGACCTCCTCCCTGACCCGGAGAGAGCACTCCACCCTTTTCCGGCTGAGGACCATGGTCTCGGATTTGGAGGTGCTGATTTTCATCCCAGCCGCTTCACACTCATGCGAAATTGCCGGCTGCGAAATGCTCCAGGGAGAGCCGAAGGTCACGGTCTGATGAGGCCAACAGAACCACATCATCTGCAAAAAGCAGAGACCTAATCCTGAGGTCACCAATCCGGACACCCTCAACGCCCTGGCTGCGCCTAGAAATTCTGTCCATAAAAGTTATGAGCAGAATCGGTGACAAAGGGCAGCCCTGGCAGAGACCAACACTCACCAGAAACGAGTCCGACTTACTGCCGGCAATGCAGACCAAGCTCTGACACCGGTTGTACAGGGACCGAACAGCCCTTATAAGGCAGCCCGGTACCCCATACTCCCGGAGCACTCCCCACAGGACTCCACGAGGGACGCGGTCGAATGCCTTCTCCAAGTCCACAAAACACATGCAGACTGGTTGGGCAAACTCCCACGCACCCTCCAGGACATTTACATTTACAGCATTTGGCAGACGCCCTTAGCCAGAGCGACTTACATAAGTGCTTTAAGACTCTACAATGAATTTTTCCCGATATTAGCTCAATAAAACCAAGGCTATGAATACCATCAATCTAATACTCTGTTGGAAAAGTGCATTTTTTTTTTTTTTTTAAAGTAATGCCAGAAAGTATAATGCCAGAAGTGCTAATTCAGATATTTCTGGAAAAGGTGTGTTTTAAGTCGTCTTTTGAAGACATCCAGTGACTCAGCTGTTTGGACATCTAGGGGGAGTTCATTCCACCATCTTGGTGCCAGAACAGAGAAGAGCCGGGAGGTGTGTCTTCCTTGTGCCTTGAGGGGTGGTGGGACCAGTCGAGCAGTGCTGGAAGATCGGAGAGATCGTGGTGCAGTGCGGGGTGTGATGAGGTCTTTTAGGTAGGATGGAGCCAGATCATTTTTGGCTTTGTATGCGAGCATCAGTGTTTTGAATCTGATGCGGGCAGCCACAGGAAGCCAGTGTAGGGAGCGCAGCAAAGGAGTGGTGTGGGAGAACTTGGGAAGGTTGAAAACAAGTCGAGCAGCTGCATTCTGAATCAGTTGGAGGGGACGAATGACGCTCAGTGGTAAACCCGCTAGGAGTGAGTTGCAGTAGTCAAGGCGGGAGATGACGAGGGACTGAACAAGTATCTGGGTAGCCTGTGTGGAAAGAAATGGACATATCCTTCTGATATTAAACAGGTGAAACCGATAAGAGTGGGAAACGTTGGTGATATGAGAGGAAAAGGACAGATGATTATCCATGGTAACCCCAAGGTTGCGAGCAGTAACCGAAGGATCAGGGAGTTGTTCCGCTTGGCCTGCCGGTACTCATCAGCTGCCTCCGGAGTCCCACAGGCTAAAAAAGCCCAATAGGACTCCTTCTTCAGCTTGACGGCATCCCTCACCGCCGGCGACAAGCACCGACCACCTTACGGCCACAGTTCCGGTCAGCCGCCTCCACAATGGAGGCGCGGAACATGGCCCATTCAGACTCAATGTCCCCCACCTCCCCTGGGACATGGGCGAAGTTCTGCCGGAGGTAGGAATTGAAGTTCTTCCTGACAGGGGATTCTGCCAGGCGTTCCCAGCAGATCCGCACTATACGCTTGGGTCTACCAGGTCTGACCAGCTTCCTCCCCCACCATCGGAGCCAACCGACCACCATGTGCTGATCGGTTGACAGCTCCGCCCCTCTCCTCACCCGAGTGTCCAATGCATGCGGCCGCATGACACGACCACAAAGTCGATCATCGAACTGCGGCCTAGGGTGTCCTGGGGCCTCATGTATAACAACGTGCGTAGAATTCACACTAAAACATGGCGTACGGACAAAACTAGGAATGTGCGTAAGCAAGAAAAAATCCAGATGCATAAAACTGTGCGTAAGCACAGATCTACGCACATTCCCTTTATAAATCCCAATGAGCGTGAAATTTTACGTACGTGAACGAGCCCACAGCCACTCCCCCGACCCGCCCATATTTATGTATATTTGCATATGTAAATCTGTATAAATGCCCGCTTTGTTCTATGTTTTTCTTAAACAACAATGGACAAACCACGAGGGAAAAAGAAGTATTTCTGCGAGTGCGAAGTGGAGGTCAAGTTAACAGAAATCGAGAAAAGAAAAGTGATATTATTTGGTGGTATAAGTGGCATCAGCAATAAACGAAAGTTGACGGAGTGGCACAGCGTGGCGGAGTCAGTTAAAAGTGTTGGTTCCAAAATTCGCACGGTGGCCGAAATTAAAAATAAGTGGTCGGACATTAAAATCGACGTGAAAAAACGAGCTTTCTATTTACATAAGCAAATTCGTTCTCTGAAGCAATGTGCGCGCAGTCGATAGCTTCGTCTACGTTGGGAAAACTGGACATCGCTGCAAATTGCACTTTAATATTTACCTGTTCAACCACAGTGTAAGGAAATTTTATATATCTGGGCAAGGGCGTAACTTTGGCTGGAACATTGGGGGGGCGGGGGGTGGAAGTCTCCACCCATGACAGGGGAAACATGATTATTGGGGGGAGGTGGTCATGACCCCCCTGGAAATTACGCCCATGTATCTGGGTGACAAGCAGATTTTGCCGTCCCTTACAACACCGGCATGGCGCGACTCAGTGTTGACTGAGAAATACCCGATCAGTCCGCAAGTTCTCGCTGAAAAGCACCTGTGGCTAAGAACCCGCGAGTGGACAGAACTTGTAAAGTGTCACGCCCTGCTCCGTCCGCTCCTGATGTGTGCCACGCCCCCTCCTTATCCACGTGTGCTTTCCCGATCGTGCCCAGCTGTTCCTTGTTAGTTTGGCTTGTCTGCTGTATTTAGTCCGCGTCTGAGTCTGTTACCCCAGATCCGTCATTGATGTTTGTTGGTGTCTCTACCCTGTTGTCCGGAATAAACCCCGTTTGCCTGCACTCTCGGCTTGCTTCGCCTGCTTCCCGGTTCGCTCGCTCACCTACCTCAACAGAATGACGGATCTCCACAACGCACCTCCGCAGGTCGATGATCAACGCGTCGATCTGCTTCAGGAGGTCATCTACTGGCTCCACCAGCCGGAGGTCCGGGAGGACTCCGGACTACTGGCCTTAGCCAGCAAAAGCGGGACCCTCCTTCAGGAGGTAACCCCACTCACGGCGGCGCCTGTCATGGCGGAGGTTCGCGAGAACCTCCGACAGCTCGTCGACAGGGTGACGGAGAAGCGGCTTCGGCCGCTCGCCCTCTCCGAGACGACCCCGCCACCATCGTCATGCCCCAGCCGCAAGAAGAAAAAGAAGCGGAAGGGGAAAGGAGAAGCAGCCGCCCCGACGCTCTTCTTGGGGGCTTGCTCCTTACTCCCCGCCTGGGATGACACCGCCGCTGCACCGCCTGCAGCAACAGCGTCTGCTGATGCTGACGCCGCACTGCCCGCGGCTGCGCTGCCTGCTGCAGCTGCCGCCGAGCTGCCCGCGGCTGCGCTGCCTGCTGCAGCTGCCGCCGAGCTGCCCGCGGCTGCGCTGCCTGCTGCAGCTGCCGCCGAGCTGCCCGCGGCTGCGCTGCCTGCTGCAGCTGCCGCCAAGCTGCCCGCGGCTGCGCTGCCTGCAGCTGCCGCCTCTCTGCCCGCGCCCGCGGCTGCCTGCTGCCGCCGCCGATCTGCCCGCGGCTGCACTGCCTGCTGCCGCCGCCGATCTGCCTGCAGCACCCCTTGACCCGCCTGTCCAGCCCGACCCGCCTGTCCTGCTTGACTCGCTTGTCCTGCTCGACCCACCTGACCCGCCTGTCCTGCCTGCTCTGCCTGCAGTCCCTGCAGCTGCCACCACTCTGGCTGCGGCACCCGCCGCGGTGCCCCCTGCTGGCCGCGTGCTGGCGGCGCCTGCTGCGGCGCCCCCTGCTGGCCAAATGACTGCAGCGCCTGACGAGGCGCCCCCTGCTGGCCGCACACCCAAGGTGCCCCTTGCTGGCCACATGACGGCGGCGCCCGTCCTGCCGGCACCTGAACTGCCTGACTTACCCGTCCTGCCCTGCTCGCCAGCAACCACACCTGCGACGCCCCCTGCTGGCCGCGTGACGGCGGCGCCCCCTGCAAGCGCCCCTTGCTGGCTGCACGCCCGAGGTGCCCGCAGAGACGCCCCCTGCTGGCCGCATGCCCAAGCCCGTCTCGCCTGACCTGCCCGTCCAGTCCGGCCAGCCCTGCTCGCCGGTCCTGCCCGTCTCACCTGTCCTGTCCGGCCAGCTCTGCTCGCCGGTCCTGCCCGTCTCGCCTGTCCTGTCCGGCCAGCCCTGCTCGCCGGTCCTGCTCGTCTCGCCTGTCCTGTCCGGCCAGCCCTGCTCGCCGGTCCTGCCTGTCTCGTCCGTCCAGCCGGCTCCTGAACTGCCTGTCCTGCCCAGCTCGCCTGACCTGCCCATCCTGCCCTGCTCACCAGCAGCCACGCCCGCTGCGGCGCCCCCTGCTGGCCGCGTGATGGCGGCGCCCGCTGCGGCGCCCCCTACTGACCGCATGCTCGAGGCGCCTGCAGTGGCCCCTGCTCTGCCTGCGGTGCCCCCTGGTGACCGCTCGCCTGTCTCGCCCGTCTCGCCTGACCTGCCCGTCTCGCCTGTCTTGCCTCCGGCTGCATCGCCGGCTGCTGCCGCTGCTCTGCCCGCGGCAGCCCCTGTTGGCAGCTCGCCGGTCCAGCCCTGCTTGCCTGTCCAGCCTTGCTCGCCTGCGGCTCCGCCGGCTGCAACGGCCACGCCCGGGGTCCCGCCTGAGACTCTGACTCCTGTCCCCGTGGGGGACCTTGAGTGGGACCCCTCAGGGATCCAATTGCTGGGTTCCCCCGACCCAGGTGGGCACCGGTCTCCTACACCGGTGCCCCCGAGAGGAGAAGCCCGGCAGGCCCGCCTGTCTGTGTCCAGCAAAGGGAGGGGACACAAACGTCGGGTCCGGGTCCCGCCCTCCCTGCCCCCTGGCTCGCCCTTGCGCCCCCTGTCCGTGGCTCGGTGGCTGCCTGCGGGTCCTGCGGCTCCGGCTCGGCTGTCGCCTCCGGGTCCCCCTCCGGTGCCTCGTCGCCCGCCTGCGGTCCCTCCGTCGGCGCCTCGTCGGCCGCCTCCGGGCCCCCCCGCTTCGGCTGGGCGTCGGACGGCGCCTTCCCTGGCTCCGGCTGCGCCTCCGCCTGCTGCGGCTTCCCCCTTCTGCCTGCGCCGGGGTTCCCTCCTGCTCCCTCCTCGTTTCCTTTGTCGGTCCCTCCGTCTGTCTCCTTGTCCCCTGTGTGGTCCCCTCCTGCTCCGGCCTCCCTTCCGCCTGCGGCCCCTGCGGCTGCCTTCCCTCGCCCGCCTGGGTTCCCTTGGGCTCCCCTGCTTCCTCCTCCCTTTCCTTCCGTCCCGCCTGTTTCTGCTCCTCGTCCCTCTGTGTCTCCTCCGTTCCCTTCTGGTCCCTTTGTCCCGCCTGTCCTTGCTCCTCGTCCCTCGGTGTCTCCTGTGTTCACTCCTCGCCCTGTTGTTCCTCCGTTTTCTGTCCCCTCTGGGTCTCCTTTCTCTGTCTGCCTGTCCGCGTTTCCTGTTCTTTGTCGGGTCCTGTCTTTCGTTTCGTCCTTGTTTTTGTTCTGTGTTTCGGTCTTGTTCCCTGTTCTTCGTTGATGGTTTTTGGTTTTGTCTTTCAGGTCCTGTTCCCCGGTCTCGTCTCGTCCGTCGCCTCCTCTATGGCGCGCCCGGAGTGCGCGCCTTTGGGGGGGGGTTCTGTCACGCCCTGCTCCGTCCGCTCCTGATGTGTGCCACGCCCCCTCCTTATCCACGTGTGCTTTCCCGATCGTGCCCAGCTGTTCCTTGTTAGTTTGGCTTGTCTGCTGTATTTAGTCCGCGTCTGAGTCTGTTACCCCAGATCCGTCATTGATGTTTGTTGGTGTCTCTACCCTGTTGTCCGGAATAAACCCCGTTTGCCTGCACTCTCGGCTTGCTTCGCCTGCTTCCCGGTTCGCTCGCTCACCTACCTCAACATAAAGGAACAGGTAGCCTATAGCGCAATTCCTCATCGTCTGCTTTTGTTATGCTGGCCCCAGTTTAGCACACAGCTCCAAAAGGATTGCTCTTGGAAATCTGAATCGACTAAGAAGCCAGTCATCATCATGGGCCAGGAAATCAGTATATGATCCCTGAATACGAGCTCTATTCTGACTCTTCCATTTGCAATGTCCTCTAACAATGCAAGAGCAGCCATGGTTGGAATATTTTTTGTCTTTCCCTGCACCGTTTTATTGTCACAGATTGATTACGATCAGGTGACCGATGGCCAAATAATTTTGGTGTATTTCATGCAGACCGCGTCATGAATGCGAGTCTGACACAGTGAAACTGCAGTAGCACTCTTTTGCCAGTAGGTGCCTCCATTTTGCCAAATCGAGCAGAAACTTGCGTACGCCTTGTCTGGGGTTGCTGTGAGAATGTGCGTGGCGGTACGCCAAGTTTAGTTTTTATACATCTCGACGTGAGCGTGGAAACGGGCGTGCGCAACATTTTCGTGCGTAAGCACCGTTTATACATGAGGCCCCTGGTGCCAAGTGCACATATGAACACCCTTATGCTTGAACATGGTGTTCATTATGGACAATACATGACGAGCACAGAAGTCCAATAACAAAACACCACTCGGGTTCAGATCAGGGGGGCCGTTCCTCCCAATCACGCCCCTCCAGGCTTCACTGTCATTGCCCACTTGAGCATTGAAGTCCCCCAGCAGAACAAGAGAGTCCCCGGGAGGAGCGCTCTCCAACAACCCTTCCAAGGACTGCAAAAAGGGTGGGTATTCTGAACTGCTGTTTGGCGTGCATCGAGGTGAGCCCGACTACATCTAGTCGGAACCTCGCGGCCTCGTGCACCAGCTCAGGCTCCTTCCCTACCAGAGAGGTTACATTACATGTCCCTAGAGCTAGCTTCTGTAGCCGAGGATCGGACCGCCAAGGTCCCCTCCTTCGCCCACTGCCCAACTCACACTGCACCCGACCCCTTTGGCCCCTCCTACAGGTGGTGAGCCCATTGGAAGGGGGACCCACGTGCCTTCTTTGGGCTGTGCCCGACCAGGCCCCATGGGTGTAGGCCTGGCCACCAGGCGCTCGCCATCGAGCCCCACCCCCAGGCTTGGTTCCAGGGGGGGGCCCCGGTGACCTGCGTCTGGGCAAGGGAAAACGTAGATCCCTGTTTTAACTCGTCATAAGGGGTCTTTTTGAGCCGCGCTTTGTCTGGTTCCTCACCCAAGACCTGTTTGCCTTGGGTGACCCTACCAGGAGCATAAAGGCAACTTAGCTCCTGGGATCACTGGAACACGCAAACCCCTCCACCACGATAAGGTCTCGGCCCCAGGAGAGGAACAACATTTAATTAATTTTTTTTTGTTTTAAATGCTTTAAGAAGTTCTGTCTGAGGTATCTTTAATTTTAAGTTCATGTTAAATTTAACAATTTTTTCAGTGACAGAAAAAGACATATTCAGTTGTTATTTTTAATACAGAAGTTTTTTTAAAAATGTGTACTGTATGTACAACAAAGTTATTGAAATTTGTTAATGTTTTTGAAATAAATCTGTTATTTGAATTTCAGTTTCATTTTTAAATTTTGTACAAAATATCGTGATACATATCGTATCGTGAACCCAGTATCGAGATACATACCGTATCGTGACCTGGGCATATCGTTACACCCCTACTATTTATCTATCTGGCCCACTTCTGCTGTGTATGTCTATATTCAGCATGGGGATGGCAGTGAGTTTGGAAAGCTGCTGACCACTTCAGTGTCATTTACATGCCACTACACACCTGGTAAATTGACATTCAGAGATCACATGCCATAGCAGTTTCAACGTTGCAAGGCTCTACATTACAGTTTGCAAAATTCACTGGCAAGAGCAAGCACTCACTTGCAAATATAACTTCGGATCTCAAGATGCAGTACAATAGCAAACAAAAAAGTCACATAGCACTGTATAACACATAAATGGCAAAATGACAAGTACAACAAAATGACAACAAAATCATTTAATCAACTCTGGGAGTCAAAATAATCAAAAACACAACAATGCCATAAGAGAGGTTACCTGGCACTTTGGGCGGAGCTTAAACCTCTCCCCTGTCTGTGACGTCATCACCAATGATTGACAGGTCCAGCTGCATGCTCCCAACCCAGCGATGATTGACAGGTCCAGCTGCATGCCCCCCCACCCCAACGATGATTGACACGGCCAGCCGCCCACCCCCTGTTCCCGCACAACCTACAGTAGCTAAAATTTAAATTAGTAATTTAAAGTTTGTATTAAAACAATGGTTACTAGAGTTGAGCCGGATACTCGGCTGAAACGAGTATCCGGTACGGATAAAGCACTTTTGACGAGTACAAGTATCATACGAGTAATACAAGTCAATATCTGCTCGGATTGAATAAAAATTCTCATTGGGTAGCTGACTGTGTCTGTGTTCTGTGATAGACTAGTCATAGCGCCCCTCCCCTACACACATACAGATTTATTGTGTTGCTGTGTCCCGCTCTGCTCACTCACACACAGAACACTGAGAAGAGAAGAGAAGAGCGCTCTCTCTCTCTCTGTCGCTCCCTCAGTCACTCAGGATCGCGGGTTTTTTTCCGTTAACGTTTAGGGTTTCTTCAGCTTCAGGTTTGTTTGTAGAATGCGACTCGCGTCTCTGCCTGTCGGAGTTTTTTTTTTCTTTTTTAAACCGTCAGCTGGCTCTAGCCAGTTTTTTTTCACTTCACGCACTGAGTGTCTGACACTTTCTTGCTGTATTTTATAAAAAAAAATAAAGGTAGTTGTGGTATAATTAATATTACAAATTAAGCTACACACACAAACACACACACTCCCCCCCCCCTCTCTCTTTCTCTGTCTCTCTCTTACTCACTCACTCACACACACTCACATATACCTGGTGTGGAAATAAAAAAAATAAAAAAGAACCAAAAAAAAAGAAATCACACTGATCATAAAAAAATTATAAGTTAAAAAAAGAAAGTTATGTTGAGATGAAAACTCTTGTTCATTACATTTTACTTCATAATTGCAACCGCATGTGTTGTATTCATTGTTGCAAAACTTGTTCTGTATATAGTTCGTTTGTTATCGTGATCAAAACCACTGATCTGAAGCTCAATGCTGATGCTGTCATGTAAATAGTATTCTAATCAGCAATAAATATAACAATTTCTGATCAACCCATATCAATTGCATGCTTAAAATAACATACCGGTTAAAGCCCCACCCATTTAAAGACAACCCGACCCATTTCCAGGTCAAACCCCGCCCACTTCCGGGTTAGGCCCCGCCCATTCCGAGTACAGATACAGATACAGATAATTCATATGGTTAACAGATACGGATACAGATACAGATAATGCTGTACTCGCTCATCCCTAATGGTTACATTTATTAATTACGTTTTAAGGAATAATAAAGCGTGTAGTAGACTAAATGTAAGCTAGTGCATACACGTTGTATTTTAAAAGAAAATGCACGTAAGGTCATTATATTTAACCAAAATGTTTAAAGAATTTAACTTTTAAACAAGTAGAGACATGCCTGAGCGAAACACCGTATTTTAAGCAAACGACACAAGTCCCAAACTTTTAACTAGTGACACCATATTTAAGTAGAGGCATACCCGAGCGAAACAAGCACAAATATTTTAGCCCAAGTTTTTAAAAACGAGAAAAAGCCGTAATCAGTTTAATAGTTTTATTTCAATGTAAAACAGAAAAAGTATTTCACCAAACGTGAAGCTGTAGCTTGGCCATGTGCGTACGCTCTGTTTGAACAACCTAGGGGATCCGAAGCTTGCGCAGGCGCCCGCACGCAGACACGTATTTCAAAATGGCGACAACAAAAATATTAAAACTGTCTTGCCACTAAAGTTTTAAACTAGAAATAATTCTCTTTAACATGAATGTGCTGTTTTTAATACAATGTTTAATACAATGTATGTGAACAGCCGCACGCTGATAAATGCTATTGCCCTTAAAATGCATTTAAAATGATTCATTAATAAACATCTGTAATGTATTTTATTCTTTTAAAGACTATTGACCCCGCTTTGGTGCCATATGGTTTTACTTTGTAGGTCATACGACAGGCTATCAGTATGGTACATCTGCCTAGCAATTAATTCAAAATGCAGCTTACTAGTTCCTATTAAATGTAATTAAATAATAATGTCCACCTTCTTTTAAATAATAAAAAACAATATCCTAAATTCTTGACCTGGTTGGTGACCTGGGGCTATAAGAAAAACACTTCTGTTGCTATAGTCCGCACGCGTGTGGATTAATATGCTTAAAAATTCTTTATTAATTATCATTGGTCAAATGCTTTATAACAAATTTTATACTTATTTTAAAATAAGAATTCTACCAAAGTTTTTAAAATGCTTTTGATGTATGTTGATACATGCCATTCACTAGCTTCTACAGCAATTAAATACAACAGGGTTTGTTCGGGCGACCCCCCCACGCACCGACTGACCGAGACAGTGGAGTCCTGTACACTCTGGTATTTCTGTCTGTTTTTTCGCGATAAGTTGCGTGAACGCCTGAGTTAGTGTGCTTTGGGTCTGCATACACATCGTTCTCCTGACAAATAATTACGCCTGATTTCACAGACCTGAAGTTAAACTCTTAAGCCCTGATAACAAAATACATCTTTTAAGTCATTTATTCCTTTTGATTAGCCATCCGTTGATGAAATTAGCCAAATTTTGCTAAGCAGCCGGGAGTTGTGGTGTTAGAGCCAAACTTTTATTTAAATTAGAAATAGATTATTTTATATTATTTACAAATAAATCAGATTAACAAATAGAGTTAATGTGCGTTTTGTCAGGATGGGTGCGTTCTTCTCGCAATCCAGGGGTATCGCAGTTTATGGCATTCCGGCAAATGGATAATAGCTTGGGAACGGGGGACCAGCAAAAGATCAATAGCCTTGGGAACCGGTCTATCTCGAGCCAGTCGTCAAACAGGCGTGCGGCCACCTGCTGTTTTACGGCCCCTGCTGTGAACCCCTTTAACAAAAAAGAACAGTAGACAGCCCCACCTAGCGGTATGTGCCGAGACCGTACTACACCCATGCTTCTAAATTTATGCTAAAAACACATAGATTAATTCCCTAAAACTTATCGTCTAGGCTGTTCACATACATTGTATTAAACATTGTATTAAAAACAGCACGTTCATGTTAAAGTGAATTATTTCTAGTTTAAAACTTTAGTGGCAAGACAGTTTTAATACTTTTTGTTGTCACCATTTTGAAATATGTGTCTGCGTGAGTGCGCCTGCGCAAGCTTCGGATCACCTAGGTCGTCATTTCGCCCGCATTGTTCAAACGGAGCATATGCACATGACCAAGCTACAGCTTCGCGTTTGGTGAAATACTTTTTCTATTTTATATTGAAATAAAACTGCTAAACTAATTACGGTTTTTTCTTGTTTTTAAAAACTTGGGCTAAAATATTTGTGCTTGTTTCGCTCGGGTATGCCTCTACTTAAAAATGGTGTCTCTAGTTAAAAGTTTGGGACTTGTGTCGTTTGCTTAAAATACGGTGTTTCGCTCGGGCATGTCTCTACTTGTTTAAAAGTTAAATTCTTTAAACATTTCGGTTAAATATAATGAGCTTATGTGCATTTTCTTTTAAAATACAATGTGCATGCGCTAGCTTACATTCAGTCTACTACACGCTTTATTATTCCTTAAAACGTAATTAATAAATGTAACCATTGTTTTAATACAAGCTTTAAATTACTAATTTAAATTTTAGTTAGGTTGTGCGGGAACAGGGGGTGGGCAGCTGGCCCTGTCAATCATCGTTGGGGTGGGGGGCATGCAGCTGGACCTGTCAATCATCGCTGGGGTGGGGGCATGCAGCTGGACCTGTCAATCATTGGTGATGACATCACAGACGGGGAGAGCTTTAAGCTCCGCCCAAAGTGCCAGGTAACCTCTCTGCCATATCACTGCAATTTATGGAATATATTTTTAAATAATTTTGTAAACTTGGAAAACTTTGCATGCGATAGCTAACATGATGATCAGCCATACATAGTTTTAGGTGTATAATTATTACAATGGGAAACTACATAATCTATTTTGACCAACAGGACTAGAACGACTGAAAATTGTGCCAAATGATGACAGTTGTGCAAAATAATTTGCACATATGTACTGAAACATTTGGTTATTTGTGTGAAACAATGAGAAATTATGACATTATGATGTGGGGATTATACTTGTTTTGCAAATGTTAATTGTCTTTTGAGAAATGCTCCAAAGCAATTGAGAAAAACTGTAAGATATAAAAGAAAGCAGAAGGACCATGGGAAGGAGAATGATGCTACTATGATTATCTGGTTAGATAAGGACACTGTGGTCAGTGTGTTTTGCCAGGGATTCATTGTACCATGACTGATGGCCTCTGTTGAATTTCAGCAAAATGTTTAGTGATGGATGTACCGTACAATCATTCTAAACCAAATTACATCCAACTGCTCCCCTGTCCTGACTTCTGTGTAACATCACATTGCCTATTCTGTGACTGTCAAAGTCATCTTGTATCATTATTTTTTATGAAAGGTGATCTTGTGGCTTGCAATAAAATCAATGGACTGATGGCTGCACTCAACATCGAGTATGACCGAAGCAAATGGAGACTTCATTGATTCATCAAAGACAAGTCTTAAAGCTGTTTTACTGGATAACGGCAACGACTTGCCTTCAATTCCAGTTGGCCATGCATTCCACATGAAAGAGACATATGAAAACATTAAACTACTACTAAACAGCATAAACTATGATCAACATCAATCGCAGCTCTGTGGCGACCTGAAAGTTGTTGCCCTGCTACAAGGTATGCAGATGGGATACACAAAGTAATGCTGTTTCTTGTGTGAATGGGATAGCAGGGCAAGAGATCTGCAATACAGTAAGAAAGACTGGCCACTTAGACAGTCGCTGGAGCCTGGCACAAACAGTGTTCAGCATCCTCCACTTGTGGAGTCAACAAAAATTTTGCTTCCACCATTGCATATCAAACTTGGTTTGATGAAAAACTTTGTCAAAGTTCTGGACAAAACAAAGCCAGCTTTCAAGTATCTAAGTGAAAAGTTTCCCAGGTTAAGTGAAGCTAAGATAAAGGAAGAGGTCTGTTGGTCCCCAGATTTGTGAACTTTTTCAAGATGATACATTTGACTGTGCATTGCGTGGCAAAGAAAAAACATAAGAACATAAGAACTATACAAACGAGAGGAGGCCATTCGGCCCATCGAGCTCGCTTGAGGAGAACTTAACTAATAGCTCAGAGTTGTTAAAATCTTATCTAGCTCTGATTTAAAGGAACCCAAGGATTCAGCTTGCACTACATTATCAGGAAGACTATTCCATACTCTGACTACACGCTGTGTAAATAAGTGCTTCCTTAAATCCAGTTTGAAATGTTCTCCCGCTAATTTCCACCTACGGCCACGAGTTCTTGTATTCAGTTCAATCTTATAGACCTGGATCATGTCCCCCCTCAGTCTCCTTTGCTTGAGGCTGAACAGATTTAGCTCAACTAACCTTTCCTCGTATTACATTCCTCTAAGACCAGGAATCATTCTTGTGGCCCTATGCTGCACCTCTTCTAAGGCCAATGGAGATCCTTTAAGTCAGTGGCAACAAATTCCTTTGGGAAAAACAAAGCAGACAACTACACTCACCTAAAGGATTATTAGGAACACCTGTTCAATTTCTCATTAATGCAATTATCTAATCAACCAATCACATGGCAGTTGCTTCAATGCATTTAGGGGTGTGGTCATAAGAACATAAGAACATAAGAACATAAGAACTATACAAACGAGAGGAGGCCATTCGGCCCATCGAGCTCGCTTGGGGAGAACTTCACTAATAGCTCAGAGTTGTTAAAATCTTATCTAGCTCTGATTTAAAGGAACCCAAGGATTCAGCTTGCACTACGTTATCAGGAAGACTATTCCATACTCTGACTACACGCTGTGTAAAGAAGTGCTTCCTTAAATCCAGTTTGAATTGTTCTCCCGCTAATTTCCACCTATGGCCACGAGTTCTTGTATTTGAACTAATGCTGAAGTAACTATTCGGTTGAACAGCATCCAAACCTGTTAGAATCTTATAGACCTGGATCATGTCCCCCCTCAGTCTCCTTTGCTTGAGGCTGAACAGATTTAGCTCAAATAACCTTTCCTCGTATGACATTCCTCTAAGACCAGGAATCATTCTTGTGGCCCTACGCTGCACCTTTTCTAAGGCCGCTATGTCCTTTTTAAGATATGGTGACCAAACCTGTACACAATATTCTAGGTGAGGTCTCACCAAGGAATTGTATAATCTTAGCATTACCTCCCTTGACTTAAACTCCACACACCTGGAGATGTACCCCAACATCCTATTGGCCTTTTTTATTGCTTCCCCACACTGGCGAGAATGAGACATGGAAGCATCAACATACACACCAAGGTCTTTCTCATAATCAGCTACCTTTATTTCAGTAGGTCCCATAAAATACCTGTACTTTATATTTCTGCTCCCTACATGGAGTACCTTACATTTGTCTATGGTCAAGACAATCTCCTGAACTCCAAACTGAATGTCAGAATGGGAAAGAAAGGTGACTTAAGCAATTTTGAGCGTGGCATGGTTGTTGGTGCCAGACGGCCCGGTCTGAGTATTTCACAATCTGCTCAGTTACTGGGATTTTCACGCACAACCATTTCTAGGGTTTACAAAGAATGGTGTGCAAAGGGAAAAACATCCTGTATGCGGCAGCCCTGTGGGCGAAAATGCCTTGTTGATGCTAGAGGTCAGAGGAGAATGGGCTGACTGATTCAAGCTGATAGAAGAGCAACTTTGACTGAAATAACCACTCGTTACAACCGAGTAGACTTGTAGTCAAGACCGCCTAAATCAACACCAAGACACTACCAAGACCAGAGGGTATCGAGACCAAGACAAGACCAAGACTAAGACAGACCGAGTCAAGACCAAGACAAAGTCGAGACGAGACCGAGACCAAGACTCCCTTAACTTTTGTGTGCTGTTGAGGACTGACATGACGGGTACTGACTGGTCCCAAAGTCATCTGACAAAACAGCTAACACCTCCAACAACTGTCTAAGGGATGGGAAATATGTAACTGATTTCAATTATACTTAATTTGTAGATAAAATTGTAACATCAAATTGAAGATACACAATTATAAACTTGAAATTGCATCATGTCCCATTGTAGTAGTACTAGCCAAAAGACACTGTATGATATAAACCTCCCTGAAATGGATTAGGCCTGTTAAGTCAACACAATGTGATATGCAGATGTTATTTAAAGGTCAATGGTCACATTTATTTAGTCAAACAGGGAGGAGAGAGAAAACAGTTCACATTTTAAAGCAGTGGTTGATTGCACTTCAGGAAAATTAAAGACTGCAACATCTTATAGCCTAGCCGTGCACGGTGGGGTCTCATTAGAATGCCTCCTCTACTAAAAACTCTCTCAACTGGGGCAGAAGATGCAGGGACTGAGAGGACTTTCAAGGCAACACTGTGTAGACTGGGGAAACGCTCTACCCAGAATTCATCTGTACAATAATCAAGACTGTTACACAAATTGGCCGAGATGGAATTCGCAAAGTATTTCACAAGGTAAACTGGTAGATCATACAAGTGTAATATTCTTATCAAACGTATAGATGACAATAATGTAGAGCAAGAACAACAATGCGGTGAAACTGTTCCAGTGAGTAAAGATTCACTTTGGAATAATTTTTCTCAGAAACATGAGTGTGCTACGCGAACAGGCGGAAGCCAGAGCAAAACGAGTTTTATATATAGTTGTAGTATATCAAGTCTATAAAGCAAATTAAAGTATAAAAGCCTATAAAGTAAGCAAAGGTAATCAAATTCGTTTTGTTATTCAAAGTGTCACGTCCCGCTCCGTACGATCCCGATGTGTGCCACGCCCCCCTCATTACCTCGTGTTCAGCCCTGATTGTGATCGCCTGTGTCCTATTACGTCTGGCTTGTCTTTTGTATTTAGTCCTTGTCTGAGTCAGTCTTCCCCAGACTAATCATTGATCTGCAAAATCTGCATTTTGCCGAATGCTTTTTTTTTTTTTACTCTCTGTGTTCTATGAACGCAAACTTTATGACAGAAGAATTCGCTGACATTTTTTTCTGTACTTTAACTGACGAGGTTTACTACTCACTGTGATGCTGCATCTAACATTTAACTATCGCTACAATTATTTTGCGTGTTTAACGCGTATTTTGATTGGATGAGCGCCAATGTCTGAATCACAACAAAATGCATGTATGTTATCGATTGGTTGCATTTGAAGGGCGCTAAAGGCGAAATAATAATAATGTTGCACTATCGATTGTTACGTTGCGTGTCGATCTGAGACAAGACAAGACAGCGAGACCATCGAGACTGTGACAAAACCAAGACAGCGTAAAAGTGGTCTCGAGACCGGTCTCGAGACCAAGACCGGTCTCGAGACATACAACTCTACTATCCAGCGAATTAAATAATGTCATTTATTATCTGTAAAAACAAAAAACATGGAAAAGGCATGTGATGTTTTAAAATATATGGCTTGTTTACCTCAAGAGCTTCGTAAAAAGACATGAAAACAGTGAAACCATGTACAAATCAGCGCGCGACAGGGGAAACTGAATTGCCTAGAACGGCAAAAACTTTATTTCGAGTCGTGCCATCCAAATCCCGCTGGATTTGTTCATCCGACCATATGGCGATTAAAGCCTGTGTTTCCTCATTTGTCCATCCTTCCATTTTACTTTTTTATTTTTTTTTCTACTGCTTTTTATTTTGTTTCGCTGTTTGCTGTGTGTTTCAAAAGATGGCGGTTGTATTTTGTGTTTCAGCGGCAGGCTATTTGCATAACCAATCGATAGCAAATATTTTTGCAAGTCCCACCCAGGGTTCCCGCTGCCGCTCGTCACTCTCGTCATTGACGAAAACGAAACCCATGGTGACGAAGAAAAACGGCATCAAATCGTCACTCTGGCGAATTCAATTTTCAAATGATGCAAATTTTTACACAGTATTCACGATTCTCCCAACCTTATCAAGTAGACTCGTGACTCGCCCATGCCGTTAGTTGACCAATCACAGTGTGATTGTCAGAAGAGATGTATATTCAGTGAGTTTAATGATTAATTTATTAAGAAGCGGTGAGAGAGTGACTAAAAAAAACGGATGCTGAAAAAAAGTGAAGAATTTGATTAGTAGAAGCAAAAATACAAAGAAAAGTGAAGAATTGAAATCAAACTCCAGGGGGAACCCTGCCCACCCCAAAGTATCGAAGTACCAAAGAAGTACCGCAGCTGGTTTGGCACTTTCGGTACTGGTACTCGACCGGAAGTCAATGGAAAAGCGAAAGTACCGTACCGAAAGTACCGTACTTTGTGCGGTGGAAAAGCGCCTTAAGAAGCCACATCTGTTAAGCATCAGTCTTACCTCTCGTTCTACTCCCTTGCTAGTTTTTGTATAATGGTGCCTTCCAGTCCTCTGTTCCACAATCTTGACATTGATGTTATTAGTCCTGCTAGACTTGTTGTTGATCCCAGTGCTGAGCTTCCCTGCAATGTTTTCCTGCCATTCCTGAGTGGAATAAACCCATCTTGCCTTGCCCTGATTTGGGCTCCCATGTCTTTCGTCCCATACCCTTACAACATTTCCACTGGATTGGGGGTCTTAAGGGGGCAGCATGTAGCTCAGTGGGCTAAGCCTGTGTGCCTGTAATCAGAAGGTCTCAGCATGTCTGCGGGTCCTTGAGTAAGGCCCTTAACCCCCAGCTCCCTGGGCACCGCTAAAGGTGGCTGCCCTTCGCGGACAACTTACTCTGCAAAACAGAGCAAGTTAAGGAAGGGGTAAAGACAATTTCCCCACAGGGATCGATAAAGTATCGATTATTATTATCATCAATTCCTTACCCAGTTGCAGCAACTGCAAAAAAAAAACCCATATGCTGGCTACCTGTACTATTCCCAGCAAACATGCCCCTTTGGGGCCCGTGTGGGGCCCATTACCAGCGTGAAATCCGGGGCATGTGTGGGGCCATTGTGGGCTGCCCACACTAGGCAGAGTGAGCCCCATTATGGGCCCACAGTTTGTCCACACTTTGGGCTGGACTACATACGTGCCCTGCATTTTTTGGCATGCTGGATGCTCCCCTGTGGGCATACTGTGGGCACACTGTGGGGTATACTTTGGGCAAACCTTGGGCACACTGTGGGGTATACTGCGGGCACATTGGGCACACTATGGGGTGTACTGTGGGTATATTGAGCATACTGTGGACATACTGTGGGCCTACTGGGGGGACATTGGGAGGAAGGAAAGCTGTGAAGCCACATTGCTCCAATGTCCCCGTGGGCATGCTCTGTGGGGCTTTAACAAATAACAAAATTAGTTTGGTCCTATACTGCCAGTATACCACAACATTATTATTAATGCGTATGCAGAATATTTGCACTTATTGAAAGTAGCAGTAATAAACTACAAGTACTGTAATATGTTTCAAACATCTGTTCACAGACAGGTTAGAAGAAAAAATGAAAACATATTGAAAATTGAATACAAAACTCAGTATGTGGATTGAGTACTAAATATATTTTTTTATTAAACAGAACAATGAGCACATAATATTACATGCATAAATAATCAATATTAAATCAATCCCCTCAGTGTCCTTCGGCTCCTTCCCCCATCCCAGTCTCTAGCATTCTGCAGCCATGTTTTAACTGAAGAATCCGCCTCTGAGGCTGTGGCCCAGCTACATTTTGTCACAGCATCTAATTGAGAAAAAAAGAACAACTGAAATGCTAATGTAAAAAAAAAATAAAAAAGAGGTTGTCCAAGTGCAAAGTATATACTTGTGTTTTCCCTACTATCAAGTAGTTTCTAGGGCTGGTCCGAATACCATTTTTTGAGCTTCGAGTATTCGGTAGTGATCAACATCACATTTATCTCTAATAAAGGCAGGAATCTGTGTGTGTGTGTCTGTCTGTTGCATTTTTATGTCGAGAACCGTTCATCCAACTGCTGCGGATGCAAGGGAGTGCAAAGTCGCATTTTTGTGTAATATGGATACAGGCAAGTCGCGACACTTTCAGAATGATTAAAATTTTAATAAATGACAGAACAGCACGAGCCGAAAGCCGGGCGCTACATGCGGCCCGGGCAGGGTTTATATTATTTAAGAACGAACACTGCACTATAATACAAAACAATAACAGGTCTGTTAGAGCAATACTTTAAATAAGGTAGCCCAACATTTATCAATTAACGAAGTTCAACGAATTTAATAAATAAAGAACACGGCAGCAGCATACTTTCAATAAAATCACACATTTTAATTAACGAACAGTTTAAATAAAATTAAATGAATTCCCTTATAGAATAAAAACAGAAAACAACTTGTTGTGCTGTAGTGGTAGGCCAGTTTCAAATCGCATATTTAATACACTGCCTTTGTTTTGTCTTCAGTCAATTTAAAGTGCTCCCACACAACTGAGGTCTTCGGCATTTTTGTCTTCTCTCTGAGATAAAGTAAATCCATGGGCGTAAATCCCGGGGGGGACGGAGGGGACATGTCCCCCTCTATCCGAAGGTTGTCCCCCCAAAAAAATTTATAAAAAAAAAAAATCGCACTATCTATTGTGAAAAATATATGTATGTATACCTAAAATAATTCTGTAAGTAGAAAAAAAAACAAACGCAAAAAATGCATTTAGAAACAGTTCAGTTCCCCCTCCCCTTCCTGACAGTGGTTTGGCCAACTGCCTGCTTTCCCAGGTCATCTCACCTACTCTACACACACGAATCACGTGTGTGGCTGCGGCTCAAATAATGTCGAATTCCAGTAAGTAGGGTATTTTATTCACTTTAAATAAAGTTATTCTCTTTAATGTAGTCGATGCAGACTCATTCATAAATTAGTTGCGGCAAAAATGCTGATTACCGATGTAATTTTCCACGAATCTGCTATATTAGCGATTAAAATATTACTTATCTAGTTAACGTTAGCTTGTTTACAATAGCTTGTTGCATAGTGCACTGCAACTAACATGCCAAAGCCGTTTCCCATGCATTGTTTTATTTGTGACGACTTGGCATAATGTTAACTTAACATTAACGGCCACAATTAGCAAAAATTGCTCATGAGAAATTTTATATTTATTGTCCCCCCCTACTGTTAAATTAAATTTACGCCCATGAGTAAATCACGATGTTGGTGTTGCCGCAAGGGCTAGTCATTTAAGCGAGAATGAGAACCGTTTCGCAGGGATCGATGTCACGTGTTTTGTTTTTTTCCCCCCCCCCCCCCCGAATATTCGAATCTCAAAATGAAAACTCGAATGCCATCCCTCCAAACGAATATTCGAATATTCTGGTCCAGCCCTAGTAGTTTCCCAGGGCTTTGTTGGTTCCATAGTTCTTGGAACTTTTTGGACAAAAAGGGCTTTACAGTAAGTTAAAATGTCAGTTGCGAAAGGTCTAGTCTAGTCACAGGTGGAGCCTTTAAACTAGCTTTGGAACAGATCTTAAGATCAAGTTAGAAGTTAAATTAAGTTAAGTCAACTTGCAGGCTGATCTGTCTTTATGAAATACCATCATGCCTTTATTTTCTAGTGAAATCTGAAACACAAACATTGCATACTGTATTTCCTAGTCACAAAATATTCTGTAATTTGGTCTTTACAATTAAATTCAAGATTTGATTTTGTTCTCCTTCTTAGGGTCTAATTGCATATGAACATTATATCCTGTACCTATGACTGCTCTGCAGACCAGCATCTCCCCAAAGGCCATCTTCTAGCCAGAGCCCCACCAGCACAACTGCTGGGCCAGTGGGGTGGTTAGCATACGCACAAGGATGCGTCTTGTGTTGGCAGATGAGTTGGGACCCCCCATTGTTGCCAGATACACTGTAAATTAAATCTAACAATCATTTTAACTTATTTCTTTATGTTGACTTTACTTAATGTGGAGTTGTTTACCTTACTAATGTATATGTAGTAATCCTTACTATTTGCCTTCAAAAGTCTTATTTACTTAAATATCTCTAGTTACTGTAATATGATTTGTTTGAGTGCCATTTTTCCATTCTACTATCATTTTAGCTTATAGTTGGAAGATCCCGACCTTTAAGAACCTACATGGGCTAATCCAAACACAAAATCTCTAACTTAAATAAATAAATAAACAAATAAATAAATAAATAAAAGTCAGTAGAGGAACGATATGAAATATGAATGAGAATGATAAGAATATGTGCTTAGTTAAAAAAAAATAAAAAAATGAGTATTTTTAAAACGGGAATTCATCATGCATGTTATCAATGTTCAAGATTCACACTAGATCATTTGAAACCAGAACAAGCAATGTTAAAATGATTAAAAGCGTTTTAAATATCATTAGGAGTAATGGCGTCATACAATACAGAAAAAAATATGTAATTTCTAAACTTCGTCGTCATTGTACACCAGGACAATAGGTGGCTAAATGCGCAAATAAAAAAAAATCGGCGAGCAAGAAGCGAAGAAGAAGAAGAGCGATTTTAATTGGATGAAAAGTTTTGCACTGCGGGGGGTAACAGCCGTTAGAGAAAGGGCTCGTGTATCGCAGCAATTTCGCTTGTAAAAAGACGTTTCTGTCAGCATTTCATCAGCAAAGAAGTAAAGAAATCGAACGGAGGAAAATAACCAGCGAAACTGTGACTTCGGGAACATTTTGGAATCCAATGCCGTCTGTTTGGCCGTGTAAGTATTGCTCATATCATATTTTACTGAAGCACCACAGATTTAATCATGGAAAATATACTCGTATATCGCCAGTCCCGTGCTTGTACACTGACTGTTTGTGCACATTTTATGGCGTGTTCTAAGATGCCTAATCATGTTAGTGGTGTTAAAATGCCGTTGCTTGCTTCCACCTCGAGGGATTTCATCACGACATACATTGCAAACGGCTAACTTTACGTCTTTATCGGACACTTTGAAAAACTTCCAGACGGGAGAACTCATGTTGCCACTGGTAAACTCCGCTCTGCTGTTGTTTACCTGTGCGCCGTGCATGCACGTGTGAAAAAGTCGCGCGAGTAATATACGTCAAGTGATCGGCTTTTTTGATAGGCGCTTTTGGGGTTCGCCGATCAAGCTATTTTTAGCCAATATCGGCTGATCATGATCGGTGGCCAATCAATTGGAGCATCACTATTTGTAAGACCAGTGTGGTCAAGGAGCATGGTTATGGCAAAATTCTCCATCCTCTCATCCAAGATCTTGTAACACTTGAGGAGCAGGGCCTTATACCTGCAACAGCTTGGAGCAAGCATGTATTGTTTGTAGCAGCAGACAATTTGGCAGCTCATTCTCTTGCAGGTTTTTATGAGAGTTTTACAGCTAATCATATGTGCAGATTCTGCATGGCCACCAGGGATGAACTGTAGGTCAGTGAAGTACAGTCTGGTTTCTCCCAGCTCCGAACAAAAGTGACTCATTACAAGCACGTAGAAGATGTTAGGTCTAGCTGCATACTTAGTGAGAATCTGAAACATTTTCATGTAGTGGATGGTTTCCCATCAGATATCTTACACGATCTTTTAGAATTTTGTGCCTTTTGAATTATCACCATGTTTTCAGAAGCTAATTGACCAAAAATACTTTTCTTTGGAGTCTTTGAATAAGGCGATCCTATTCATAATGTGTATTTCCTTACACATTTACAGACAAAACAGACCGGCCTCAGATTATAACCAAGAGTCACACAGCAAAGTCAACAATTTTAGGCAATGCCCATGAAAATTGGACTCTTCTTAGATTACTTCCTTTTTTGATTGGACACAATGTTCCTGAAGGTGACCTGTTCTGGGAGCTGATCATGACTGTTAAACATGTTGATGAACTAGCCACATCTCCAAGATTTTCAGAAGACTCATTGGCCTTTTTTGAAATGAAGATCTCAGAACATCGCCATTTGTTTCAGACATTGTTTCCCTCTACAAGACTTCGGCCCAAACATCACTACCTGGAGCATTATCCCAAACTAATTCGAACTTTTGGACCATTAATAGATGTTTGGACCATGCGCTTTGAGGGGAAACACAAATTCTTTAAAAAAATTGTCCATGCAACACAAAACTTCAAAAATGTGTGTCTCACACTGGCAGTAAGACACCAAAGAATGATGGGTTTCCACGTAGCTTCTCCATCTTTTTTCAAACCACCAGTGGAAATTCAAAAATTGAAAGCTGCTGCTGTTTCTTCATTCCCTGACAATGTGCAGCAGTCCCTCTTTCAGATGAACGGTCAGCAAAACACTGCTTTGGGAGCATCTTCAGTATGTTTGGATGGGATTAAGTATGTACCAGATATGATTGTTTCAGCTGGCTCGTGCTCCGGTCTCCCAGAATTCAGACAGATTACAAAACTTGTAGTTATTAACACTCATGTTGTGTTTGTCTGCAGGCAATTGAACACTTAAGGTCCTATGAGCTTTGTGGCAGTCATTTAAGTCCCCATTCAGTCACTGAACTGTCTGAATTGAATGATGTTTTCCCTCTCTCAGCTTTCCGAGCCAGAGGAAAACTTTTTGTCACATTAAAACACGAAATACTGCAAAAGTTGGCAGAGTGCATGTACTCATATAAAGCATACTCTACTGATGAAGATTTTGCTGAAGTTGCCACAGCCCTTATCAACAAGCATCCGTGTCTTTGAGAGCAAGGATCATCAACAGGGTACGGAGGGTGGAAAAATAGTCTCAAATTTAAGATGGGCAATTACCGGTCAAAACACCGTAAAGCTGGATGCCTTGATGTTTCTGTTAATGGAGGAAGAAGGGGCAAGTACTCTCCTGAAGGACAGCCTCCAAAACAAAATATTAAAAAACCACGAGGAGATGAAAGAAATTACCTTCCTGATTTCCCTTTGGGAAAGGATAAAATATCTCTTGAAAAAGATAGGGAACTGCTTGTTGAAGAAATGCGAAAAAGATTGCCAAACAAGACCTTAGTCGCCCAAAAGATGGACTAAACATTTCCTTTACGAAGAAAAGAAATCGTGGAAACTGAGCCACCGATTAAAACAATGATGGAACGCTGGCCAGCACTTTTTACTGAGCGTGAGGTAAGAAATCTTATTGTGATTGGCTATTTGCATTTGTTTCATTGGTTAAATGATTTTCTGTTTTGTAGGTTTTTGCAGAATATACTCGGATTGCCTGCAAGAATCTTCAGAGTGAATTCTTTGGTGAACTTGACAGACACACACCCCGTCTAATGAAGATTTTTCGGTCTAAAACTGGAACCTTGGGTCAGACCTTATCAAAATTACTAGAGCAAGTTGAGTCAAGAAGAAACACCAATCAAACATTAGATCAGGTATGACTATTCATGTGTGAATAAGACTTAATTTCTTACTGCTACTGCATGTCAAATTTATTTGACCCATGTTAATCAGCCATTTTCTTAAGTGATGCAAAGTGTAAAATATTCTGAAAAATATTCAGAATTTTATTTTTAAATCCAAATCAATGTTTCCAGTATAATGTTATTAGGACGATCACCAAGGGCACATTGTGATGTAAGCAAATTTAAAACTTGTGCAAGAATTGATGATCTTCCATGCTTCCAACATTACTTCTCATACTAAGCCATTGACCTAACCTTAACACCACAAACGTCATGGGGTCACAACATCCCCTGCATGATCACTCTCGTGACAGACTGGAAGCATTGATTTGCAGTTAAAAACTTTACAAATATTACTGTGTTTCTTGCACACACCTATATTTTTTCTTTAAAAGACTATGATTTGTCCATGTGGGTCATATGAATTATTGTCATGATCACTGTGTTATTTAAGCATCAAACGAGTAGCCCATTTTATATATAACCCCCCAAAAATTATTTCCTTAAAATCTTTGTATTTGCCTGAAGAAAGTCATAAAATTGGACATGGCATGAGTGAATAATGAAATTATTCCTTTAAATTATTGTACTATTCTTCATGATTTTATAAATGTTAAAGAAAAAACAGTTCATTAAAATAAGATTTAATGTCATATTTTAATTTGCAGATAAAAATACTAAAATGAAATATGGTTCCTTCAAGAAACTACACTGTTACAAATTACAAACAATGTCATTTTTTATACACTGAATAACATGGAATTTCATAAACGCCTCTGTTTTTTCAGGAAACGGAAGTTACAATTCGACACACTATGGTTCTTCATGGTATCCCTGTCCTTCTTGGGGACAACCTGTCATAATCCACTCCGTTCGATCCCGATGTGAGCCACGCCCACCTCGTTACCTCGTGTGATTCCCTGATTGTTCTCACCTGTGATTCGTTCTCCGTAGCCTGTCTCTAGTACTTAGTCCGTGTCTAAGTCTGTAGTCCCCAGTTCTGTCATTGACGACAACAACAACAACAACAAATTTATTTTTGTATAGCGCATTATCACAACATTACATTGTCCCAAAGCGCTTTACAGCATCCCCACCCAAAGCCCCCAGTGAGTAAGCCATAGGCGACAGTGGCAAGGAAAAACTCCCTAGAAGGAAGAAACCTTGGGAGGGACCAGACTCAAAGGGGGAGCCCATCCTCCAGGGGCCGGCAGGGAGAGTCAAATACAGTTAAATCTGAAACACAAACGGGGAGCAGGGGGGAGATGACAAGCCGGTGCCACCACTCCCTCCAATCGCCAGGCAGCCAGAAGGCAGGGAGCGGGTCAAACAAGGAAGATGACACAGGCAGAACGGCGAGCTGGATGCACGGTCGTCATTGGTAGTGGCGACGTCACATGTTACAGGGTGTGCTGGACATCTTGATAGATTGAGGGCTCCAGGCAGCACCCCCCAGGAGAAGGTGGTGGAAATAAATGCAATTAGTCAAAGTAAGGGAGACTATAGGCAGTGCTAAAAGTTAGATGAGTGCAATATGAAGTGCAATGCTCCGGCAGATATGGCTATGGCAGCATAAGTAGGAGGGAGAGGCAGGTGGGAATGCAGGCATGGGGAGTCCCTGAAATGTCAGCACTCCAATCCCACAAGCAATTGTGAAGCTAGAGTGACAGCACTGTCAATTCAGTTTATCCAAAGCCAATGGCACCGATCCCCACCCAGCTCTACACCTCACACTATAGGTTTAACTGGGAGTGAGAAGCTAGCTAGAGCTAGTACTAGTGTCCCTATAAGCTAAACTAAACAGGTGTGTTTTTAGTCTAGACTTGAATATTGAAAGTGAGCCTGAAACCCGCACATCCGATGGAAGACCGTTCCACAGCTGAGGAGCTCTATAGGAGAAAGCTCTGCAGCCTGCCGTAGATCTTTCTACCCTAGGTACTAACAGATATCCCGCACCTTGAGATCGAAGCAAGCGTGGGGGATTGTATGTGGTCAGCAGATTATTAAGGTAGTCTGGTGCAAGGCCATTCAGTGCTTTATAGGTTAACAGCAGTATTTTATAGTCAATCCGAGACTTAACTGGTAACCAATGAAGGGAGGATAAGACTGGTGTGATGTGATCAAATTTTTTTGTGTTTGTGAGAACTCTGGCTGCCGCATTTTGTACCAGCTGAAGTTTATTTAAGGAACCAGACGGGCAACCAGAAAGGAGGGCATTACAGTAGTCTAGTCTGGTAGTTACGAAGGCATGTATTAATTTTTCTGCATCACGAAGTGAGAGCATCTTACGAAGCTTGGCTATGTTTCGTAGATGATAAAACGCAGTTCTAGTAATACTTCTTATGTGAGCATCAAAACATAGATCTGAATCTACTAGAAGACCAAGATTTCTAACCACTGTGTTAGGTTGTGTAGGAAGGCCACTAATGCTGAGGTGGTGAAACTTATTACTTGCAGCCTTGGGACCAATCACCAGTACTTCTGTTTTTTCTGTGTCTAACATTAGAATTTTTTTTGCCATCCAGCACCGAATATCTAACAGACAATCTTCTAACCGAGATAGGAGTGATGTATCATCAGGGTTAACAGATATATATAACTGTGTATCATCTACATAACAATGAAACCCAACACCATGTTTTCTAATAATGTTACCAAGCGGTAGCATGTATAGGGTAAACAATAGTGGGCCCAGTACTGATCCCTGTGGGACACCGTATGTGACTTTGGTGGCCTTGGATGATTCGTTGTTCACATGTGCATACTGATAGCGATCAGTTAAATATGAGCGGATCCAAGAGAGTGCTGTCCCTGTAATGCCAACTACACCTTCTAACCGGTCCAAGAGGATATTATGGTCCACAGTATCGAATGCTGCAGTTAAATCTAGTAATACCAACAGCGATATCAAGCCACGGTCAGAAGCCATAAGTAAATCATTCATTACTTTGACTAGAGCAGTTCCTGTGCTATGGTTTGGTCTAAAGCCAGACTGATATAATTCATTAGTATTATTTTTTTGTAGGAAAGAAGACAACTGACGAACTACAACCTTTTCCATGATCTTTGAAATGAAAGGAAGATTTGAGATTGGTCTATAGTTTCCTAAAACACTAGGTTCAAGATTTGGTTTCTTTAGAACGGGTCTAATAACAGCCAATTGACGTTGCTGTCGTGTTTCCCCGGTCCTGTCCGTGTGCAATAATGTCACGTTTACCCTGCTTCCTGGGTCAGCTCGTCTACTTGCCCGCTCGCCTGCACCACCGATCGTGACAGCACCTCCTGCTCGTGCCACGCCCCCTGTTCTGCCCGAGCCTCCAGCACCGGCCCACGTCCCCGAGGAGGTCCCGGACAATGGGACCCTTGCTCCTTTCTCCTCTGAGGAGGAGGAGCCGGAGTGGAACCCCTCGGGGACCTCCCTCTGGACTCCCGTTCCCTTGTCTGGCTGGGAACATCGGCCTGGTGGACCCCGCCTGTCAGTGTCCCGTAAGGGACGGGGCCACAGGCGTCGGGCCCGGTTCCCGCCCGCCCTGCCCCCTTGCTCGCCCTTGCTCACCTTGCTTGGGGCTCCGGGGTCACCGGCTGCGCCTCCGGCTCGTGGTCGGCGGTCGCCTCCGGTTCCCCCCACGGTGCCTCGGTGTCGGTCCTTGGTCACGCCTCCGGCGCCTTGTCGGTCGCCTCCGGGCCCTCCTGCTTCGGCGGGCTGTCGGACGGTGCCTACGCCGGCTCCGCCGTCGCCTGCTGCGGCTTCCCCCTCCTGCCCGCCTCCGCTGCTGTTCCCTCCTGCTCCCTTCATGCCCCCTCCGTCTCTCCCTCGTGTCATCCCCTTGGCCCCTGTATGGTTCCCTCCGGCTCCCTTCTTCCCCTCGCCTGCGGCCCCTCCGGCCGCCGCCTGTCGCCTGTCTGAGCTCCCTCGGGCTCCGCTCCTCCCTCCTTCTTTTCCTTTCGTCCCGCCTGTCTCTGCCCCTTGTCCCTCTGTTCCGCCTCTGTTCACCCCTGGCCCCTTTGTGTCGCCTGTGGGTGTTCCTGCTGTGCCCCCCGTGTCTCCCTTCCTGGCTTGTCTTTCCGCGTTTCCTGTTCTTTGTCGCGTCCTGTCCTTCGGTTGGTCTTTGTTCCAGTTCTATGTCTCGGTCCTGTTTCCCTGGTCTCGTTAATGGCTTTGTTCTTGTTTTCCAGGTCCTGTTTCCCCGGTTTGGTCTCCTTCATCACCTCCCTTTGGGGCGCGCCCAGAGTGCGCACCTTTGGGGGGGGGTCTGTCATGATCTGCTCCCGATGTTTACCACGCCCACCTCCTTACCTCGTGTGATTCCCTGATTGTTCTCACCTGTGATTCGTTCTCCGTAGCCTGTCTCTAGTACTTAGTCCGTGTCTAAGTCTGTAGTCCCCAGTTCTGTCATTGACGTTGCTGTCGTGTTTCCCCGGTCCTGTCCGTGTGCAATAAAGTCATGTTTACCCTGCTTCCTGGGTCAGCTCGTCTACTTGCCCGCTCGCCTGCACCACCGATCGTGACACAACCCTTTAGAATTTTTTTTAAGGTTTGCTTTGTAAAGATTTGTAAAAATTAAAAAAAAAAAAAAAGCTGTAAAAATTGATGATTAATATTTTAACTTTTTTTATAAGGTTAATGAATTTTGACTGTTTTTGTGACTAGTACTACAGAAAAATCTAATGTACAGCTCTAATGTCTATTTGCATATATTTACTTTATCAATTTTTTTATATTCATATCTATTTAGGACTCAGAAGAAAACAACTTTGAGCAGATTCCTGTTGGCATTCTGTTAGTCGACAATGAAGACTCTCCTCACTGCTCTTCGTTGATCCCTGTACGTCCAGTCTCCACTGCTATCATCATAGAGGGAGGTATTGTTATGGATGATGTCAGGGACCTGCCTCTTGCTGTTTGTCTCTTGTTTGGACTATCTTACACACTCCATCTTGATTACCCAAAGTGCATGAAGAACACATTCAACTTCATCCAGCAAGTCATGCTTGATCTGGGATCGAAGTCATTGAAACTAGGGGTGCACCGATTGCAGTTTTCTGGCCGATCAACGATCACCGATCCTTAGGCAACCTTACCTGCCGATCTCGATTTTTTTTTTGCCGATCTTGTTTCTTTCATAACTAAAAGACAGTTACTTCAATGTTTCCATTTTTATTGAGTAAATTGATATGAATACTCACAAAACATGAGGTAGTGTCCTCAAATATAAATGAACATATAAATGAGCATTGCTGTTTGAACTACAAAATCATATTTTTTCTTCCAGACTTTAATTTCTCTAATTTTGTAAAAAAAAAAATATATATATAGCTGTTATGACACACTTGTCCAAAAAATAGGGAGGGAGGCAGCCTGCACTGCACCTCTCTCGGGAATGGGAGAAAAGGCTGATTTAACCCTCTGGGGCCTAGGGGTAGGAAACACACTTTCACTGACTGGGGCATGATCACACATTTCATCACACTTAATTCATGGCAAATACATTATTTCTTATATATTTGTTTTGCCATTACACTCATCTTTATTTTAATATATATTGTAAATATGTCAGATTTTTGTTAAGTTTGAAATTTGACATCAAAGTATAGACATTGCAAAATGCAGTTTGGAACACTTGCAGAAACATTATAAAAGTACATAGTAAGCAATGCTGGCAGTTTGTTTTGATCCCAGATATCTGATCACCAAAGTCTTGGCTACATGAAGATGACTAAATGGTGTAGATGCAACATTAATTTGGATAAATAAATAAGAAAAACCTAACTCATGTAACTATTTCTGGCTCCTTTCATTGAATATGTAGCAACTTTCATGTGTATGAATGAGCCATTGTCACCTGGCCACGTCCCCAACCCCCTTTTATGGCGCTGAAGGGGATGTATCTGGATCGCGTTTCACCGTTGCGCTGTTAATCAAATTACCATGCGAATGCGATTTGAATACGCGCTAATGCGGCTATTTAGAATGTGAATAGCGATCTTCGGGTGAGAGCGGTACTACACGCCCCCGATGCAGGTAAAACAAAGTAAGATGACATGGTTAACTTTTTTGCCGATTTAACCTAATTTTTAAAACTTTAATACTTCCGACAATGGACGTTTTGAAAAGAAGACAGATTACGGATTTAGCCAGCGTTTTTTTCATGATTATACATTAAGATTTCAGCGAGATATTTATAAACTGAAATAGACGCGAAAAGTACGCGATGTCGTCGACGACATACTCGACCCCAAAGAGTTAAAAGCATATAACTAAGATCGGTGGATCTCATGGGAATATGGTCGATTTCTGATCCCCTCAAATTAACGTGATCGAGGCCGATCGATCGGTGCGCCGATCGATCGGTGCACCCCTAATTGAAACCAAAACTATAGACTTTGAAGAACCAGTTATTTGCTTAAATCAACACATTTAGGTCAAAATTATCTGACCTGCAGTTCACATGGCCACTACTGGCATGAGATGATTCACAACATGTCATAGCAAGAAAAAAAAAATTGTTTAATTCTACTTTTTGAATAGATTCAGTTGTTTGTTCAGCATTAATATTTGTTTAATAGGCTTAAAGCATTTAAGTTATAATTTATATAATTCATTTTCATTGTTTGACATATGTTAATGGATCACAGTATCCTTGTATTAATGTTATTGTGTATCAGTCAGCATGGTCTGCTTAAAAGCACTTTAAATGAGGATTGTAAAATGTTATACGAATGTAGAGATGTTCAGACAGCGGAGGTTTTCCATTCAACCGTTCTGTTGACTTTATTTCTGGGATGACAGTTCAGTGGAGCTACATAGTTTTCCTAAGACATTCTGCATGGTGTATGGAGTGTTAGATATTTTTTGGCCACAATCTTCAGTATGATAATAATTTTAAGCTTGCATAACTATTATTATACTGTTATTATCCAGGGCTGTGGAGTCAGAGTCGAGGAGTCGGAGTCGGAGACAATTTTGGGTACCTGGAGTCGGAGTCGGCAAAAAGTTAACCGACTCCGACTCCTACTAAATTTAAATGGGAATTAAAAAAGTAAGTTGAAATGTCCCAATTCACAAACAGTCATAATGAACTACTTCTCTGCTGTAAGAATAAAGCTCAATGCATGCAGTGTATAATGTTACCACAAAACGAACATGTCAAGTAACCATGAAGCATGCTTTTCATTGACTGTATGCGTCACTATATGGGATGTAATGCACAGGTAAGGTGCGGCACCGCTTTCCATTGTGTCGTGTTCCACTGTTACAGGCATGGGCGTAAATTTCATTTAACAGTAGGGGGGGACAATAAATATAAAATTTCTCATGAGCAATTTTTGAAGGGGACACAAATAATACAGTCAAATTGTACTTATAAAGATATGTCCCCACAATGAAAAACTTTGCTTCTATCATTATTATTGTAGCATAGAGACTGCGTCATTATGGTTATTTTCAAAGTTTTTCTCAGGTTCAATGACAAAGCAGATTTTTCTTCTAAACTATTTATTGCATTGTTTGTTATGTTGTTTACAGTCAAGCCATCAAAATACAATAAAATTTAAACATGACTGTTTAAATGCATAATAGATATTGATTATACAAAAAAAATACAGTGGGGCAGTTTGGACGTAGCACAGTGCTCATTTAGTAAATGCACAGCTAAACAATATGCTAATTGTGGCCGTTAATGTTAAGTTAACATTATGCCAAGTCGTCACAAATAAAACAATGCATGGGAAACGGCTTTGGCGTGTTAGTTGCAGTGCACTATGCAACAAGCTATTGTAAACAAGCTAATGTTAACTAGATAAGTAATATTTTAATCGCTAATATAGCAGATTCATGGAAAATTACATCGGTAATCAGCATTTTTGCCGCAACTAATTTATGAATGAGTCTGCATCAACTACATTAAAGAGAATCGCTTTATTTAAAGTGAATAAAATACCCTACTTACTGCAGTTCGACATTAATTGAGCCGCAGCCACACACCTGATTCGTGTGTGTAGAGTAGGTGAGATGACCTGGGAAAGCAGGCAGTTGGCCAAACCACTGTGAGGAAGGGGAGGGGGAACTGAACTGTTTCTAAATGCATTTTTTGCGTTTGTTTTTTTTTCTACTTACAGAATTATGTTAGGTATACATACATATATTTTTCACAATAGTGCGATTTTTAAAAAATTTTTCTTATAATTTTTTTTGGGGGGCAACCCTCGGATAGGGGGGGACATGTCCCCTCCGTCCCCCCCGGGATTTACGCCCATGGTTACAGGGAACTGTGAACCTAGCCTAAAGCCCCCCATACATTTACAGATGCACTGCCGATTTTTCGGCCGTTCAACGAGTCATCACGCGTCAAACGCCTGAAAAATCATCTGGTGTGTTCTCAGCTCCGTCGGCACCCCTTCGCTATGCGCTAGTGAAGGGGGCCGAAGGAGCCGAGAACACAGATCTCCCTACCTGTCTCCAGCAGAGGCTCGTTCTGCTGATCAGCTGGCCGGTGAGTGACACAATGCACTAAACTTCCAGCTGGCTGACAGAGGAGACAGCCACTGCAGCAGACAGAGGCATCACATTACTTTGGATGGGGGCGGTGGTCGAGATTTTCGGCAAGCTGGATCTGCCCGTCCATGTGGATTCCCGCAATCTGCGGCCGCCAATCAATTGCCGCGATTGTACACGCACATCGGTCGGTGGCAAAATCGGCCATGTGTCAGGTGACTGTGTGTGTTTGCCGTGACAGGGACAGACACTGCATTGCTTGGAGGGCTGCGAGCCCACAGGGCAGGGAGAGGTTAGGGAAACACCTACAGCACCCCCCCCCCCCCCAAAATCTGTGGTCAATCTGAGCTTGCACCCTCTGTCATGGCCACACCGTATCCCAAGCAAGAGAACGGGTGATCCGTTTGCTCAAGTAGAGTAGAGTGTTGGCTTCCTAGCCAGTAGTTCTGTGGTGAAATGACATGTATGTTGCCTTCCTTTCCTTCAATGGATGTAGAAAATACATTAGCGTAGTATTGTGGTGAATGGATGAGACTGTCCAGGAGTAATAAGGAGATTAGCCACAGGTGAAATCAATAACTAAGTGGGGAAGGGGCATGTAGCGGAGTGTGGTGATAAGAGGGGAAAGGTTGGAGACAAGGGAAGAGGAATGCTGGTCAGTGTTGCGTGAGGGGCTGATTAGTGCTGGTCGCGGTCATTAGGATCGCTGCCGGAGAAGATAGGTAGGGGGGTGAAATAGGTAGAGGTTGCGCGGATTTATTAGGGCGAGACTGTTGCCGGCGGGTGAGACTACTGTCATTCCAGGAGGAAGTTGGTTCCCAGCCTTGTTTAATCCCTGGGGCTTAGTTGATTAGACCCCGTGGGTGGGTCTGGTAGAGGAAAGGGAAGTGTCCTTTTTAAGATTCTTCGTGTGTGTGTGTGTGTTTTTAGGATGGTCAGCCGATCGGGTCTGTGCAATACGGTGGGTTAAGGGAGGGCTGGATGGGATGGTGTACGCTGCCGCCTCGGAGGGGGGTGTTTGGTGTAATCGGGTGTGAATTACGATTTTGCTTGGCTTGCTGTGCTTCTGTGAGTGGGGTGCTGGTGAACCTACTGAGTTGCTGTGTGACACACTCTGGCGGCGGGGTTACAGCCTGTTTATCTGCTCCCTAGCTGGTTGTATTGTGCTGAGGGGAGATGAATTAATTAAGTAAAGTATTTGATCCCTAAATTGGTGGTGTGTATCCCTTGGGCTTGCTGGGTGGGTAACCTGTGGGGAGCGGGCTAGGATAGCTAAAGGATAGATCCTTAATACCCACAGAGGATTTATTACACTGGTGGCAGCGGTGGGATGATGTCTGACCCAGAAGTAGTGGAACAGCCACCGAGGGGGGAGGGTAGCTCCGTTCAGTGTTTGCCCGTAGCAACTTGTCCGGTGTTTATGCCCGAAACGTTTACTGGTACTAATCGGGAATGGTCTGATTGGGTTGCCCAGTTTGAAGTGGCTGCCGAAGTGAATGGTTGGGATGATTCTTTAAAAATGAAATTTTTGTCACTTCTCTTGTCGGGGCGTGCAAGAGAGTTGTATTCCCGGTTGCCTTTGGCTGCTCGCAGTGATTATTCAAGTTTAAAAGAGGCATTAGGCAGATGTTTGGAACCATGTGATAGTGATGACTGGAACAGAGCCAATTTTTTGTCCCGTAGACGATTGCCAGACGAATCGGCTCGGGATTTTGGTATGGCATTGCGCCGGCTTATTTATAAAGCCTATCCTTCTGCCGATAATGTGACGCGTGATATGTTTGCTCGAGACCACTTTGTAGAACATGTTGGGAGTAGCGATTTGAGAATATATCTTCGCGGTCGGAAGCCTAATACATTAGAAGAAGCCATTAATATAGCTGCCGAGTTGGAATTAATAAAGAGCCTGGAAAGGTCTCAGATTAGTTATGATGCCCGGGTGTGTGCTGTTACGGAAAAATCACCTAGGGATCAACAGATGGAGCTCTTGTTGGGGGTGGTGGAGGGTTTAAGGCAAGAGGTTAGAACTCTGCAGCAGACGGTGGCGTCTTTGCCGTCCCCTATCGTGACTGAGATGAGCAGGGGGAGTAATAGTGAGGAAAGGAGGCGTGGTCAGCAAGGTAGACCTGAACGGGCAGCAATAGCAACTGCTAGAGATGCATGTTGGGAGTGTGGATGCACTAGGCACCTGCGTCGTAACTGTCCCTATGTGCAGGGAAACTAGAGGGGGTGGGCACAGTGGGCCAAATGCCCACCCCTTTCTGCAGGCTGGCCAGACTGGCTCACAATTCTCCGGATAGCTCCGGTATCTACCTTAATGCAAAAACAGGTGGGTGTTTTTCTCATGTGTTAGTAGATACAGGGGCGCAAGCCTCTATCATCCCCAAACAGAGGTGGTTACAGTTTACAAAGGGGATGGGGGAGTTAACAGCGTATCAGGGTGTAGCATCAGCAGCAAATGGGGGTGATATGCAGGTGGTTGGGAGGTGGCAAACCATTTGTCAATTTGGACCTTTGGCCTTGGTTGTGGATTTCTTAGTGGCTGATGTGTCTACCGAAATTTTGCTGGGGATTGATTTCCTGTCAAAATATGGGGCTGTGATTAACCTTGCTAATAAATGTTGTAGTTTGATGGGGAAGGAATTGCCTCTAATTTCATCATCTGAGGCTAATGAACCAAAACTAGTTACTGTACAGGCAGATACTGTAGTAGGGCCACGCACGGAGGCCATTGTTGCTGGGGTTGTGGAAGGGTTGTTGGCAGGCCGTGCGGTAGGCCTGCTCGAACCGTCTGACTCCCTGTCTTCACATTGTGACTTGATGGTGGCGCGGGTGGTTTGTAGCGCGCAGCAAGGGGTGGTACCTGTCAGGGTTATAAATGTGACTGAGGGGCCCTGTGTTTTAAAGGAGGGTATGAAGGTGGGCACCCTTCATACGGACGTCACTGTGGAACAGGACACCATATCTGCAGAGACCGTACAGTGGTCTGTAGATGTTCTTGTTTCACAGCTGGGGTTGGCAGAAAAGGGTTTCTCATCTTTAGAATTGATAGCTATTCGAGAGTTACTTCAACGCCATAGTGGCGTATTTAGCCGGAATGATAGTGATTTGGGGAGGACACACCTGACTCGTCATGAAATTGATACGGGGGGTGCTAGGCCTATTAAAATGCACCCCCGTCGGGTGCCTCTGCATTTGCAGCAGGAGGTCGCGGACCATATTAAACAGATGCTTGAGAATGACATCATACGCCCCTCATGTAGTCCTTGGGCAGCTCCGGTAGTACCAGTATGGAAAAAAGATGGTAGCCTCCGATTTTGCGTAGACTATCGCAAGCTTAATGAAGTTACAGTGAAAGATGCTTATCCGCTGCCAAGGATTGATGATGCCCTAGATAGTTTAGCCAATGCGCAATGGTTTTCAACTCTTGACCTTGCCAGTGGTTACTGGCAGGTTGAGGTTGACCCTCGGGACAGGCCAAAAACTGCATTTATCACTAGGCAGGGATTGTTTGAGTTTAACATTTTAAGTTTTGGCCTATGTAACTCACCCAGCACCTTCCAGCGTTTAATGGATTTGGTTCTGGCTGACTTGCAGTGGTCAACCTGTTTAGTGTATTTGGATGATATTATTTGTTTTGGTCGGACTTTTGAGGAACATTTACATAGGCTGGATGAGGTGCTTTTGAAGTTGGGGCAGGCAAATTTAAAAGTGAAGCCTGGTAAATGTAACCTGTTTGCAACAGAAGTGCGTTATCTGGGGCACATTATTTCGGCTCAGGGCATTATGGCCGACCAGGATAAGGTGGAAGCTGTGAGGAGTTGGCCGGTTCCTCAAACTCAAACAGATGTTAAGAGTTTTCTGGGGCTGGCCTCCTATTATCGCCGTTTTGTTAGGGGCTTTGCGGACATGGCAAGGCCATTGCATCAGTTAACTGAAAAGGGACGGAAATTTAAATGGGATGAGTTGTGTGATGAGGCGTTTCGACAATTAAAGACTAGTTTGATTACAGCACCAGTTTTGGCGTACCCTGACCCTCATAAACGTTTCATTCTTGATACGGATGCAAGTGACTTTGGCATTGGAGCAGTGTTATGCCAGGAGGGTGAGGAGGGCGTAGAAAGGGTTGTTGCTTATGCGAGTAGGGCACTGACCAAAAAGGAGAGGAAATATGCAGCCACTAGGAAGGAATTGTTGAGCATGGTATTTTTCACAAAGCATTTCAAACATTACTTATTGGGGAAGGAATTTACCTTGCGCACTGACCATAGTTCACTGAGATGGCTACATAATTTTCAGGGCCTAGAAGGACAATTGGCTCGGTGGGTGGAGCAGCTGGCTGCATTCCAGTATAAAATCATTCATCGCCCTGGGAAATTACATACTAATGCAGATGCTTTGTCCCGTAGGCCTTTGTCCTTACCTGAGGCATTGCCAGAGGAAGTGGCTGTGGCTAGCTCCCCTATCCCCTCTTCAGGGCAGAAAGGGCTCTCTGACAGTATTTGTGTAGTAAGGGTGGAGGCCCAAACTCAGACTGGTGGGGTGGAATTTGGGTTGGAGGATGAAGTGAGTAAAGCACAGAGGGAGGATGGTGAGATTAGTGTAATTATTAGTTTAATACAGGGGTTGCAGGGTGGGGTGGATATATGGCAGCAGTATCCCGAGTTGAAGAAATACCAGTCTGTGTGGGGCCAGTTGCAGTTACAAGGCCAGCGGCTGGTCCGGGTCCCACCAAGTTACTCTGATGCAGCCCCCGGGGCCCAGGTGGTGCTTCCTAGGAGCATGGTACCGGTGGCTTTGCAAATGCTGCATAGTACTGCCACAGGGGGGCAGTTAGGAATTCAGAAATTACAAGCTAAAGTTAAGGATCGCTTCTTTTGGCCTGGGTGGTTTAGGGATGTTCTGCAGTTTTGTAGAACGTGCCCGGACTGTGCCTCTCGTAAATCTCATGGCCTTCCCCCTAGGGCTCCTCTGAACCCCTCTGTGACATCCCGACCTATGGAACGTCTGGCTGTGGACATATTGGGTCCCTTGCCTGAAACCCCACTAAAAAATAAATATGTTTTAGTGGTGAGTGATTATTTTTCAAAATGGACGGAGGCTTATGCCGTGCCAAACCAGGAAGCAGAATCGTTGGCTAAAGTCCTGGTAGAGCAGTGGGTGTGTAGGTTAGGGGCTCCACGCAGTATACATTCTGACCAAGGGAGAAATTTTGAATCTACATTGTTCAGAGAGATGTGCCAGTTGCTTTGTATACAGAAGACGCGAACATCTCCCTACTAGGGATGCTCATTTCGATTAATTTTCCCAACCGACAACCGCCGTTCGTTAACCGAACATTAACCGTTAACTGATTAGATTAGAATATTAAATTCCTCTGGGGTCGGCGGTCCCGCCGGCGGGATCTGACAGAAATTTCGCCAAACCATTTAAATAACTCTGCGAGGTTTTATCATATACACATTTAAAAAACACCCTCAGAAACCTTGGACGGTCTACTTTTCAAATATATATATAGGTAGAAACTAAATATATTTTTATAGCTTCGTGATACGAATAGAAAGAACAAGAGTGACTGACTTAAGTGTCTGCGTCTCGAAGCAGCTCTGATCGCCTTCCCACTTGCAAATTGCGCTATTCGCATGATAACAACATGATAATCTGACAGTTAGTATTGGATAAAGAAATATGTGAATACGCCCATTGTACCCGAAATAAAACAAGAGCACATGTCTGGGTAGTGTTTACACCGATCGGCAACAATATAGCACACGGATACGTCTCTGCCGCTGAAGCTTTGCGCCAATGTTTCCATTTTCAGCAGCAAAGCTCGTACCTGTGTTCATGGCTCAGTGGGCTAAGCCTGTGTGCCTGTAATCACAGTCGCCGATTCAAACCCAGTGTATTTAGAACGTGAAAAGCGATCTTCAGCTGAGATGCCACAAAACTTCATACTACTACTAATAATTAAAATATATATAAAAACATTTTAAACCGTTTAACTGATTAATATTCGGTCAAAATTAATTATTTCGGTTAACGGTTAAACGGTCAAAAGGAGCATCCCTACTCCCTACCATCCTGAATCTAATGGGATGGTGGAAAAATTCAATCGAACCCTGTTGTCTATGTTGGCATTGTTCGTGGAGGACAACCAGATGAACTGGGATGTTCTATTACCGTATGTCCTTATGCCCTACAGGAGTAGTGTGCATGCGTCCACAGGGTTCACACCATATAAGGTGTTATTTGGTCGGGAGATCATTCTCCCTGTGGATGTGATGTGGAATATGGGTCATCAGGAGAGGTTTTCGGCGGTGTCAGAGTATGTGAAGGCACTCACTGATACGTTGTCTACTGTGGTGGGGGCAGTGAAGAGACACCAGGAACGGGCCTCTGCACAGCAAAAAGCGGTTTATGATTTTAGAGTAAATCATCAGCACTATGTTGTGGGAGAGCAGGTATGGGTACAGAATAAAGCGAGGAAGAGGGGCCGTTGTCCCAAACTACAGAGACGTTATAAGGGCCCTTTTAAGGTGTTGGAAGTAATTTCTGATGTCCTTTATAGAGTGGGCCAGCCTGAAGGGGGTTCGGACACAATAGTGCATTTTAATAGGCTTAAACCTTTTGTCTGTTTGTCTGGTGCAGGGGAACCATCCAGTGTGCAAAAGGAGGATCCTCTGGACAGTAACCCATCTATGGATTCAACACCCCTGCCAAGGTCGTCCGAGCCGGTGGAGGTGGACAGGGAGGCACCACCGTGTATACCAGCAGCTGCGGCCAGGTTGCAGGAGGTGGAAGTAATGGGAGCTGATCGAGGGTTACAAGCAGCAGAGGGCCAGCCAGAGGGACATTGGATCACTGGTGGGGATGAGAGAGTCGGAGACCAGAGTGAAAAGGACAGCAACATGGAGGCCGAGGAAATGGTGCGGCCACTCCTCTCAGGACGAGGACATCTGCGGCGGGAGAAGCGGCGGCCGGTGTGGACGAAGGATTTTGAATTGGGGTTGGACTGACTCGGGGACGAGTCTTTTTTTCCTGGCAAGGGGGAAGTGTGGTGAATGGATGAGACTGTCCAGGAGTAATAAGGAGATTAGCCACAGGTGAAATCAATAACTAAGTGGGGGAGGGGCATGTAGCAGAGTGTGGTGATAAGAGGGGAAAGGTTGGAGACAAGGGAAGAGGAATGCCGGTCAGTGTTGCGTGAGGGGCTGATTAGTGCTGGTCGCGGTCATTAGGATCGCTGCCGGCGAAGATAGGTAGGGGGGTGAAATAGGTAGAGGTTGCGCGGATTTATTAGGGCGAGACTGTTGCCGGCGGGTGAGACTACTGTCATTCCAGGAGGAAGTTGGTTCCCAGCCTTGTTTAATCCCTGGGGCTTAGTTGATTAGACCTCGTGGGTGGGTCTGGTAGAGGAAAGGGAAGTGTCCTTTTTAAGATTCTTCGTGTGTGTGTATGTTTGTGTGTGTGTATGTGTTTTTAGGATGGTCAGCCGATCGGGTCTGTGCAATACGGTGGGTTAAGGGAGGGCTGGATGGGATGGTGTACGCTGCCGCCTCGGAGGGGGGTGTTTGGTGTAATCGGGTGTGAATTACGATTTTGCTTGGCTTGCTGTGCTTCTGTGAGTGGGGTGCTGGTGAACCTACTGAGTTGCTGTTTGACACACTCTGGCGGCGGGGTTACAGCCTGTTTATCTGCTCCCTAGCTGGTTGTATTGTGCTGAGGGGAGATGAATTAATTAAATAAAGTATTTGATCCCTAAATTGGTGGTGTGTATCCCTTGGGCTTGCTGGGTGGGTAACCTGTGGGGAGCGGGCTAGGATAGCTAAAGGATAGATCCTTAATACCCACAGAGGATTTATTACAGTATATACATACAGAGGAGTCGGAGTCGGAGAGTCGGAGTCGGAAGATTTAGAAACTGAGGAGTCAGAGTCGGAGCATTTATCTACCGACTCCACAGCCCTGTTATTATCTCCCTTCTCAGGTTTCCACATTAGACATGTTTTGTGCTTTTAATTAAGACAACGTTGAATTACTACTGCACTCTATGGCAGAAGTGATTTGTCCTGATTTTGAAGATTGCAATTTGTTTTGCTCTTTGCACTTTTATGTGGTAAATCAAAATTAACATTGAAAACAATGTTATTGTTTCTTAGAACCAGGTGCAGGAGTGGAATAAAATATGCTGAGAGAATTTAATCTTTAAAAGTTAATAAATTATTATTTAGTATTTGTTTGAAGCAGTTAGCGCTCAGTAAAAAAAGAATCCTGTGCATTTGCCAGTGAATCATAATAAACCTATGACTGAAGTCAATTTTGATGCAGGACTTTTCATGTAGCACACATGTTTAGCAGCCAGTGACAGTCATCCAATAAATTATAGTAATGTGTATTGATTCAAATTTTCTCAATTGCTTCAACCATTTCTGCTGTAATCAACATTTTGAAAAATAAATGTTTTGAAGTGATCTAAATGGAGACCTGTGATTTTTACTAGTTGCAATGTATTTGAAACTGTAAATAAAATTAAATAGGAATATTGCTATTATTTTATTGATAAATTATAATAATTATTGTTATATGCTATAGTTAAACTTTACTGGTACCATTCCTCAAATCACAGATTCAGTTAAGTTAATAAAACTTAAATGCTTTAAGTAAATGTGACTGGATACAAGTAAGGAATACTTTTAATACATTAGTAAATATGACTTAAATGACACTTGATATGATAAAGTTAATATTACTTAATTGAATTAAGGCAACGAGTTTGCACAATTTAATTAAGTAAACTTAACAAATAACTTTTTACAGTGTACCTTTAAAGCTGTCTAGATGAGCTGGCGAAGAAAGAACCGCTGAGTGAAATGTTTGTAATCAGCTTCGCGCCACCATTTTCAATACTGCCGTGGTTCTCGTCGAAATCTTGCGGTGTTACACCATAGCCGTTACACCATAGAAATTATATTTCTACATGGCAAATAATTTACTAGTAGGTGTAATAGAGTAATGGAAAACCAACAGTCGTGACATGCATGCTGCTGATTCTGTGTAACTGAATCATTACTTGAAATGGGCATGTTCAAAATAATAGCAGTGTGAAGTTCAATTAGTGAGGTCATTCATTCTGTGAAAAAGTAGGTGCCAATTATGGGTCTTATTTAAGGAAAGAATTTTTTTTCAATTCAATTCAATTTTATTTATATAGCGCATTATCACAACATTACATTGTCTCAATGCGCTTTACATTTCTGCCTCGTAAGGACCCCCCATTGAGTAAGCCAAAGGCAACGGTGGCAAGGAAAAACTCCCTAAGAGGAAGAAACCTTGGGAGGAACCAGACCCAAAGGGGGAGCCCATCCTCCAGGGGCCGGCAGATGAGTCAAACAAACAAGATGATATGACTAAGCTAATACAGACAAGATGAAATGACTAAGCTAATACAGGGGTTGAAATATATGTCTCAATGCAGCGGCCGACCGGTGCAGGCACGTGGTGCTTGATGCACGATGGCAGGATTAATAGACACACAGCCGCAGCATCGTCTTTAACCAATATATGTATAACTGAGGTTGATGTGACACTAAGCCTAGCTAAACTCAAAATAAATAAATCGCAGGGGCCTGATGGCATCTTACCTTTAGTCTTGAAAGAGATGAGGGATATTATTAGCCAACCTTTGACTTTAATATTCCAGAAATCGTTATCTGCGGGTGTGGTACCATCAGATTGGAAGCATGCTAATATAACACCCATATTCAAAAAAGGGGATAGAAGTAATCCAGCAAACTATAGGCCAATCAGTTTAACTAGCATTACTGGAAAAATAATGGAAGCTATAATTCAAGTGAAAATGGTAGAGTACCTAGATGCAAATAACATTATAAAGGATAGCCAACATGGATTTAGGAGAGGTAGATCCTGCTTAACGAATCTGCTTGAGTTCTTTGAGGAAGCTACAAGTGAAATTGATCACAAAAAGGCCTACGATGTGATTTACTTAGATTTCCAGAAAGCCTTTGATGTTGTCCCCCACAAACGGCTCTTGTTAAAGCTTAAAGCTGCAGGAATTTTAGGAACTGTGGCAGCTTGGATCAAAAACTGGCTAACTGATAGGAAGCAGAGAGTAGTTATTAGAGGCACTATGTCACAGTGGGCCTCCGTTTATAGTGGGGTACCGCAGGGTTCAATTTTAGGACCACTATTGTTCCTAATTTACATTAATGATATTGACACGAATACATATAGTAAACTGGTTAAATTTGCAGACGACACTAAGGTGGGCGGGGTAGCAGATACTAATCTAGCAGCAGAGAGGCTTCAACGGGATCTGGATTTAATTAGCGAATGGGCTGATACTTGGCAGATGAAATTTAACACAGATAAATGTAAGGTAATCCATGCAGGGAGCAGAAATATACAGTACAGATATTTTATGGGTTCCACTGAAATAAAGGTAGCTGATTACGAGAAAGATCTCGGTATGTATGTTGATGCTTCCATGTCCCACTCTCGCCAATGTGGGGAAGCAATAAAAAAGGCGAACAGAATGTTGGGTTATATCTCTAGATGTGTGGAGTTTAAGTCAAGGGAGGTGATGTTACACTTATATAATTCCTTGGTAAGACCCCACCTAGAATACTGTGTGCAGGTTTGGTCACCATACCTCAAGAAGGACATTGCTGCCTTAGAAAAGGTGCAACGAAGAGCTACAAGAATGATTCCAGGTCTTAGAGGAATGTCTTACGAGGAGAGGTTAGCGGAACTGAATCTGTTCAGCCTTGAGCAAAGGAGACTAAGGGGGGATATGATTCAGGTCTATAAGATTCTAACGGGTCTGGATGCTGTTCAGCCAAATGACTATTTCAATATTAGTCTAAATACTAGAACTCGTGGCCATAAGTGGAAATTAGCGGGAGAACATTTTAAAACAAATTTGAGGAAGCACTTCTTTACACAGCGTGTAGTCAGAGTATGGAATAGTCTTCCTGCTATTGTAGTGGAAGCTAAAACCATGGGTTCCTTTAAATCAGAGCTAGATAAGATTTTAACAACTCTGAGATATTAGCTAAGTTCTCCCCAAACGAGCTTGATGGGCCGAATGGCCTCCTCTCGTTTGTAAATTTCTTATGTTCTTATGTTCTTATGTTCTTATGGATGGCGAGGCATCGTGTTGAGCCAAGGGCAGGCAGGTTGGAGGGTAGTTTCCGGAGGTGGAGGTAGTTGTCTTGCAGGCCGCAGAGGCATAAACTCTTCAACGACATTGTGCTCCATGGAGCACACCCCAGAAGGGGTGAGGGAGGAAGTAAGAATAATTGTGTATTAGCCAGAGTTGAGGAAATCAGAGGTAGTGCAAGCAAAATGATCGAGTGCAATATTCGTCTAGGCTCCGGCAGATCTGAGTATAGCAGCATGAGAAAGAGGGAGAGACAGGCGGGAACACAGGCATGGGGACTCCCTGAACATCAGCACTCTAGTGTAGAGCCAGAGTGACAGCACTGACGCCTCAGTGTATCCAAAGCCAATGACACCGATCCCCACCCAGCTCATCACCTCATACTGTTAGTCTGACTGGGAGTGAGGGACTAGCTGGAACCAGAACTAGGTTTCCTATACGCTAAGCTATACAAGTGCGTTTTTAATCTAGACTTGAAAAGCGAGAGTGTGCCTGAATCCCGCACATCCGCCGGGAGACCATTCCACAGCTGCGGAGCTCTGTAAGAGAATGCTCTGCAGCCTGCCGTAGCCCTGTCTACTTTAGGAACTAAAGAAGGCAGCAAATGTTGTACGTGCTGGTTATAGTGCATTTCTCTCTGAAATCCTGAGTAAAATGGGTCATTCCAGACATTGTTCAGAAGAACAGCGTACCTTGATTAAAAAGTTGACTGGAGAGGGGATCACATATAAAGAAGTGCAGAAAATGATATGCTGCTCAGGTAAAATGATTGAAAATGCTTTAAAATGGCAACCAAAACCTAAAAGACGTGGAAATAAACTAAAAACTACCATTCGAATGGATCGAAGAATAGCCAAAATGGCAGACTCAGCCAATGATCATCTCACAGGAAGATCAAAGAAGGTCTAAAGTTACCTGTGAGTACTGTTACAATCAGATGACGCCTATGTGAAGCCAAGCTATCTGCAAGAAGCCATCGCAAAATCCCACGGTTGAAAAAAAGACGTGCTGAAGAGGTTACAATTTGCCAAAGAACACACTGACTGGCCTAAAGAGAAACGTCGCAAGATTGTTCTTTTTGGGTGTAATGGCCGCAGAGAGTTTGTCAAGTGACCCCCAAACACTGGATTCAAGCCACAGTACACTGTGAAGACAGTGAAGCATGGTGCTGCAAGCATCATGTTATGGGGAAGTTTCTCATACTACAGTGGCGGGCCTATTTATCACATACCAGCGATCATGGATCAGTTTGAATACCTCAAAATACTTGAAGAGGTCATGTTGCCTTATGCCGAAGAGGAAATGCCCTTGAAATGGGTGTTTCAACAAGACAATGACCCCAAACACCAGTAAACAAGCAACATCTTGGTTCCAGACCAACAAGCTTGACGTTATGGAGTGGCCAGCCCAATCCTCGGACCTTAATCCAATAGAAAACTTGTGGGGTGACATCAAAAATGTTATTTCTGAAGCAAAACCAAGAAATGTAGTCCAATCAGGCTGGAATACCTGTTCACAGGTGCCAGAAGTTGGTTGACTCCGTACAACACAGATGTGCAGCATTTCTCAGAAACAGTGCTTATACAATTAAATATTAGTTCAATGATTCAAAGGAAAGCAAAATCTTAAAACATTTCTCAGTTCATACAGTGAATCTTTGAATTTGTAAAGAAGAATGTGGACATTGTTATTTTTTTGAACAGCCTAATATTCCCTTTCCTTCACTTTCTGCAAAGGAATTTAACACAAATGTGATAAATTTCTCTTCTTGTTTTGATTTGGAATAGAATGTGTAGTGTTCCCAATACATTTGCATGTATGGAAATAAAAACTATTACAAGGATTTTCAGCTTTATTCACTTTTTTAGACACACTGCTATTATTCTGAACACAACTTGTGTGTATATATATATCACACTAAATAGTTGTGATGTATCAACCTCTGTAAACTCAAATTTAGATTGGTTAAGTTGAAAAAAAAAAACAAGTTTATGTTGAACAAGCATGATTCACATTTGAAAAAACTTGATAGAATAAGTTCACCAATTACTTTATTTTAACTAATCTTTTTTAATCCAAATTATTTGACACAAAATGTTCAGTCTACATGCATCATGTTGTATCAACTAATTTCTTGAAGTGCAGTTAATTTGACACTTTACATAGGTATTGTCATGTCCTGCCTGTCCGATTTGCTCCCCTGGTCCGTGCTTCCCCAGTACGCAACAGAATGTCCGGACTCCACAAGAAGCGTTGCCACCTTGTCTGCCCGCAGCTTCGCCACCGGCGCCTCCCCTGAAGCTGCCTCGCTCCTTACATGGCTTAAGGAGGAGTTCGCCGCCTTTACCCCGACTTCCCCACTTCAAGAGCTGGAGAAGATGGCGTTGAGCCTGAGGAAGCTGTTCCAGTTAAGGACAAAGCAAGCTTCCTCGGCAGGAGATGCTTCAGTCCCCACAGTTCCTGTCTCGGTTCCTGATCCCCCTGACCCTGCTCTTGACCCCCCGGTTCCTGCTCCTGATCCCCTGGTTCCTGCTTCTGCCCCACTGAATCCCTCCAGTGGACCACCCCAACTGCCACTTCATCGTGTAAGATCCCTGCCAGGTTCCTGTCTCTCGGTCTCCCGGAGAGGAAGAGGACTCCTGTGCCGGGGTCAGGTCCCATCAGCCCTGCCCCCCAGTTTGCCTTCAGTCCGCCTGGCTTTGGCTTGGTGGTAGCCTGTGATTCCTTTGGCTCCTGCTCGGCGGTCGCCTGTGATCCCCCTGGCTGTGGCTCGGCAATCACTTGCGGTCCCACCTGCGGTAACTCGTCGGCCAGCTGCAGTCCCGCCTCCGATGCCTCGTTGGTCATCTGCAGTACCCCCAGCTCTGACTCGTTGGTTGCCTGCGCCTTTGCCTGCCACAGCTTCTGTTCCCTCTTCTCTTCCGCCAGTGTCCCCTTCACCTCCCTCCTCGTCGCCCCCTTCGACGTCCTCTCTGGCTCTGGCCTCGCAGTTGCAGAGGGTCCCTCCAGCTTCGGCCTTGTGGTCGCCTGCAGCCCCTGCGGCTCCCGCCTTTCACCCGCCAGGTTTCCTCCGGCTCCCTGGTGCCCCCCACCCTTTGGCTCCTTGCCCCTGGTGTTTGCTCCCAGTCCCTCTGTCCCTCCTGGTACCTTCGCTCCTCCTTTCATCGGTGTGCCCTCTGCTGTTGTCCCTCCGTAGTTCCCGTCCTTGGTGTCCCTGTTCGTGTCTGCATGATTTCCCTTGTTCCTGTTCTGTGTGTCCCTGCGCCCGGAGTGCGCGCCTTTTGGGGGGGGTTCCGTCATGCCCTGCTTGTCCAATCCTCCTGTGTGCCACACCCCCTCGCTACTTCGTGTGAGATCATGATGTCACCACCTGTTTCCAGTCATGTTAATTAGTCCTGTGCATTTAAGTCCATGTTAAAGTATGTTTCCCCCATCCAGTCATTGACGTTATGTGCACTGCAAAAAATGCCCTTCTTGAAACAAGCAAAAAATTACTTAAATCTAGTTAAAGTGTACCAAAATCAAGCAAAAAAATCTGCCAATGGGGTAAGCAAAATTGACTTGGTAAGAATTCTTGAAAGTAGCATTAATATCTAGTCGATAATAAATGCTACTGCATCTTAAAACTAGACACAAATTCTTAAAACTAGGCATTTTAGCTTTTTATAAGAATTGAATAGTACATAAATTAGTGAAAACTGCATTAAAACTAGAATATTTGAACTTAAATCTAGTCACTAAAAATACTGTTGGGTCTTAAAACTAGACAAACATGCTTCAAACTAAGCAGTTTTCTCTTTTTATAAGCACTGAATAATAATAATTCTAGAACAAATTGCATTAAAACTAAAATATTTTAACTTAAATCTAGTCACTAAAAATACTGTTGAGTCTTAAAACTAGACAAACACGCTTAATGTTAAGCAGTTTTCTCTTTTTAGAAGCACTGAATAACAATAATTCTAGGGAAAAATGCATTGAAACTAGAATATTTAACCTTAAATCCAGTCTATTTAGATATTTTTTTAAGATCACACAAAAACCTCAAATGAGACTAAAACTCTCAAAATAAAACACTCCCCTCACCTTCCCCCACCTTAAATGAAGAAACAGAGAACTAACTCAGCTTTGCTGAACATTTATTAAAGAACATTTTCCAAAGTTCTTAACAAATGGAGCATAATAAAGCAAGATAAACTGATTCCAAGGCTAGCTTACACTTTTACAAAATAAATAAAATAAAGTAAAATTCAAAAACGAACATTGTCCTCTTAAACAACTGGGGTATAGCAAAACAGGATGAACAGTCCAAAACTAATAAATTTTTCTTAAAATTACCCGGTACAGAACAACACTGTATAACCTCAAACAGCAGTCCCGTAAGTTACACACAGCAATTACTTGAATGTATTGCTGCATTATTGTATGTCAGATACATGAAACCTAGGAAATACTCCTAACAACACAAATCAAGTGCAAAAGTAATGGAAGAAAACAAAACCAATAAAAACAAAAACAAAACACTGCAGCTGTCTCTGCCATACAACAGGTTTGAAACAGCAAATAGTCAACAAACATTTTCCATTCATGAATGGCCTTTTTGTACGAGGGGGTTGCATCCTGCTCGTGGATGACATCTCTCAGAACTTGTTGTTTGCAACACAGACAAGAGTGTTGCAAGACACTTTGGATATGTGAGATGAAATGCATAGTAATAGGTCAGGAGGTAGAGAGGCCCCTCATAGAGCGAGTCTTTGTCAAATGTTAGAACTGGAGTTGTACCTACAACCACCATGCAGTTCTCCTCACCAACCAGCAAGACAGGACTGGAAAACGCGTGCCTGTGGATGTAGGTATCCGGATCCTCTGAGGACTAGAAAACCAAATAATAAAAATACAGAATTCAGACTACATACACAGCAAAAATCGAAATAAGATCTGGCTCACTATTCACTTCCATAGTTCTTTTTCCTACGATGGACATGAATGCCGACCCAGATCTTTTGGGTTATCAACATTCTTCAAAATATCTTACTTTTGTGTTCGGCAGAACAAAGAAAGGTATACAGCTTGTGAGCGACAGAATTTTATTTTTTTGTTTACAATCCCTTTAAGTTATTTGTTACGTTGCATGGCCAATTTTACATAGTGCAATTGGGATGGTTTTAACATAGTATTTTATTGACAGTGTAGGCACCTAATAATTTATCACTACTGAAGTAAAACTCACCGTCAAAACATGGAAAAGAGCCTCACTGATTTGGACCTGATTCTTTGGTGCTGCAGAGCCAGATGGGAAGAGCAGCGGCAGGGCAGTAAAAACAGCAATGGCATGTTCAACTAGTTAAGTTAAAAAAAAAAAAAAAAAAAAAAGATTTATATCAATATCAGATATTAGGTGTATATGGGAATAACCTACACCACTGGTTTCTGATCCTGTAGACCTGCATTAAGGGACCATTTACACAACACTGTTTTCAACTGAAAACAGAAAACTTTTTGAATGAAAAAATAACTGATCTAAAACAAGGGTTCTCAACTCTTGGCCCTTGAGATTAGAGTTTAGCTCCAACCTTTAGCTCCAAACTCACCAGCCTGTAGATTTCTATTAGGAACCGAAAACACTGATTAGCTCAGGTGTGTTTGATTAGGGTTGGAGTTAAACTGGACCTTGAAGGCCAGAGCTGAGAACCCTTGATCTATACAGATTCAAAGAATTAAATATTTACTTCCATTTAATGTCCTTGGAGGCTTCATGACTTTTTTCATCACTCCATAAAACTGAACCTTCGAGTAGAAGGTCTCCCACCTGTCCTTCACCTCAGAAATGTATTGGCAATTGTTTGGCTCAATGATTCTCCGGAGTTCATCCATTGCCTGAAAGAATTATTTATGTAATATTTAAGAAAAATTGTTTGTCTGTCTGCAGTTAGGCAGAGGATATGGGATATGTGTCAGTGCGTTTTACATCTGTCTAAAGTATGCTTCAGTGTACCCACATGGTCCAGTTCTTTGAAGCAGGGGTACGCTTGCAAAATTTTTGTTGGTTTGTCTTGCTCCTTCAAAGCATTTGAGTCAATGAAATTTCTTCTGGACTGGAACTCCAGGTCTAATAGATGGGCTACAGCAGCTTTGTTTGGCTTCTTTGCTTTGTACATTTCTTGTAGAGTCCTGTAATGTCTTGCCTGGGTTTTCTGGCTGTCAAGGCTGTTGTTTGGACCATCAGCCACAATTTAGCTACACAATATAATTACTGAACAAGATACACAAAATCAACAATTCAAGAATGTATTCTACATTAAAAAAGGAAGAATTAGGCTTACATATATTACCAAACACGACTTTATGTATTAAACACACTAATACATTTTAAAGTAAGGTGACCAGATGTGGCACTTCCCGGGGACACGTTCTGCACATGATTTCTAAATTGCCTTAAAAAAATTTAAAAAAACAGGTGTTGGTTTTTTGTGCTGCACGATCAATCGTTGTATGACATCCATGTACCGCGAGAGTTAAAGAGAGCAGAGCAGGCGGCTCTATGCTTCCCAATCGTTCCTGCGGTACTTGCCATACAACAATCGATCAGCGCAGCACAAACAACCAATACAGTACCTAGTTATTTTAGGCAATTTAGAAATCCTGGGCAGAACATGTCCCCAGGAAGTGATGTGTCTGGCCACCTTATTTTAAAGTAAATTTTAATGTACTTACATGCTTCATCAATGCTGTCATTTTCTTGCCGTGGGGTGCTTGATCTTGAAGGTGGTGACAGATTGACTGTTGAAGCACTGGAATCAGCATCATAGTCACTTGCCACTGCAGCAGAAGGTTCTTTGTCCTGACGTGCTCTTTTGGAAGGAGGCTGTTTGGCCTTAATGGGACTTCGGATATTTGAAAGTCGCTTCAGGAGCTTTTTGGCAACAGTGTCCTGTACAACAGAACAAAAGCATCAATTAATATTTTTGACACAATATTAGCAGCAATTATTTTTTTAAATAATTAAGTAAATGATGTCACTCACCCACTCATGCCTAGATCCAGTTGACTTATCTTTTGTGCCGCATGGGACAGTTGCTCACGGACACGTGCTCACGGACACACACTGTCTTGATCGGCTGTTGTTTCTGGGCATGTTTTAAATAATAATGCTGGTTGTGTGTGCTGTTCAACAACATTTTACGTTTGATGGTCGTTGTGATTAGTACAGATGTTGTATGTTGTCTTTCTGTTTTCAGCAGACATGGAAGCAGATTATCTGTTTTGTTTTTTTCTTTTCTCCCTTTTTTTTCCCTTCTCCTCTCTCTCCCTCTCTCTCTGTTCCCCCCTTCTTCTCCTTTGTCCCCCCCCCTCCCTCTCCTTCTTTTGAGGAAGTAAATAAAAATATAAAACAAACAAATAAATAAATAGTAAAATAAATAAATAAATACATACAAATAAAGTAGTCCTCCGCGGAGGGGGGGTGGAGGAGGGAATATAAAAAAAAAAAAAAGGAATTCTGCTTTGACTTTCAGCAGCTGATTCAGTTCCGTTCTCACCATACTAATTCTAGTGGCTGTTTGGAGAGAAAAAGAAACTTGATTTGATGCCTCTAGCGAAGTGAGCTCAGCCTCTAGATCAGAAATTTTCTTGGTACGAGATTTATGTAGATATGATGCATATGAAATTGAAAAGCTACGGATAAAGCCCTTGACTGCATCCCAGAGTATATGTGGATCATCCACTGAGCCTTGATTTATATTGATAAATTCTAACAGACTAGCCTTGAATGAAATGCAAAAATTCTCATTGCGAAGTAATGCAGGATTAAACCTCCAACGAGGAGCCTGTGGAGGTCGATTAACTAGTGCCAGTCTCCAAACATTACTACCATGGTCAGATAATGACATAGGACAAATGTCTGAGCTAAGTAAGGAAGAGAAAAGAGTGCAAGAGATAAAAACAAAATCAATCCATGAATAAGACTTATGCCTAGAGGAAAAGAATGTGTAGGTCCATCCAGAAGGATTAAACACCGCCTATGGTTGTCAGTGCAGAGTGACTGTGAGTGGGATTCACTGTCACCTGATCTATCCAAATCATGTGACATGACTGCGTTCATGTCAGCCCCCATCACCACCTCACAGTCAGACATATTGAGAAGGTAACTGGTCAGTATAGAGAAGAAGTTAGGATCATAGGTAGCTTCCTATTTTCAAACAGAACTTTTACATGAGTTATTCTGCCATCTGTATCACTACCCTGCTCAAGTATATCAACACAAAGGTTCCTACGTATCAAAATCATCACACGCTTAGTTTTGTCAGTAGCTGTTGAAGTAGAGACCATGTTGTAAAGCTTATTGCACCTGTGAACATCCTTCTTTCTTGAATCAGCGCTAAATCAATTTTCCTCCTTCTCAACAAATCTAGAAAACAAAGACGTTTATGAGGACCGTTCAGGCCATTGACATTCCAACTAAGAATATTTAGATTAGTCATAGCTATCAAATGTTTGAGTAGATGAAAAATGTAAAAGGATTAATCTCACCAGATGCTTACCATTAGCCCACCCCCCTCCTTCTCCAAAAATAAAAAGTAAAGGAAAAAAAACCTGAAAAACAGTTCCCTCAATGCAGACTGTGTCACACCCCGCCGTTGAACCGGCAATGGGAGGCGGCAGCCCCGACCAATACCGGGACTCCACGTTGGATATAAACCCGAAAACACTGCAGTGCGAGGTATTGTAGATGATTACATACAAACTGAGCATAACTTTCCCTGTCTTTCGTTTAGCTCCGTTCCACCCTGCTTGCCCTGCCCGACTCTTCCTACAACCTGTCTCGACCTCCCTCCTGCCCTTCCTCCCCTCGCACTTCCTCTTCGTGAACCCCCCATGTGCCATGTCTGTGTCACCAGACGGATCTCCTGGCTCTCGACCCATTTGCCTGCGACCCCGACAACGAATCCGGATCCTGACCCCGGCCTTCCCGATCTCCTGGTTTTTGACCCTGCCTGTACGACCAATGATTCTGCCCGCTCCACGTTTCTAGTGCAACAGCATTGTGCAATAAAGACTCTGTTGAACGTCCCTCTGTTGGTCCTAGCGGGTTTGTGAAAGACTGGGCATCGAACAAGCCCAAGTCCGCCATCCTCCCTTTTAGTAATCCGTGACCTCAGTAGTGGTCTGCACACAATCTGGGAGCCGACACAAGCCCACTAATCTAAAAAAAAATTATCACCTCTACACTTAAGTATGAGGTAAAAAAAAAAAAGACAAAGAAAAACAACCACAACAATATTGCAAACATAAATTGGCCACATTACACAAACAGCAATGTTATGATTCAAAACCGATTGAATTTGCCACATGGGAAACAACAAAGATCAAGCATAATAGCCAACAGAATAAAACAAAATTGACATTTTCCTCGAAAACCTAGCTTAAGCTATCAGATATCATAAAACACATAAGACACAGTTTGCAAGTTTAACTTGCAAAAAAACAACGCAAAGCCCTACTGTTACAGAGAATTACAAAGCAATGGTAGTAACAGTACGAGTGGTAAAGGCTTGGCTAGCATGGAAGAATCCAAACATCATTAGTCCGTAGCACTAACGTTACCTGTGTCGATAGCTTCAGATAAGGAGTCGAGGAGCTGACGTGCCTCCTCCGGTGTTTGCAAAAAAGAAATCTCACCCTTAAAAGTCACTTTCAAAGTTGCCGGATACTGAAGAAATGTCTGAACTCCCTTGTCCTTTAGCTCCTTCCTCACCGCAGTAAACAAGCTTAGTTTCTTGGCAGTAGTGGGAGAGTAGTCAGGTAAAAAGCTGAGGGTCCCTCCGTCGTCCAACTGAATAGGCCCACATTTCCTAGCTTCACGTAGTATGACATCTCGGTTGTTGAAACGAAGAAGTTTAAAAATGACGACTCTGGGTTTCTTGTTGTTAGCGGCATTGGAGTAAATGCGGCGAGCTCTTTCTATGTCAATCTCCCTGTCCACCTGCGTGGGTAGCCAAATAGGTAGAAATCTTTTGAGAAAACCCACTGTATCATCCTTCTCCATACCTTCAGGGAGCCCGAGCAGACGTCTGCTCCGGTCTTGCAATTCAACTAACTGTTGTTCAACGGTGTCCAAACGTCGGGCATGGCTATTCAGGATTTTCTTTTGTTCTCTCTGCTCACCTGATAACTAGTCAATTTTGGAGCAAATAGTAGCCATGTGAGAGGATAATTCGCTCCTCATCAATGCCATTTCAGACTTCACAACGGACACGCATCTTTCCAAAGTGTCCGCCATGTTAGCATTAACTGTAGCCCCAGCATCAGAACTTTCCGTTAACTTTTTCTTCTTTTGCTTGGAGGACGAGGGTGTTAAAGTCAGCTGTTTACGTACCATAGACATTTAGAAAACTAAACATAAAAAAAAAATAAAGCAGCACATACGATTTAGCGAGGTTAAACTTTGAAAAAAGGTGGCCTTGTGTCAGAGCTCCCTCAATGTGCACGCAGCACCATGAATGCATCACGTGATCTCAAACACACATTTCTTGGTAAATCATTGAATGGGTACAACACTTATTATTTACAGAACTAATACACGGACACACAAGGCATGCCAGCAACCAGAATAATTAGTTATTTACACCGTGATGTGATGCTACAATTTATATTACTTATTCTTATGAATTAGATTGTGCTGTACATTGGTTTGGCATGTTCACCTCTGTGTATAGGGAATAGTTTTACAATTCTTAACTGGGTTTTAGGCTACTGCCCTGTCGGTGGTGTTGAACTCTGTGCCAATATTATTAGCACTGATTGTTGTTGACTTTCTAAATGAGTTTTACTTTACTATGATGAGTGTGTGAATATATGTGATCAAAATGGATAAAGGACCCAAAGGATAAATTGGCCCATGACCACCTTGCTACAGCACTGCATATAACTTTAACACAGAGCTTTTATCATTTATCTGTTTCTTTTCTAATTAACTAAGGTTAACGTAATGCTACTTTACCTCCTCCTGTTTCCTACAATGCTAGGGTATGTGAATAAATCTTGAACATTACAATGATCGGATCTCATTCCAGCGAGAGACACGGGACTGCTGTGTGATCTGAAACCTGGCTGTCGGACAAGATACCGGACTCTGCCATTCATCACCCGGGGTTCTCCGTGCACCGCGCGGACAGGTCACGTGTGCTAACTGGGAAAAGCAGAGGCGGCGGCGTGTGTTTCATGATCAACAACTCCTGGTGTGATTATGCAAACGTGCACCCGATAAAGTCCTTTTGCTCACCGGACCTGGAGTATCAGATGCTTCTGTGCCGACCTTTCTGGCTACCGAGGGAATTTTCGGCAGTTATCATCACGGCTGTCTACATTCCCCCACAGGCCGACACAGACCGAGCACTCGGGGAACTGTATAATGAGATCAGCAGTCAGGAAACCGCGCACCCAGAGGCGGCGTTCATCACCACCGGGGACTTTAACAACGCCAACTTGAGGAAAGTTTTACCAAAACTCCATCAACACATTCAGTTCAACACACGAGGAGAGCGGCTGCTCGATCACTGCTACACTTCCTTCCGGAATGCGTACAAAGCCCGCCCCCGCGCCCCATTCGGCCCATTAAGATCATCGCTCCATTCTGCTCCTGCCTGCCTATAGGCAGAGGCTGAAACAGGAAGCTCCATCCCTGAGGGTGGTGCACCGTTGGTCGGACCAATCAGAATCCATACTACAGGACTGTTTTGATCACGTGGACTGGGAAATGTTTGGCATGGCTGCGGACAACATTGATGAATACGCAGACTCAGTCTGCGGATTTATCAGGAAATGTGTGGATGATGTTGTTCCATCCAAAACAGTGAAAGTTTATCCGAACCAGAAGCCATGGATAAACAATGATGTTCGCATGGCACTGGCAGCGCGGAACTCTGCCTTTGCCTCCGCGAACATAACGGACTACAAACACGCCAAATACCGACTCAGAAAGACCATCAAGTCAGCGAAACGGGAGTACAGGGACAGAGTGGAACAGCAACTGAACAATCCTTGGAGAATGTGGCAGGGACTTAACACAATTGTGGAATTCAGAGGGAAAACCAGCACAGCGCAGACCAAGGCCTCTCTGTGTGAGGATCTGAACGTATTTTACGCTAGATTCGACACAGTAAACACCACGAGACAGGACAGCGCACGCATCGCGGGTGACGTCAGTGCGCACACCGTGTCTGAAGAGGATGTACGGAAGTGTTTCAGAAAGGTGAACGCACGCAAAGCTGCTGGTCCTGACGGAATCCCCGGCCGTGTCCTCAAATCATGCGCGGCTCAGCTGGCTGGAGTGTTCACGAGCATCTACAACCTCTCCCTCTCCATTTCTGGAGTCCCGGCCTGCTTCAAAACGGCCACCATCGTCCCTGTACCAAAATCCTCCACCATCACATCCCTGAATGACTGGCGACCAGTAGCCCTGACCCCCATCGTGAGCAAATGCTTTGAGAGGCTGGTCAGGAATTTCATCTGCTCTGCGCTACCGGACTCACTGGACCCTCTACAATTCGCATACCGTCACAACAGGTCCACTGATGACGCCATTGCCCTGACACTACATACCGCCCTCTCCCACCTGGAGAAGAGAGATACGTATGTGAGAATGCTGTTCGTAGATTACAGTTCAGCATTCAATACCATTGTTCCCTCAAGGCTGGACAGGAAACTGCTAGATCTAGGATTGAGCAGCTCTCTTTGCAGCTGGATCCTCGATTTCCTGTCCAACAGACGCCAGATGGTTAGATTGGGAAACATCACGCCATCCACCGTCACAATGAACATTAGTGCTCCACAGGGGTGTGTACTGAGCCCTCTCCTGTACTCACTCTACACCTACGACTGCACGGCCACTAACAGCTCCAACATCATCGTGAAATATGCAGACGACACAACAGTGGTGGGTCTCATCACCAATGGGGATGAGACGGCATACAGGGAGGAGGTCAGCGCCCTGACACTTTGGTGCCAGGAGAAGCATCTCACCCTAAATGTGGCTAAGACCAAAGAGATGATAGTGGACTTCCGGAGATGTGGAGAAGCACATACCCCCATCACCATTAACGGCGCTGCTGTGGAGAGAGTGAGCAGTTTCCGTTTCCTGGGTGTAAATTTAGCGGAGGATCTCACATGGTCAGTTCACATTGACAAAGCAGTGAAGAAGGCGCAGCAGCGCCTCTTCTTTCTCAGGAGACTGAAGAGATTCGGCATGAGCCCCCACATCCTCAGGACCTTCTACCACTGCGCCATTGAGAGCATCCTCACAGGATGCATCACCACCTGGTACGGCAACAGCACCACCTACAACCGCCTAGCTCTGCAGAGAGTAGTGCGGTGTTCAGAAAAGATAACTGGAGGTTTGCTCCCCTCCCTCCAGGACATCTACAAGAAGCGGTGTCTGAGGAAAGCGAGGAGGATCATCAAAGACTCCAGTCACCCTGGTCATTATCTGTTTACCCTGCTTCCGTCAGGCAGGAGGTATCGCAGTATTCGGTCCCGTACCAGCAGGCTAAGGGACAGCTTTTTTCATCAGGCAATCAGAATAATGAACACTAACCACTGACACTTCGCAGAAGGAAATGGAAGAGAAAAAGGGAGGAGAAAGGAAAAGAGAGGAAAGGAAAGGAAAAGGGAAGGAAAGGAAGGGAATAAAGAAGGAAAGGAAAAAACAAAAAAACCCCACTGCCACTTTATTGACTCCATGTCAATTATGCACTTCATATTGCACATAACTGCTCTTTGCACAACGTTCATGCGTTTAAAATTATATATGTATATCTTGTACTTATCTTTTTTTTTATCTTTTTCTTTTATATATATATATAGATTTTGCACACCACTATTGCTTGTAAAGCTAGCACACAAGAATTTCACTAATATGTACTGTACCAGTAACATGATGTGACAATAAAGATTTGAACTTTGATGCCTTGCTTACTGTCACAATAACAGATTATAGTCTTCACAGCTAAAAAAAACTTAACACAACCAGTACTCTTGACAGCCCCTGCTATGGTACCCTTGAACAGGTTGCCTAACCAATACTAAAATATAAATGCAGAAAATTACTTGAAAAACTTAAATACTAATTGGTAGTAAGTACTCTAATTAGCATGTACTATTTAACAGCAGCAATTACCTACATATAAATAGTATTCTTTTTTGATTTTCTATGTAGGTAAATTGTTATCAGGTCCCTGTGGGCTGTATTTTGGGTTTTCCAGAGCAATTAAGCAGTTTATTATACTAAGTGAACAAACTCAGTTTCGGGGGGTGGGGGGGTTTGCAGGTGAGAAAAAAACAGAACTGTGTGGATGGTTTGAGGTGGGGGCAGTCCTCATTTGAAATATGAAAAATAATGTGAATACATTATATGCCTGCATACATTGCATGGCACAAACAAATTATAATAATTCAATTGTGTAAAATAGACAAGCACTTCGTACATTTACATCAAATGGTTATGATAGCTGATGCTACAAAAGTTAAAGTAGGAAAGTTGCTCATGGTTTGATGAACCACAGAGAAATTTCTAGCTGCTAGTAGTGTAAAAAGGAAATGTGATACGGCACGGTTGTCAAACTCCAGTCCTTGAGGGCTGGAGCCCTGCTCATTTTTGGTTTTCCCCTCATTTAACACACCTGATTAAACTCCTTGTGCTAATTACCACATAGCTCAGGAGCTGAATCATTTGTGGTGGAACAGGGAAAGAACTAAGCTACGCAGGGCTCTGGCCCTCCAGGACTGGAGGTTGTGATACGGTTTTACTTCAAGGATTTTCATTGCAGAGGTATGACCCATCTGTGTGTGTTTGTGCGTGTGTGTGGTGGTGGTGGGAGGTTTTGTTTATTTTACATTGTGGGGGACCAAATATCCCCCACAATGTAATAACTTTTTTTTTTTTTTTATTGCGGGGACCATTTTTCAGTACTCCACAAAGGTCCGTGAATGCAATCAAAAAATTAAAAAGTCTTGTATTTTATTTGGTTAATTATGGTTAAGGTTAGGGCTGGTTTGGGGTTAAGGTCATCATAGTAAGCATTAGCATTTTTCCCATAGAAATGAATGAGCAGTCCCCAAAAAGATATGATTACATGACTGTGTGTGTGGTGTGTGGAGTGGCGATGAAGACAAATTCATGAGGTATATGGGGCCCCTTTCAAAAAAATGTTTGAATGCAACGGAAGTCTACAAGTCTACAGACACAAGATGCTAACAAACACTGATATAGTAATTCATATTAAAGTAAGATATGGGCTTGTCTCAAGGGTACAGCAGCAAAACCTTCCTTTTCACCTCAACCCGGTTCCTTTCTCCTAGTAAGATGATTGTATATGGTTCGCCTCCTAAACCGCAATAGGTTGATAATTTACTAACAGCAGATGTCGCCAATGTACCGTTTTAAGACCTGAAAAAGGTCTCACAGATATTGTTTTAAGATCGGAGATTTAAATAATCCATATATAATATATCCATATTAGATTAACTTTTCTTCACTTCCATTGTTTAGAAAGATACACCATATAGAAATTATTACAATAGTCATGAAATTGAAGGGTGTTAAAAATTCCTAGAGTCATCCACAAAAACGTAATGGTTGTAGTAGCGCTCATCTCTGCAGCAGTCTATCCTGGTTGCAGTCACCAAGATGGTTCGCTAGTATCAGCTAGTTATTAATATTCACGGAGGGAAAGATAACGGACCGCCACTGTCTCCTTGACTTGGGAACACAACACAGATGTTCTGCTATTATTTTTGCGCATGCTCACAACAACAACTGTGTACGCAGGCACGTACGCTCTGATATGACGTCACTACGTAGCTTATTTAACGTGGCTTTGCTGCTCGTATTGTTGGATACACTCAACACTCCCACTCAAAGACATGTTTATAACTTTCTACAGTGGTAAACAAAAATACATAAACTTCAAAGTAAAACATTTTTGTATACTGGCAGTGTTCTGAAGCTTCAATAAGAGAAAAAAAATCTAATAATTCACAGTTATCTACAAAATACTTACACCTGCCAGCTCACATTACTTTCCAAACAAATATCCCTTGAATCTCTCAAGTTTTGCCTTTGTCATTGGCTTGGTAAGAACATCATCTACCATGTTTGCAGTAGGGCAGTATTCTATAGATATTTTCCCTCCTGTGTGTGCAGACCGTACAAAGTGATACTTAATATCTACATGCTTGCTTCTCTGTCTGCATACTGGGTTCTTGGATAATGCTATTGCCCCTTGATTGTCCTTGTATATCATGCAGTAACATGTACCAGTTATGTCCGAATTGTTTTAAACCATAGAGTGACTTGTTCAGCTTATACATTAAATGTTTCTTCGTTTTGGATTTGATCTGGTTCTTACCATCCAATCCTTTAAGAAGTTGTACAAGGTATATACTCTCTTGAGTAGTGGCAGCTAGTGCCATATACTCGGCTTCACAAGTGGATAATAAGATAAGATAAGATAAGAAGAACTTTATTTATCCCGAGGGAAATTCTTTTGTCATACACATGCTCAGTGCAGTAAGAGAGACAGAGATATACATACAATATAAGAAATAGGAATATATATATCTAAGAAATAAGAAATACAATATATACAATAAGAATGTTAGTTTACAATAATATACAATAGGATAGTGCAAAAATAATATCAAGTGGCTCGAAGTAGTAACGATGTATGTATCCTGAGAAAAAAAAAATAGCTTATCTGTGGTGATTTTAAAGTGTCCTAATATTGTGCAGAATATGATGCATATGATAGCATATGATGGTGAGAAGAAAAACAAACATTGAGCTTGTTATTAGTCCTTGGGAAATCACCTACAGAGTGAGGAGGAGCTGTACAGTCTTATTGCCACCGGTTTGAAGGATTTCCTGTGGCGGTCAGTTCTGCATTTAGAGGCAATCAGTTTTTTGCTGCGTGTGCTTCGATGGTCCATCATGGAGGCGTGCATGGGGTGAGAGGGGTTGTCCATAATACAAAGAAGCTTTTTCTCCAGTCTGACACCCAGGACAGAACCAGCCTTTTTAACTAGCTTGTTCAGCCTGTTGGCATCAGCTGTCTTCAACCCACTGCCCCAGCACACAGCTGCAAAGAACACGACACTCACTCTCTACCACAGAGTGATAGAACATAGTCAGCATTTTCCTACAAACATTAAAGGACCTGAGCTGCCTCAGTAGGAAAAGCCGACTTTGTCCTTTTTTAAAGACAGCATTAGTGTTCTTGGTCCAGTCCAGCTTACAATCCAAGTGAACCCCCAGGTACCGGTAGTCCTCCACAATCTCCACATCAGCCCCTCTGATGGTGACAGGGGTAGGAGGAGAAGGATGCTTCCTGAAGTCTATGACCAGTTCCTTTGTCTTTGTGATGTTGAGCAGTAGATGGTTTAGCTTACACCACTCGACAAAGCTGTCCACCACACCCCTGTACTCCTCCTCCTGACCATCCCTGATACAGCCCACAATGGCAGAGTCATCAGAGAATTTCTGCAGATGACATGACTGGGACTTGTACCTGAAGTAAGAGGTGTAGAGAGTGAAGAGGAAGGGTGATAGGACCGTCCCCTGTGGCGCCCCCGTGCTGCTCAGGATGTTGTCAGAGCGGCAGCTCTTCAGCCGGACATGCTGTGGACGACTTGTTAAATAGTCCGTGATCCAAGCTACTAGTGGGGCGTCCACCTGCATTTCCATGAGCTTATTCCCCAGCAGTGATGGTCTGATTGTGTTAAAAGCACTAGAGAAGTCAAAGAACATGACTCTCACTGTGCTCCCAACAATGTCCAGGTGAGAATAAGCCTGGTCCAGCAGGTAGATGATGGCATCCTCCACACCGATACGGGGTTGATAAGCAAACTGCAGTGGGTCCAGCCAAGGCTCCACCAGCAGACGCAGATGCTTCAGGATGAGTCTCTCCAGCGCGACATGTGAAGTCAGAGCCACTGGCCTGTAGTCACTGGGGGTCGACGGGTTGCTCTTTTTGGGTACAGGAACCAGACAGGATGTCTTCCAGAGTAATGGGACCCTCTGCAGTGTCAGACTCATGTTGAAGATCCGATGAAGAATGCCCGACAGCTGAGAAGCACAGCATTTGAGGGCCCTGGGACTGACACCATCAGGGCCAGCAGCTTTACTGGAGTGGAGTCTACCCAATTCCCTTTTGATGTCATGTTCTGAAAGGGACAGGCTGAGACAGGCTGAGGGGGCAGGAGAGGGGGGAGGAGAGTGGAGAAAAAGAGACGAGCTGGGTGTGGAGATAGGAGACGCAGGGCAGTCAAACCTATTGAAGTGCAGATTCAGGTTGTTTGCACTTCCAACGTCCCCATCCATCCCAACACCACTCTTTTGTCTCAGGCCAGTAATGGCCCGCATTCCTTCTGCACCAGTTTCAACATATCTTTATCACCGCTTCTGAAAGCCCTTTTTTTCCTGTTCAGAGTCGCTTTGATGTTTTTGGTGACCCAGGGTTTATTGTTGGGGAAGCACAGAAAGGTTTTTCTGGGAACAACAGTGTCCACACAGAAGTTAATGTAGTCAGTAACACAGCCTGTAAGATTGTCAATATTGTCCTGATGAGAGTCGCAGAGAACATCCCAGTCCGTTGACTCAAAGCATCCCTGCAGACACTCTTCCGGCTCACTTGACCATATTGAAACTGTTTTTTTGGTTGCAGGTTGTCTCTGAACGGCAGGTTTGTACCGGGGCTGGAGGTAGACAAGGTTGTGATCAGCCCTGCCCAGAGGAGGGAGCGGGATGGAGGTTTATGCCTCGGTAGCATTGGCATAAAACAGGTCCAGTGTTTTATTGTCCCTGGTTTTGCAGTCCACATACTGCTTAAATGTGGGTAGCACAGTGGAGAGGTTCGTGTGGTTGAAATCACCAGTTACAGCCACAAACACAGAGGGGCTTCAATTTAGGAGGTCCACTGTCGCAGAGCTGATGATGTCATAAGACTGTGCCGCGTTCGCCATTGTCATGTTCAAGAAACCAATTTGAAATGATTCGAGCTTTGTGACATGGTGCATTATCCTGCTGGAAGTAGCCATTAGAGGATGGGTACATGGTGGTCATAAAGGGATGGACATGGTCAGAAACAATGCTCAGGTAGGCCGTGGCATTTAAACGATGCCCAATTGGCACTAAGAGGCCTAAAGTGTGCCAAGAAAACATCCCCCACACCATTACACCACCACCAGCCTGTAGACTTGTAGTCAAGACCGCCTAAATCAAGACCAAGACACTACCAAGACCAGAGGGTATCGAGACCAAGACAAGACCAAGACCAAGACAGACCGAGTCAAGACCAAGACAAAGTCGAGACGAGACCGAGACCGAGACTCCCTTAACTTTTGTGTGCTGTTGAGAACTGACATGACGGGTACTGACTGGTCCCAAAGTCATCTGACAAAACAGCTAACACCTCCAACAACTGTCTAAGGGATGGGAAATATGTAACTAATTTCAATTATACTTAATTTGTAGATAAAATTCGCCAAAATATCTAAAGTTAGTGAAAACTGTTAATGTTTAAGTAGCCGATTGCCACTACATGATAGAGCTAGCTAGCCTACCTGTACTTAGCATGTAGTTACACTCTTCACCAGTTAAGTCTGCAGAGAAGCTTGTCCCTAAATAATTTATACGGCGCGTGTGAGAAGAACTCATGATAAATAACAATAATACATATATGTGATCTGATCATCTGTGGTTGGAAAGGTACGTAAAAGAGTTTGAAGATGGGTAGATGGTATACTGGCTAGCTAACCTTTCAGGGTGTTTACGCTCCAGGTGCCTGGTGAAGGTTGAGGTAGTCCCGGCTGTCTCGGTCAAGGAAACTCTGCAAAATCTGCATTTTGCGGAATGCTTTTTTTTTTTTTATACCTGTGCTGCAAAAAAACTCTCTGTGTTCTATGAACGCAAACTTTATGACAGAAGAATTCGCTGACATTTTTTTCTGTACTTTAACTGACGAGGTTTACTACTCACTGTGATGCTGCATCTAACATTTAACTATCGCTACAATTATTTTGCGTGTATAACGCGTATTTTGATTGGATGAGCGCCAATGTCTGAATCACAACAAAATGCATGTATGTTATCGATTGGTTGCATTTGAAGGGCGCTAAAGGCGAAATAATAATAATGTTGCACTATCGATTGTTACGTTGCGTGTCGATCTGAGACAAGACAAGACAGCGAGACCAAGACAAGACTGAGGGATCCGAGACCAAGACAAGACCAAGACAATAGACCGTCTGTGACAAGACCAAGACAGCGTAAAAGTGGTCTCGAGACCGGTCTCGAGACATACAACTCTACCAGTCTGCACAGTGGTAACAAGGCATGATGGATCCATGTTCTCATTCTGTTTACGCCAAATTCTGACTCTACCATTTGAATGTCTCAATAGAAATCGAGACTCATCAGACCAGGCAACATTTTTCCAGTCTTCAACTGTCCAATTTTGGTGAGCTCGTGCAAATTGTAGCCTCTTTTTCCTATTTGTATTGGAGATGAGTGGTACCCGGTGGGGTCTTCTGCTGTTGTAGCCCATCCACCTCAAGGTTGTGCGTGTTGTGGCTTCACAAATGCTTTGCTGCATACCTCGGTTGTAACGAGTGGTTATTTCAGTCAAAGTTGCTCTTCTATCAGCTTGAATCAGTCAGCCCATTCTCCTCTGACCTCTAGCATCAACAAGGCATTTTCGCCCACAGGACTGCCGCATACTGGATGTTTTTCCCTTTGTACACCATTCTTTGTAAACCCTAGAAATGGTTGTACGTGAAAATCCCAGTAACTGAGCAGATTGTGAAATACTCAGACCGGCCCATCTGGCAGCAACAACCATGCCACACTCAAAATTGCTTAAATCACCTTTCTTTCCCATTCTGACATTCAGTTTGGAGTTCAGGAGATTGTCTTGACCAGGACCACACCCCTAAATGCATTGAAGCAACTGCCATGTGATTGGTTGATTAGATAATTGCATTAATGAGAAATTGAACAGGTGTTCCTAATAATCCTTTAGGTGAGTGTACATCTCACAGTCCATTGGAGCGTGTAGATAAACAGCCTTCATATCCATTTGATGTAGAGTCAGATCCTCCTGTACAGCTACCTGCATCAGTGCTCGGATAGAAGTCGTGTTGGCTGTTGGTGAGAAAGTCTCTTTATAATCAACTCCTTCCACTTGACTATATCCTTTTTCGACAAATCTGGCTTTACAAGTCTCAGATCCACCCGGGCTCTCTTTCACTGTGTATACCCAGCGACCTCCCACTGCTTGTTTACCTTCTGGTAGTGGGGTCAGAGTGAAAGTGTTGTAGGAATTATTAGCTCAATGTCCATTAGGTCCACTCTGCTTGTCTGTAGGTCTCTAAATCTTTGGGCAATAAAAGTTGGAGTGCTGGCCTCCCTTGTTATCTGTGTGTGTGTGTTTATGTGTGTAACCCCCTTTGGTGCCTCTCGTACCAGGCTCGGCCTTGTCTCAGGCCACCTGGAATTTAGGCCCTGTGATATGTGCATGTGTGATCCTACAGTGTCATTCTCTGTTAAAGAGTTCATCTCCTCTTTCATCACATCAGTCCATAGTTTTGACTTCTTAGAGTCCATAGCTTCCCTATATGTTTTAGGTACACCATATGCTACTCTGTAAAAAATAGTCTATATTTTCACAGTCATCATTATCACACTCAGCTTTACATTGATAGTCCTTTAAATATTCAGGAGTCTTTCTTTATCTCGTAGAATGTCTCCCTGTTCTTTCTTGACGCTATCTGTCTGGGTTAGACCTGCCTCAGTAGTCTCCTCGATACTGGACTTTTTACTCCTCTTAAGCAGTCCCTGATCTTGATTGACTATTATTAGTGGTGTATCCCCATAACTCTCAATGTCGTCCCTCATTATGAAGTCTGTCTGAGTCTGACTATCTGCGCTAGCTTTGGTGACGAATTTTACCAGCCTATGTTTTAGGACTTTTCCTGTTTCAGGATAATATACGTCATATGCTGGACTATATTTATCATAGCCTACAAAAATCCCTTTTTCACATTTAGAATCCAATTTCTTCTTGTCCTGTTTATATACGTAGCATTTTGAGCCAAATATCTGCATGTTAAGTTAAGTGTCTTTCCTGTGAAAGAGTGGTAAGGTGTCTGCTCTAATCGCTTACTGTAACACCTGTTCCAGATTTGAGCTGCTGTCTGTACAGCATATGTCCACAATAGCTTTAGGAGGTTACTCTCCAATAGCATGCATCGTGACATCTCAAATAATGTTTTCCAACCTCTCTGCAGTTCCGTTCTGATGGGGTGAGTAAGGTGCACTCTCTCGTGTCTTATCCTGTTACTCCTAAGTAAACATTTGAACCCCTGCCCGGTAAACTATGCACCGTTATCAGATCTTATGCACATTATCTTTCCATATGGAGCTACATCAGCTATGAATTTTTCTGTAGCTTTTGTCGTGTCACTTTTTGCTTTGATAAAGTATGGAAAAATCATTCCACTGTAATCATCAGTAAATGTTATCACGTACCTGTATCCATCTTTATCTGCCGGTTCTATAGGGCTGCATAAGTCTGTGTGTACTAGCTCTAGTACGGTTGTAGCTTTAGCATCTGCCTGTCTGTTCCTGCTCTGTGTAAACTTGCCCAGTGTGCATATTTCACAGTTTTGATTAGACTTGTCATTTTTCCCTCTTATCGACATTCATTCAATTACCTTTTCTAACTTTGCAACATCATCAAAATTACAATGACCGAGTATCCTATGCCATGTCTGAATGTCATGACAACCATACACTCCATCAACATTTTCTTCTTCTATTGTGCTAAGGTAATATAGCTTACCATACATGTCTATTTTAAATCTAGTACGATCCTTGTGGACTAGCCAGTCATCACCGTCCTTAAAATGGACCTCTGCTCCATTGGTTGTTGCTGCTCTGACTGAGAAGATATTTTGTGGGAATGATGGGATGTAGAGTGCTCGCTTGAGCCTCGTTTTCACTTGTTGTCCCTTGTTGTCCAGCAAGTAGACTTCAGCATCTCCTCTCATCTTTGCCAACCTGCTCATCTTGGTTCCATCAGCAAGCTCGGTCATGTGGTCTTCAGGCTTGTAGCTTTTATCAACTGTTTTGAATTTTGTGGCGTCGGTGGTCATGTGTGACGTAGCACCGCAATCAACCATGAGACCCTTCCAATTTTCTTGTTGTGTAGGACAGTCATTCAACTTGAAGAAACAGAAAGATGTAGACTCTACCTCTGTCTCCCCATCAGCTTTCTTCACGTAATCACGGCCTCGACCGTGCCCCTTTCTCCACTGTGATGTGTTCCATCTATGTTCCTGTCTTTTCCTCTGGGTTGCGTCTGGACATGTCCTGGTCATGTGCCCTCTTTTACTGCATGTACAGTATAACATTCGATATCAGCCAGGTCCATCTTCTTTCCTCGTCCTCTCCCTTACAGCATAGTTGTCGTGCTAGTTTTCATTGCGTTGTCTTCTTCGTTTAGGTCACCCCTTCCATATTTTTCAGAACTCTCATAACTTCGCAATTTTGTTTTAAACTCGCTGAATGTTACGACATCGTTTGTCTGTGTAATGTGTACGATGAACGGCTTGTATGACTCAGGTAGCCCCTTTACCACCATGGCTATCTGAAGCCCATCACTAATTTGCTCATCTGCTCTTCTCAATGACGTGAATATAGTTTCTGCTCAAATAATATAGTCAGTGACCATTTAATTGCTAGCTTTATAGAGTAAGGAAAGTTCACAGTACAAACTCACGACGCGGGGTTTGTCTTTTCCGGCATAGTGCTCGCGAAGAATCTATAGTGCTCTTCTGTTGCATTTCACGTCTCTCATGACTAATGACAAACTCTTGTTGTCTAGATATTGCACCAGTTCCACGTATGCCTCACTGTTTTTATCTTCGTCTTCTGCGAGAGCTTCTTCGTCCTCCTCATCTATCTCCGTATTCTGTAAGATAATTTTTCGGAGACCACGCAGCTCCATGTGCGTGAGGAATCTTGTTTCCCAGAGTTCGTAACTTTTCTCATCTTCGTCGAATAAAAGCCGGAGCCATCTTTGGCCTGCATGACTGGGCCCATAACCTGTAGCAGCGCTCATCTCTGCAGCTGTCAGGGTCAGCCCCTGCTGTGGTCCTTCCGTGTCCCTTCCCCATTTGACCAGCAGGTGTTACTGGTCATCCCGTTCTGTATGTTAGTCTTTGTTCTCCCCTGTTACCTGTCTGGTCTTGTGGCTCAATGTGTTGAGCATGTGGTTGTCTGTGTACCCTTCTGTCCTGTGTTTGAATCCCACCTCCTGTTTTTGTATTTTGCTCTCTAAGGTTTCATTTGAGTTTCTTTAGTTCTTGTGTCTGATTTTGTAGTTGGTTTTGGTTTTGTTCCTTGTGCCCCTGCTTGTGTCTTTACCTGTTTGTAATTCCCTAGTGTTGGTTTCTGTTTCCCTGTGTCCTTGGTTAGTTCTTAGTTTCCCTGTGTTTTAGTTCCTTTGAGTTTATTAGTTTCACCTGTGCCCTTAGTTTCCCTGGTCTTTGTTAATTAGTCTCACCTGTCCTGTGTTAGTCTTATTACCCAGTTTTGGTTTCTGTATTTAAGTCCCTGCTTCTGTTCTGTTCTCTAGTGGTTCGTTGTTGATTGATTGTGTTGTTGTGTGTTCTGTTGTTCTTTGATGGTTCCGCTATTTTCAGTGTTTTGATGTGTATTTGGTTTTGTGTTTTAGTTTAAGTTTATTCCGTTTAGAGTTTGACTCCCCGTGGTCCTTTTGGTTTCTTTGGTTTTGTAGTATCTTCTGTTTTAGTTAATAAACCCCTTCTGTCTCTGAGCCGCAAGTGGGTCATCCGCCATCCTTTCCGTGCCTGCACCATGCCGCGCTCCCGTGCCCGAGCCGCCTGCATTCATGACAGCAGCAGTCTATCGTGGTTGCAGTCACCAAGATGGTTCGCTAGTATCAGCTAGTTATTAATATTCACGGAGGGAAAGATAACGGACCGCCACTGTCTCCTTGACTTGGGAACACAACACAGGCGTTCTGCTTTTATTTTTGCGCATGCTCACAACAACAACTGTGCACGCAGGCATGTACGCTCTGATATGATGTCACTATGTAGCTTATTTAACATGGCTTTGCTACTCGTATTATTGGATACGAGTGGGCGGATGACCCACTTGCGGCTCAGAGACAGAAGGGGTTTATTAACTAAAACAGAAGACACTACAAAACCAAAGAAACCAAAAGGACCACGGGGAGTCAAACTCTAAAGGGAATAAACAATGGTCTAAAGGGGCAACAAGGTCGCCATTAAAGGAACAAACATTTAATTATAATGATGCAGGGCATAAATGTATTTTTGACATTTAAAATCCTCACACATCTGGACTACTCAAATTTCATATAAAGGTGGTTCATTTTGTTCGTTCATGTTTGTACTTATACGTGTGTTTGCGCTGCAATTTTAGATGTAATTTAATTAATAGTCTATGCTCAGTTATTAACTCACACCTATTCATGAATAATATATATATATATATATATATATATATATATATATATATATATATATACACACACACACACATATATGTAAGGAATAATTGACGACGGGCCGTTGAATTATTAGAAAAATAATGCACACCCGAGGTGGTGATGCGGCCACGACGCGAAGCGGAGTGGCCGTTACACCTCGGGTGTGCATTATTTTTCTAATAATTCAACGGTACGGAGTCAATTATTCCGCTTATACTACGGTTGCCACACCTCAAGACATCGATCAGATGATATATTTCAAGGGATTCGTCCGGTTTTTCTACTTAAATCGCTATTGTGAGTAGGATTATTTCTTCCGCATCTCGTCCAACGACTCTTTTGCTAGTTCCAAAACGTCATTAGCTGTTGTTTTTTTGGTGTTTTCTTCGTGTTTTTCTCCCTCGAGTATGTCTAGCTGTTCTTCGCTGATCGTTTTATGTCTTTTGTTGTTGCTGGCTGCCTTTGATGTCCGCTTCCGTTTATGTTGTTTTTCATCTGGACTGTCTAATACTGCTGCAGCCCAGTTGTTGAAAGTTTCATATTCACCGTAAATATTAAAATTTACTTTCGGAAAATCGTCTGTCATGTTGTTGTTTTTGTTAGTCCTGTGTGCTGTATAGGTACTATATGCTAATTTCCGTTATTAAAGTTAACTATGCGAAGTGATATGGAACTGTAATACGGTCAAGAGAGCTGCCTGGAACTACGTTCGCCGTGCGTTTCCCTGAAAATAATTGCACACCTCAGAACGTTCGTCAGCCAATCAGATTCAAGCATTCAACGGTCCCGTAGTATAAATATATATATACACACACACACACACACACACATATATATATATATATATATATATATATATATATATAGTTTTGTTTCTATCAGTATAAATAATACACAATTAATATAATTTGAAAGTGACAATCCCACAAGAAGGATGAGTTCCCCTGATAAAATAATTGGTTGGAATCTATTCAAGCCCTTGAAAACAGAAAATCAGCAGAACAAATCAGTGAATATGCATACTTTTATTGACCAAGAGAACTGGCAATAAACGTGTACAGTTACATGTGAATAACAGATAGATAAAAGAAAGTTAAATAAGAGAATTATATGAAATGTCGATGTTGTTGTTAGTATATTTGGGATCAATAAAATAAGTACTTATATAATTTCCCCAAAAGACATACTTGTCACTTTTTTGTTTAGTGTTTACGATTTGATCCCCATTAGTATTAGGTTAAGTCATGCAATTCCCAGCAAGCAAGGAACATCCATGCCACTTTCCAAACCACATATTGAGTATCAACATATTCATGACATGGTTGTGAGCCTGTATCCTATATCAGGGAACACAGAGGATTCTCTTTGGGGATGTCAGTCACACAGGACACACACTTACATATTATGGGCGATTTGGGGAATATAAGAGGTAACAGAAGTATTCACAAGTATGAATGATATGTAATACTGCAAACTACATATTACACACAGATCTAGAGCAAGGAATTTAATTAAGCAATGATCCCTGGAGTCTAAGGCTGCATTGCTCCTCTTTCCAGTTTACAGCAAAATAATTTTATTCTGATGTGTAAAACAATATTTTATTTCTGCAATATAATTATGGAATTCAATTTACTACAACATAATTTGTAGCTAATTTGTTATGTAATAATCAACTCGTCCCTGACCGTCCCTGACGGTGCCGCTGGATTGGCTGGATTATTTAAGAAGGGGGACCGGAGGGTGTGTTCCAACTACAGGGGGATCACACTTCTCAGCCTCCCTGGGAAATTCCGGGGTACTGGAGAGGAGGGTGAGATCGATAGTCGAATCTCGGATTCAGGAGGAACAATGCGGTTCTCGTCCTGGCCGTGGAACACTGGACCAGCTTTATACCCTTGCAAAGGTACTGGAGGGGGCCTGGGAGTTTGCCTATCCAGTCTACATGTGTTTTGTGGATTTGAAAAAGGCTTACGACCGGGTTCCCCGAGGTACTCTGTGGGGGGTGCTTTGGGAGTATGGGGTCCGGGGTCCGCTGTTGTGGGCGATTCGGTCCCTGTATGAACGGAGCAGAAGCTTGGTCCGCATTGCCGGTAATAAGTCGGACGTGTTCCCAGTGCGGGTTGGGCTCTGCCAGGGCTGCCCTTTGTCATCGGTCCTGTTTATAATATTTATGGACAGGATTTCTAGGCGCAGCCAGGGTGTTGAGGGTGTCCAGTTTGGTGGCCTCAGGATTGCCTCGCTGCTTTTTGCAGACGATGTCGTCCTGTTGGCTTCATCTGCTGGGGATCTCCAGCATGCACTGGGGCGGTTCGCAGCCGAGTGAGAAGCGGCAGGGATGGGGATTAGCACCTCCAAGTCCGAGACCATGGTTCTCAGCCGGAAACGGGTGGTTTGCCCTCTTCGGGTCGGGGAAGACGTACTGCCTCAAGTGGAGCAGTTTAAGTATCTCGGGGTCTTGTTCACGAGTGAGGGTAGGCGAGATCGGGAGCTGGATAGACGAATCGGAGCGGCGTCTACAGTTTTGCAGGCGCTAACCGGTCCGTCGTGGCTAAGAAAGAACTAAGCCAAAAAGCAAAGCTCTCGATCTATTGGTCCATCTTCGTCCCTACCCTCACCTATGGTCATGAGCTATGGGTAATGACCGAAAGAATGAGATCGCGAATACAGGCGGCTGAAATGAGGTCTCTCCGCAGGGTGTCTGGGCTCTCCCTTAGGAATAGGGTGAGATGTTCGGATATCCGGGAGGGCCTCAGAGTAGAACCGCTGCTTCTTCACGTCGAAAGTAGCCAGTTGAGGTGGTTTGGACATCTGGTGCGGATGCCTCCTGGGCGGCTACCTGGAGAGGTTTTCTGTGCATGTCCTACAGGGAGGAGGTCCCGGGGCAGACCCAGGACTCGCTGGAGGGATTATATCTCTCGGCTAGCCTGGGAACGCCTCGGTGTCCTCCCCGAGGAGCTGGTAGAGATAGCTGGGGAGAGGGAGGTCTGGGTGCCTCTCCTGAAGTTGCTGCCCCCGCGACCCGAACCCCGGACAAACGGCAGATGATGGATGAATGGATGGATGGATGGATGGAATAATCAACTCAGTTGAACATTCTTGGATTTTGCTTATAACTGTGATTTACACAAATCCGTGCCTGTTTTGTTTATGACTTAAATACAGAACTAACGTGACAGACTGTGTCCTAACATTTCTTTTTACCCTTCAGTGTCTCATTTCCCCAAGTGTCTGGGAAGCCCTTCCTCTAGCTGAACCACTAGAGAGCCCCCATGCTAGTCCACACAGGCCCCAAAAGATTATTTCTTTTCACAAAAACCTATTTACATTTGATTTGATTGCAGAATCACCATTTCAGCTCTGCATGGAAAGTTAAGCATCTATAAATCTGGGCTTGTTTTCTCTGGAATTTCAATAGGCAATTCAATAACGATGACCAGAACTTGTTGAAAATCATCTACGATACATTGCTGAGGCATTTAGCTAATGGGAACCTAGGAACTTGACTGCAACTTCAAATTGCACCATGGAAAGGAGCACACTGCCACCAGACAAGGGCATCGATTTAGGGGTAACATTGTGGGAGCACTGTGTGTGCTTAGTGGTCTCCATCAATGTTGAAACAAAAACTACACCCTTGAGGAGTACCTCTCCCCTTGGAATGGCACCAAATATGCCTTCTATAAGGCTACCATAAGATCGCTGCTGTGACTGCTGTTTGTTCTATAGCTCATAGGTGGCAATGCATTGACACATTTGTTACAACTTAGCCATCAACGGGGATGTAATATCATTATGCTTCAGGTTAGTGGTGATATTTCTCAGCAGCGCTCTGATTGGCTAGTAATTAGCACCATAGATCTTAGTGCTTTTCTGTATCATTTTAATTACTCGTTGAAAGTCTTGTTATTGCCATGGCCTTTATCCCGGGAACAATAACAAGCTATAATTGGGGAAATGGTACCTGGAGTTGAATAATATGAGAAAGAGCTAGCTTGTGACATGTTGCCTATGTTGTTTGTAGGCATGTCACCCCTGCCTATTGGATGCTCAGAGTTCTGGAACCACCAGCTCATGCTGTCCCCGCGTCTTCATGTGTCACCAGGACCCTGAGCCAGCACACCTGGGTCCCCCCATCCTTGCTGTGCTGGCAGCCTGGCAGCCCCTGTAGGCACCCCCAGCATTACTCTCAAAACACATAGAGCCTGTGTCTCATTCATTGCTCTGTTTATATGCCTGGGATTTACATTTGTCTGCTTAGCACATTGCGAACGGATCAGTCTGTTTAAATGTCAATTCATGCATTTTTCTTGACTTCAGTCATGCTTCAGTAGAGTGTGGCTTCTTTTACAAGACCAAAAAACAATTTATTTTCCAAACATTGTATATGTTCTGATTCCATGAACAACACAGAACCGTTTTCGCTTGCTGTATGCTTTTCCATTTTTTCCGACCTGCTATTGGATATGTACACACACACACACACACACACACGCACACACACACACACACACACAAAAAAAAAAAAATCCGTATGGACTAACCATTTTTGTTGCAATCTTGGGGTAAATCAGCCTTTTTTTGGATGTTTCCCTTTCTAAATTTCTCTGTTAAACTCTTTCTCTGCCTCTCTTTTTGGATTCGTGAGCGCGAGCAGAGTGACAGATGGCGAGTCTCTCTTCCCTCGGGAGGGCAATCTCTCCGAATGCGGGCGCATGTCAATCACCGACCCTCATGTGATGGCTCTTACCAGTGACGTGCCAACCATATGGCCTGGCATCATGGCTGGTATGTAACCCTGCCTGGTAGCGATGCCACACTGTCTCGGATAGCACTCCGAAGCAGATAACCGCACCTATAGGAGAGTTCTCCCGTGGTCCCTAAAGATGGTGTAAACACACGCGCTTTCACCCTTAAAAGAGCTCCCGCGGAGGTAAGTAGAAGTACGAATTAAACATATCGAGGACCGAATGAACGACTGGGAAATTAATTAATTAATTAAAATGCATAAATAATGCATATGTCCTTTTAGGCTTGTTCTTCCCATTTTTATCTCTGCGTGCACTACTTTATTTCCAATGTTTCTGCACCCTTCATTGAGCATTGTCTTTCATTACTTTCACATAGGTTTCGCCTTTCTTTCTTTTTGCAATTTTGTGGAGAAGATACCATTGGCATGTCTCGATTTGTCTGTCTTAATAGGCGTACAATTCAGTATGTCATGCTTTCTTGGCTCGGAGAACTGCCATACGGACCAATTCCACAGTGTTGCGGAATACACGGACATGGTTGCCTTTTATTTGGGTTTCTAATTTAGTCTTTTCCAAACACGGAAATTATTCCTCGGCAAGCGTTTCTTTGGCGGCGCTTTTAACGCACGAGCAACATTATTTGGTTGAAATTGGAGTATGACAGAATGAGTATAGAAAAGAATCTTTCACTTTTTCTTTTGCTTTTTACCCCGGAACCTCTCATCTCCGGTTAAGAATTCAGTCTTATTGACAACATTATCTAAAGGTTCATCCTGGAAAAACTGAGGAGGTCTAGAGTATCATGAGGGGTGTTTTAAGCAGTTACGGACTGTTCACCCGGGGGTATATAATTACAGGATTATTAATATATCTTTATTATAAAAGTGATTGTTCGTTTTATGTTTTGTGATATATGCTCCAGTATATTTAAAACCAAATTATATCCTACTGCATTCTTCAAATCATTTAGCCTAATTTATGCGACCGGATCTTTGTTGTATATAAATTTGAAGCGGATCAAATGATAAAATTCCCGAAATTTCGGCCTGAAATACGAGTACGGTTGCAAGGATCCTGAAGTAGTTTGATTTAATTTTGCAGATGTATCGAACGTTAATACACTAATCTGAGCCTTCGCCTACAGAATGGCCAGGAGCCATGCACCGCCGTGTACTTAGTAAGAATTTTAGAAATACAAAATTAAGTAGCACGCATTACTGTCTTAGCATCTATTTTAAAATAGTACCTCATTTTACACACACACACACACACACACACACACACACACGCACGCACACACACACACACACACATCATCATCATCATTATCATCCATAGTATATCCTCATATTAGACCGTTTAAAGAAGCTGATGCTACGGTGTAAATAGCACCTTGGAATATTGGAATAAAGTCATTACCAAATATCTTGATAGTCGTAAGCACCGATATAAAAACATTTAAATTAGGGTCCTAATTTATTATTATTATTTTTGTTTGTTTAGTTTTTTTTTTTTTTTGATGTAGTGAGTTCAGAATGAGTGGATAATGAAAGATTTCCCATAAAAATAGAGTTCCAATACCAATTCCACAGAGAAATATATAAACAAAAACAAACAAATAAATAAAATATAATAAAATTAAAGATAAATTTAAAAATCATTCATTTTCGTTTTCTTTTATTATTTAATGTAACATAAGGACTTATTGAATTAGTACCCTGGATTCGCAAGTAATATTTGTACAAATTAATGATCATATAAAATCATATTTAAATATGGTTTAAACGTCCATTACTTGCTTCTGTTTAGAATATTTGAAATCGGTCCTGTGAAGGAATTGATTGATAGACGCACATATGTTACAAAACGAGCTTTTCCTGATCATATAATCAAAAGATATGTTTTTGATAAGCAATAACTAATTTAAATGTATGGATCCGCTCTTTGCAGGACTGGAGAAATGTTATGCTTGAGAAATGCTAGGCTTTATATTGTGCACTCATAAGTCGAATTGAATCCTCCATAGGACCAGCTTGGTGGCCTAAGAACCCCTGAGATATCACCTGTGATTTTCTTTAATAACATCAACAGTAGTCTGGGGGCTACAACACTTGCGTATTATTATGCAAAAAGTTAATGAAACTTGCTTACCAAAAAGTAAAATCTACCTTTTGTGTGCGTACGAATATTCCAACTAGACCCAAAGCTCTAAATACATCACATAGATTTCGTAACACAATGTAAATATAAACCGCACGTCAAAAGATTGTGAGGATGAGAAGAGGTATGGTATATGACGCATTTTCTCGAGCTGTGTTGGAATGTTGCCAAGACAGAAAGAAGGAGTGAAGGGGTTGGGGACGCCCCGCTTCACACGGCGCCCCTCGAGATCGCTAATGGGGCTCGTGCAGCTGCGCAAGGGCACCGGAGAGGACGTGGCGGACAACAGGGAATTAAAGAGACGATCTGCCTGACTATATCTCTAGCAATTGTGCTCTAAGACAGTTGTTCTTATTATATTTAATCATTTAATTCTTGCATAGCCATATTTTAATGAATGCCTTATATTGTAGTATATTGTTTATTCCCGTTTCTTTTCCTTCTCTGATTCAAGCTTTATTATACTCTATTTTGTTTCCTTAGTATACGCCTAGCTACATGACTAACGTCACCCTTGAATTGTGCTTTAAATAAATATCAGTTGGTTTTGTATCACTCTATATGTCAGACTGAAAAATAGTTTTTACAACCATTTCCAACAGACATCACGTAGGCTATGTCATGTATCCATAATACTGTGTATATTTCAGAAGAGATTCAATATTTAAACTGCAAATTTAGCTACAAAATAAGCTAATATTTCCTTTTTATGACAATGCATTCTATGTCTTCTAGTGCCACCATGTTGACAAGGTTATTCAGTGACCCTTCTCTGCTGCCTGAAGTTCATAAATTCTCAGGATGGGTGGATGATAGCGGCAGTGAAGACTCCAAGACCAAAGATGATGACCAGGAACACTGTCATTTGGGCTTGGACGATTTGGAGGATGGGGACATTAGAGGAGGGAGCAGTCGTGCACAGTCTGAAATAGCTGTGGAGGATGAGGAAGATGAAGAAGTTGAAGAGGAAGATGGGGGAGATGAGATTGAAGGAGATAGACCAAAAAAACGGGGCCCGAAAAAGCATAAGATGACCAAAGCGCACATGCAGCGCTCTAAGGTGCGCCGTCAAAAAGCCAATGCACGAGAAAGAACACGCATGCATGACTTGAACTCAGCATTAGACAACCTGCGCAAAGTGGTGCCGTGTTATTCCAAAACGCAAAAACTTTCCAAGATAGAGACCCTCCGGCTAGCAAAGAATTACATCTGGGCCCTGTCTGAAATCCTTCGCAATGGTAAAAGACCAGATGTGGTATCCTATGTTCAGACTCTGTGCAAAGGCCTTTCCCAACCTACTACAAATCTAGTAGCTGGTTGTCTGCAGCTTAACTCCCGGAATTTCTTAACTGAGCACTGCCAGGAAGGGGGGCGCTTCCATGGACCCAACTCCTCAATCTCCATGCACCCCTATGCTTACCAGTGCTCTCGTCTCTCAAGCCCCCAGTGTCAATCTGGCTCAAACCCACATTCTTTAAGAAATCATGTGTACTGTTCAGTGTACGACCCGGGCTACACTGGGAGCGGATCTCCAGAGTACAACAGTCCAGATTATGAAGGACCCCTCAGCCCACCAATATGCATCAACGGAAATTTTTCTTTAAAACAACAGGAGTCAACCTCACCCGATGCAGAGAAGAGTTATCACTATTCTATGCATTATTCAGCCCTTCCTACTTCGCGACCTGCCACTGCCCACAATTTCGTGTTCAGCTCTTCAGGATTGCGCACCGGCGTCCATTCTGAAAACGTACTGCCTTATCACGACATGCACTTGCACCATGAAAGGGCACCTGTCTATGAAGAACTGAATGCCTTTTTCCACAACTGAGTAGCGGACCCCATTCCCTATTATGTGAACAACTGAACCATTAAACTCATGTTTTAAAAGAACTGTAACCATGTTTCACCCTTGGTCTTTGCATATTTTATTTATTTATTGTTTGTTTGGGGATGTGATGTATGGTTTCATTTATTTTGTTTTTAGCTGTGACAATCCTGAGCTGTCATGTAGTGTTCAGTTTGGGATATTAGAAAAAAGAAGTTATTTTAAAATCTGCATACATATGAAGAGAAGTAATCAAATACCAGACATTTAATATTTGGTTGTGTATATATAATTGAGACTTTTTGAATTTGAGAATTTGAATTATGGAATTGACAATTTGCCTTGAAAAAGCAAGAAAACATTATTGACCTTGGCACAAGATACATAATAGCAAGTTGCTGGAATCCACCTAAGGACTCAACATCTAAGGCAAGGCATTTTACTCATAATTATACTACTGACAGAATATGGGAAAAAAATACATCACAGAATCACAGATGCTGCTGATCACCTACATGTATACTTTCCACAAATTGAAAAGAATAAGCTGTGAAATGTCACAGGTCATATCTCCTGGGTTCTGGAGTTAATCAATACATACATTGAGTCAATCAATACATGATAATGTGCAGTCTGTATCTTTACTATTTTTATTTACTTTAGTTGAAATTTCCATACCCACCATCAAGAGATGAATAAAGTAAATCAGGTCAAAGTAATTACCCAAACATTTCACATTTCTCAGTGCTAACTGAATTATTATTATTATTATTATTATTATTATTATATTCAAAATAATGCCCGATATTCTTAGTTTCATATAATTTGTTGATCAGAAAAATTGTATCGGTGCTATGACAGGCATACAAACTTGCTAAAAGAATGTTTCATAATTTTGTTCCTCTAAAATGTAAGAAAATGACTTCACATTTTCTGATACTACCTAATGATTTTGTTTCGGAATGCTGTTTAAATTTAAGCCCGTGTAAAAATCTACTTCGTAAAATGTCCTTTCTTACGGATATTCGATGGGAATTAAAATGCATATCTCGTCAACAATCTGCACAAAACATGTAATTTATTGTCGATAGATAATAATAATTCCTTCCCCACACCTGTAGTCTTACACATATTTGCGACACCACGCACACAAAAACAGAGAGAGTGGCTGAAAAATAATAGAGCATAAATTTAAGAAGTTTGCAAAAAGAATCGTAGTTACAGAAACGCCAGATAAGTCTTCCCTATATATATATATATATATATATATATATATATATACACACACATATATATATACATATATATATATATATTTAAATCGTTAGTGATACATACTTTTGATGAAACTATGATTCTGTGATTCACTTAGGCCTATATTACCACGGAATTTTATTTTCATTACAAACGTTTAGAAAAGTAAGATAAATGGCTAAATAATTTTCAATGTTCGAATAGCAAACTTTTTTTTCAGCAAAACTATTAGAAACTAATAAATATTTCCAATAATGCAATTGGAAACAGCAGACTAACATTATAATTATAATCATTGTTGCCGTCATCTTCATTGCCATTATCATCATCATCATCATCAACACCATCAGCATTGTCACAATTTTGCATTATTCTTGTTTTTGTGAAGGATAGTGCTCAAAGAATTAGTCCCCTGTCTACGTCGTGAGGAAGGGCACCCCAAGCCAAAAATCGAAACAGAAAAACGATGGGGGTATTTTTCATTCTTGCTGCATTCATTTACACCTTTGTTAAGACTGTGATCCTCAACGATTCCATACAACATAACAAGAAATTTCATTACCTCGCTGTTTATGCATTATAAGTAATCGTGCTGTGACGGCGAAATCCCGAAAGAACAAAAGTGTTTGGGTGACTGTAAAATGACCCCATTTCGCGATGCTTTCTCGAAAAGTTACGTTCAGTCTATTTTAGGGGCTCGTTGAATTGCTACATAGCACGGGCCGGGCCAGAATTTCATAAACAGGCCCCTTTGTATTTCAAGAGGGTAAACTAACATACACCTAGAATGTGCAATTTCTCACTGCCAACGATCCGATGGGACTTTTTGAAAATGTAAACGGTCTTTTACACATGAATTTGCTAGAAAATGTATGTCCTGAAATTGCGAAAGTGAAGTAATTTTTGCCTCCGTGGTCGTGGAAGAACATTTTGTCGGGATGGCGTTGCAGAGAAGGCTGTGTCATTTCTTTGATAACTTACCAGAATATTTTGACTTGAAATTTGTATTGATATAAAGGCACGAGCGTTGTTATACATTACTTAATTGCAATTGTAAATATGAATGAAATCTTAAATAACTAAAAAAAAGCCGAAATATGAAGACACTTAGGCTCGGAGAAACCCACATCTCTTACATACATAGATGCATACGTATACTTGCATACACACATACACGCATACATAAATACATACATACACACATAAACAAACAAACAAAAAAATGGATGAATGAATGAATGAATGAATGAATGAATAAACTCCAGCGACAGATAATTTGGAAAACAGCATGACGATAACATTATTCAAGACTGAAGCCTCTTGGATGTCAGTAATTTATCTTATTTTAATTTCTTTTGCTAAATGAAAGGTACCCGTCAACCAAAACATGTGTGTTTAGAAGTCCATTAGGGTATCTATTGAGCTCAAATTATATCACTGGCTTAAATGTTATTATTATTATTATTATTATTATTATTATTATTATTATTATTATTATTATTGTTGTTGTTGTTGTACTATACATCTTAAACCAAACATATATGTGTTTTTGAATCATTTAATTTAGTTTGATATGATTTGTTATTTAAATGTTAACTTAAGTAAAAGAGAAAATGTTATGTGTGTATACTGCACATTGCAATATACAACTATTATTAATACTATGCTATGTAACATTGATGCGGGAACAATAGCGTTTCTTTCTTAATACTGTTTTTTTTTAATGTTATAACATTTTACGACTATATTATAAGTAAATAGGCGAATATGCCTAATTTTTATTTGCAATATCTGCTATTTGTTTGACTGTGTCGCACTAAACAACAGTTCTTATTTAACCAGCATTTCTATTTTTTCATGCAAAACTACAAAAATTCGAAGGTTTAAGAGAAGTGTGCTTCTGAATGCTGAGTATTGTTTATAATAAAATTACATCAAATCATAAATTGTTCCATTTTTTTTCTTGAGACATAACTGACGTGAAAATGTTTAACAGTCGTTTATACATGAACATTACCATATCGATAAATCGTATCCTTAAGTGTTTTTTATTATTATCATTCGTGTGTAGCCTAAATGACTTTACGAAGATTTAATTCAACGTGTATAGATATATGTTATTTTCCAGTTTTATACATCGTAGTATAGAGTGACTGATGATGTTATGTATATAAAAACTTCGTCAATTCAATACTTAAAATATTTTATGCTTAAAAATATAACACTTTTTGTCCACATAAAATAGAAGCATATTTTTTTACAGTGATTCATCGAAAGAGAATTATATCTCTTGGGGGTGTGGAGCTAATATGCGTCAATACTGGATTTCCAAATACTGGAAATTTTTAAAACGAATGACTAGACTGCAAGAAGTAGGACTACAAATCAACATAAAAGCAGGATGAACTGAACCATATATGAATACATACATACAAATATACAGACATACATACATAGGTACATACATACATATATATGTATAGGCCTATATAAAATCGTAATAAGCAACACATTAAATGCACATTAGTCGTAAATTATAAATCATGTTTATGGGTCTTAATACTGCGGCTAGGAATGTAACCTTCAGTATTCTACACTACTCTTTCACAATCAGTGGGCTACCTGTACGAGCTTTACATTTGAAACATTAGGCCTCCAGTGGTTACTACAGATAAAAATTATACATGAACACATAGGAGCTGTACACATAACGAACTATCAATTTATTTCTGAATTCCGGGGTGTCGTACAGGCCATTGCAGTACGGCAGCCAGCAGTTACGCCATATTGCTCCCCAGAGCCCCGCCATGAACTGCCGCTTCCTCGATTGAGTTTGGAGCGCTGCCCCGGGACCCATATGCTCCTCAAACTGTGTAGGGCGCTATGAGTGACAAACACGGGGAGTGACTGCATCATCCCGAACAATAGTACAGAGTGAGAAAAAATCCATATTGTATAAATGAACCCTTGTCAGAAAGTTAAAAAAACCTAAATACAATGAAATTATGTTTTAGGGATACATATGAAAACAACAGCAACTCAAACGTTTCACGTGGTACTTACGTAGCGTTTCTGTCCTTAGACATACGTCATTATTTGTGTATGAAAAATTACTTTGTTTAAATTGTCACCTAAACCTTTAAATAAAACCTATAATTTTAAGCATGTACGCAACTGAAAACGTACTTTTGTTGTTTAATTTGATTACATTGCAAAGTAAAAACATTTCTCTACAACACTACATTGTTTTAAGATGAACTTATAAAATAAAAATATAGGGTTTATTAAAAGCAATACACAAAGGTTTATAAACATTTTATGAGGTATACAAAGAATAATATAAATACTAGCATACGTTGGATAGCTGCACTATGAACATGTGCATATAAAAGATGAACGCCGTAAATATGATTTTATTAACAATTTCACAGTTCTAGAATAACATTAAGGGACAGTTCCGCGTTTGGTACAGCATAGTCTTTAAATAAATGTCGATGATGTGCAGGGACTCAGAAAAAGATTTCGCAGTAAGGGTGGTCAAGTGATTTACTGCCCTTAATCATACTATTTACACAAAACAAGAATTTTACATAACTAATTTACGAAACATAAACATTGAACAAGGAATAATTTTATTTCAAGGTTAAATAAACGATAATGCTACGAAGAAATTAATCACATTTTTAATCAGCCAATATCACTTCACCAGGGTCACTGGGCCGTTGCCATGGCGTCTGGGTGAAACGAGACGTATACTGACAACATGCTTACAAACTAGGGATCCAAACTTTCGTCCTCCAAAGATAAAAATGTAAGTGTATTGGCTGGATAAAACTTCGTGACAGCTGTAGCGAGGAGAACAACGGGCAAAGCAAATCAGGTAGAGGAATCAAGTGGAGTAGGGGAAGGCACATCTATCAAAATATTCCCCTGTCCGGCAGCGAGGTTCGTGCTTTCCAGGGGCTCACGCTGGCAGGCTCGGGCCGAGGAACGGTGCCAAGTCGCTTACTGTCTGCACCAGTATAAATAGTGTCTTTGCAGGCCTCGCGCTGCCAGCGGTACCACATGCCAGGTTGCACAGGCAACGTGGCGCTGCTGGGAGGGGCCTGTGTTTCTTTCCTAATTCAGCAGCATCTGTTCGTTATGCTACACATTTAAAAGCGAAGTGCTCGGCTGCCCCCCTCCCCACCATTCCGAGTAAAATGTCCCTGGCACGGGAACGCGCATAATTGCAAAGAGTCAATGACTGGACAGTTTAGCCGGACAAGAAGATGTGTGTAGTACCCAACACGTTCAGTTTTATGAATAAATGTGTTTTTACGTTGATTTAACAAAGTTTGGCCATTTTTTGTTGAAAATTAAAAACAATACTTGGCGTGATTGACAGTGTTCGTGTACTTCAAAGCAGTTGCGGATTTGTTGAACTCAGCAGAGAAATTATACGTACCACTTGCTTTTCTATTGGATTAGCGGAGGTTCAGCACCGTGGAGAAAGGTCCTGGCGAATTTTCTATGTCAGCTCCGACCCAGACTCTAAGGTGAGTCTTAGATCCTTGAGAAAGCCCAATTTTGCTGATCGGTAGTGTTTTTTCTTTTCTTTTTCTTTTTTTTTTTTTTATAAAAAGAAGTTTCTTCACTTCAAGTTGCAGTCGCTGCTACATTTAGTAGCAGTTACTCATGTGTGTGCGGCTTGATCAATGTGTAAATATGCCCTTATTTTGATCATTCTCTTATGGCATTTGTAGCAACAAATATATTACCAACAAACGTCTCTTCGGCATGGGTAAAGAAAAAGTGATAAATGGATGGCTAAGAATATTTAATTACAAGCCTTAATAAACGTAAATACAACGTAAGTTATTGCGCGCGTGAGTGCGCGTGTGTCAGTGTACGAAAGACCCGGCTATCACACATTGGAAAAGCGTGAAAAGATAATGATGTTATGTAAAGAAAAGAACAGTAATGGAAGTATGAACTTTACTATCTAGGCGAGCATACAAACATCTTATTCTATAAAACCAGAGGCCCAAAAAAATGGGAAAATAACTGGATTGTTCAGGTCTGCGGGGCCCAATATGATATGCTTTCATGGGGTCCAAAATCTTTATCAACATCCCTGGATGAATCATTCCTTAAATTTTAGAATTAGCCACGCGTAGGCATGCATTTTGACTGTGAATGTTTCATGTGTTTTGCAGTAATGCAAAGCTCCGTCTCTGCACAACTTTAAGAAAACTTATTGAAGTAAGCCAACTTGAATCTATCACCTCCCTCTTTTGTTCTCATGCTCGAGGAAAAAATGTGATAAACGCAAATTGGTCAATGAATCTCAGTGTTTAAATTAGCGTGACGTGCCCACTTCTTTCTCACTCAGAAAGTTAAAATAATTGATAGGAAAAACAAAGGAGTTGCACATTTGTACGAGGTAGCAGTTACTAAGTGCGATTGATAAAATGTCACCACTAAGTATTTTATCGCTTAACTGGTGTTAAATGCAAATGAAACGATCTGTAATTAGCCTAAGTATCAAATATCAGACACCGTATAAAACTGACAGCGCTGATGGCATGAAAAGAGAACGGCGGTATATGGGGTTTGGCAGGCGCAACACTAAGTTGGACCGGGACACGCATAATTCTGCTACAATTTTAATATGTTAATCTTTCGTTCATTAGCGTTTATATTTTCACAAGTGTTTACGTTCTTAAACGGCAAATAACAAAAAATACAAACAAAAGGCACAATAATAAGAATATACTTTCAGCCATGATAAAAATAATCAAATAACGACAATATTTTTATATTTAAAATAAGTTGTAAAATCTTTTTTTCTTATAACCTATGTAAAATCGTTGAATTAATCTTCTCCTATATGCATTTTGCCAAGTTTAGCTATAACAGAAATTATACAAAATATGCGCAAAACTGCAGGCAGCTCTGGGTTTGAACAATCAGTAGTATCAGGTATCTGCGTTATTTACCGGTAATGTCACGGTCTTAAAAAAGGCATGACAAGTGCGCATGGCAATGTAATATAAAGCAGCTGTCGAGCGTTAGCTACAAATGTCTTTAAATTGTTCTTTTATAACAAATAACTAGCGATCACACGCTACATCGGTGCGACTTGCGTAAATGAATTTGCTACTGAAAAGAGAAATAGCAACGTAATTATCGTTACCAACAAAATTACTAGCAGATAACAAACTTAAAATAAACAAAACATTTCTTTAGTCTTGGTTTTTTGAGTGGAAGGATTTACAGATATATGCATCTGAAGTCTTATTTCTCGTGCGTTGTCATCACATTTTCCTTAATTCCTCCGACAGACTTTAAAACAAAAAGTCTATGCACCCACCCAGACTTATGAAGCAAATTCGTGTCACTGTAAATGACCGTTCCTGGAGAATTTGTTAAATTTTAAAATACACAATTTAAATATTAAAGGTTACAACCTTGTTTTATAGTGACAGTCATTGAAGCGGCAGGTCCTCCTGCAGCCCCTGCGTGGTACTGGACCTCCCACTCCCAACTGCATTCACTTTTCAACTTTGCCAGATTAAGTCCCGTTCCGTTATAAACATTGTGGGTCAAATGATTTCTGTCAATAATAATAATAATAATAATAATGTTTTTCTTTCAACATTGGCATGGATACTGTAGGTAATTATGTACGGAGTTATTTAACTCCTCTTGCAATGAAATATCCACCTGTAACACACCACTTTATTATAGCTATATTTTAAAACAGTGCCATTGCTTATAAACACACCAGAAGCAACAGCAAAAGGCTGGCTGTCTCTTTATCCCACTGAACAATGTATTCACCAGTCACCAAGTATAACTGTTTAATGGTCGGGCGTCCAAGTAATAGCGTCCAATTCAATATCAATATAATTCAATATTTAATATTAGTATCAAACATCAATATCGACCAGTGGGGCTGCTAGCCTTGTTACAACGTTAGCCAATGTGGCAAACTTGGCAGGGGCCTATTATTCATTGTGAAATTCATCATCATACAAAGGTATGCCACTGCACTGGTGCAGGCAGTGTGCCACTGTAACATATACCACAATTATTAGCACCCCTTCTGAAGATTTGTAAAAAGGATTAGTAAAAATCCAGTATAGTTTTATATCACACTGAAAAAATGAGAAAAATCCAACCTTTTATTGAAATAAATTTATTGAAAGAAAAACAAATCCCTCCTAAAGAAATAATTATTTTCATCAAAAACACATGTGCAACAATTATTGGCATCCATGTATTTAATACTTTGTACAACGTCCCTTTGCCTGTATAACAGCACTGAGTCATCTCCTATAACATTTTATATGGTTGGAGAATACACAGCAGGGCATCTGAGACCATTCCTCTTTACAGAATCTCTCCAGATCATCCAGGGTCCTAGGCCCTCTCTTGTGCACTCTGCTCTTCAGCTCAGCCCATAGGTTTTCAATGGGGTTCAGGTCAGAGGACTGAGATGACCATGGCAGAAGCTTGATTCTGTGGTCAGCTAACCATTTTTGTGTTGATTTGGACATGTACTTAGGATCACTGTCTGGCTGGAAGATCCAATGATGGCCCAGTTTTTGTTTCCTGGCAGAGGCATCCAAATTGTGATCTAAAATGTCCTGCTATTTCATGGAGTCCATAATGCCATGTACCCTAATGAGGTTTCCAGGGCCTTTGGAGGAATAACAGCCCCACAACATCACAGAACCCCCACCATATTTTGCATTTGGGATAAGGTTCATTTAATTATAGCCATCCTTCTTTTTATACCAAACCCACCTTATGTTTATTGCCAAAAAGTTCCATTTTTGATTCATCAGACCTTTGAATTTGGTTTAGTTGCAGTATTGTTACGCAAATTCCAGGTGCTTATGTTTGTGGTTAACTGCCAAAAAAAAGCTTTTTCTGGCATACCTTCCAAATAATCTGTTAGCATGAATCTGATAGTTTTTTCAGAAACGTGGAAACCCAACCAATTCACCAACAGTCATCCTTGGGGATTTTTTTTACCTCTCTTATGATCCTCCTCACTGTACGTGGGGGAAAATAAACTTGGGTCCTCTTCCAGGCAGGTTTGTAACAGTTCAAGTTGTTGCCCACTTTTTTATTATTGCCCTAACAGTAGAATTTGTCATTTTTAAGGTGAGTAGCTATTTTTAAATACCCATTCCCTGACTTATGAAGGTCAACACACTTCTCCTTCATTTGGGTGGTATGTTCTCTTTTCTTTCCTATGTTGATGGATGACTAAGGGAATTTGGGCTCTGTGTCACCTCACGTTCATATCCCTGTTAACCAGGAAGTCATGGATTACAGCTTGAAGGTTTTGATTCACTCCACTCAACTCAAAGATGTACAATTTACAGGGGAAACATGCTTCAGTTACATTGTGTTCACTATAATTTTCAGGGGTGCCAATAATCATGGCACTGGCGTGTTTTTGCTAAAGATTATTTCTTGAAGGATTTTTTTTCTTGGGATAAATTTATGTTAATGAAAGGTTGAATTTTTCTCAAATTTTCAGTTTGATATGAAGCTGCTTCACCAAAAGGTGGATTTTCTCTAACCATTTTTACAACCATTTTTTCCTCTAACCATCTTTACAAGGGGTGGTCTTAGAGGAATGTCATATGAGGAAAGGTTAGTTGAGCTAAATCTGTTCAGCCTCAAGCAAAGGAGACTGAGGGGGGGCATGATCCAGGTCTATAAGATTCTAACAGGTTTGGATGCTGTTCAACCAAATAGTTACTTCAGCATTAGTTCAAATACAAGAACTCATGGCCATAGGTGGAAATTTGCGGGAGAACATTTCAAACTGTATTTAAGGAAGCACTTCTTTACACAGCGTGTAGTCAGAGTATGGAATAGTCTTCCTGATAACGTAGTGCAAGCTGAATCCTTTGGTTCCTTTAAATCAGAGCTAGATAAGATTTTAACAACTCTGAGCTATTAGTTAAGTTCTCCCCAAGCGAGCTCGATGGGCTGAATGGCCTCCTCTCGTTTGTATAGTTCTTATGTTCTTATGTTCTTATAACTGTGGAGGGCACTGTAAAGCTGCAGAAAAAAATTGAGACCACTATATTTTTAAAAAATAAGTACAGGAGTGAAGTGCATTATTAGGGCAGTGTATATCAGGCTCCTAGAAGCAGAACTGAAGTCCCAAAAAGCAAGGAAGAAGCCCTTCAATAATGAGCACCAGAGAAGAACCAGGGTGCGGTTTAAAAAAAAATATATATATACAGTGGTATCTCGAACTTAATCCGTTCCGGACTCCGGATCGAATCCTAAAAAGTTTGGAAAACCAATTAATTGGCTCCCGGCCCCCCAAAATTACACCTAAATATGTTTTTTTTTTTTTTAGCATTTAAACACAAAATGAACAGGATAAAACAAGAAGAGCATATTTTTCTTAATGGCTTCCAAAACGATAAAGATCTTATCCCAACATTACCCCTGTGCCACGCCCCCTCGTTAACCTTGTGTGGGATCCCCATGTGATCAGCTGTTTCTGGTTGCCGTCATTAGTCCTCTGTATTAAGTTTCAGTTTGTTTCCCCAGTCCAGTCATTGGGTGCGTTCGACTTGCTTACAGCGCTGGCTTAAAGCAACGCATTCTGATCCTGACGCAGTGCATTACAGTTAGATGCATTGCGACCTCTCACCCGGCTGCACAAACTGGAACCGCCTCCGTGACGACACACTTTTGCCCTTATTGGCTGAAGAGTTTAGTTACATGCATGATGTTTGTATCCCAGGCAGTTCTGATGCGTAGTCTGCTATTTCTCCCGAATATCACGTAAAGCAGTGAGAACTGGTTTTCAGTTAATTTACCTGGTAAAATAAAGTTTAAATAAATGACATAAATGCTCTAATAGTACACGTAAGTTAGTGGTTTATTTATTGTTAGTTACTGTAATGTTGCGCTGCTTTATTTGGTTAATAATCCAGTCTGTGAAGAAGGCATTCAAGTAAGAATTGCATTGTAGTATGACTCATTTCCTGGTGCATACAATTTATATTAGGTCAGTGTTCACGGTTCGACTTCTGATATTCAGATCGAGTTCTAGGTCAAACTGGTTTGTTCGACTTTTAAGAAATTCGAGTTCTAGTGAGTTCGAGAACCGAGGTACCACTGTATATTATTCAGACACACATACCCATGAATTGACAAATGAGTGAAACAAAAAATTGTGCTGTGATCCCTTAATTTTTTCTACAACTGTATGAATGATTTCCAATTTTGAGATTTACGGAAACCGGGCAGGGTTGTCTAGGGCTGATGAGGGAGTCCCATGCGGCACAGGCAGCTGGATAAATGACAGACATGTGTTACGACCCGGTGAGCTCGGACTGGGGAAGCAGGCGAAGGACAAAAAGGCTGGGGTAAACAGGGATTTAATGGGGAGACGTAGAGGCATGCAGGACAAAATCAGCATAACAATAAATAACACTACAATGACGGAACTCGGGATACAAACTCTGACGTGGACTTAAATACACATGACCAAAGGATGGAAATGCAGAACAGCTGAGAACAATCAGGAATTCACATGAGGTAATCAGGGGGGGCGTGGCACACAGGAGGATCGGGCAAGCAGGTCGTGACAGAACCCCCCCCCCCCCAAGGCGCGCACTCTGGCCGCGTCTCAGGGGAGGCGAAGGACAAGACGAAACCGGGGACACGGGACCTGAAAAACAAAAGCAAGACCATCAACGGGAGACCAGGAACAGAATGGACACACAGAACAGGCACAAGGACAGGAAGTAAGACAGGACTTGAGGGAGCCCAAGGTAACCATGGTGGGGTGCCCGCCGGAGGGGCCACAGGCAACCGTGAGGTCGGAGCCGAAGGGGACCTCGCAGGGAGTGAGGAGGTAGGTGGAGGGACAGGCAAAGAAAAAGAGGAGGATGTCAGAGGGGGCACCGGAGGAAGCAAGGAGGGAGATGGAAGGGACCACGGCGTAGGCAAGGAGGGAGGGGAAGCCGGGGTAGGCGATGGTGCAGCTGAAGCCGACGAAGGCGCCGTACACCAGGTGCCCGATCGCTCTACTCTGAGTCCCTCCCAAATGACTGGGCTTCTCACCCTATCTCTAAGGGAGAGCCCAGCCACCCTGCGGAGGAAACCCATTTCGGCCACTTGTTTTCGCGACCTCGTTCTTTTGGTCACTACCTACAGCTCATGACCATAGGTGAGGGTAGGAACGTAGATTGACTGGTAAATCGAGAACTTTGCCTCTTGGCTCAGCTCCTTCTTCACCATGATAGACTGATGCAGCACCCGCATCACTGCTGATGCCGCACCGATCCGCCTGTCCATCTCCCGCTCCGTCCTTCCCTCACTCGTGAACAAGACCCTGAGATACTTAAACTCCTCCACTTGGGGAAGGACTCCCTCCCCGACCCGGATAGAGCACTCCACCCTTTTTCGGCTGAAGACCACGGTCTTGGATTTGAAGGTGCTGATTGTCATCCCAGCCGCTTCACACTCGGCTGCAAACTGCTCCAGTGAGAGCCGAAGGTCACGGTCTGATGAACCACATCATATGCAAAAAGCAGAGACCTAATCCTACAGTCACCAAACCGGACACTCTCAACGCCCTGGCTGTACCTGGAAAGTCTGTCCATAAAAGTTATGAACAGAATTGGTGACAAAGGGCAGCCCTGGCAGAGTCCAACCCTCACTGGAAATGAGTCCAACTTACTGCTGACAATGCGGACCAAGCTCTGACACCAGTTGTACAGGGACTGAACAGCCTTTATAAGGTTGCCCGGCACCCCATACTCCTGGAGCACTCCCCACAGGACTCACAGAGGGACGAGGTCGAATGCCTTCCCCAAGTCCACAAAGCACATGTAGACTGGTTGGGCAAACTCCCACGCACCCTCCAGGACCCTCCCGAGAGTATAGAGCTGGTCCACTGTTCCACGGCCAGGGTAAAAACCACACTGCTCCTCCTGAATCCGAGGTTCGACAATCTGATTGACCCTCCTCTCCTGCACCAGTGAATAGACTTTACTAGGGAGACTGAGGAGTGTGATCTCCTATAGTTGGAACACACCCTCCGGTCCCCCTTCTTGAAAAGGAGGACCACCACCCCGGTCTGTCAATCCAGAGGCACCACCCCTGATGTCCACACGATGCTGTAGATGCGTGTCAACCAGGACAGCACTGCAACATCCAGAGCCTTGAGGAACTCTGGCCAGATCTCATCCACCCCCGGGGCCCGGGCACCGAGGACCTTTTTAACCACCTCAGTGGTCGCCCCAGAGATAGGCGAGTCCACCCCTAAGTCCCCAGACTCTGCTTCCTCATTGGAAGGCATATCGGTGAGATTAAGGAGGTTTTTGAAGTATTCCTTCCACTGACCCACAACATCCTGAGCTCAGGTCAGCAGCGCCACATCCCCACCATAAACAGTGTTCATGCTGCACCACTTTTCTTCCCTGAGCAGCCAGATGGTGGACCAGAATCTCTTTGAAGCCATCCGGAAGTCAGTCTCCATGACCTCACCAAACTCCTCCCACACCCAAGTTTTTGCTTCAGCGACTGCCGAAGCCGCGTTCCGCTTGGCCTGCTTTTACTCATCAGCTGCCTCCGGAGTCCCACAGGCTAAAAAGGCTCGATAGGACTCTTTCTTTACAGAGGAGGAGCCAGATATTTTATACACCCGGGGCTTAGCCCCAAAGGGTAGTATGCATGTAGGATTGGGGGGGGGGGGTTAGAAATGACTGAAAAACATGCTGTGAAGTTGAAGATTTATTACTACTAACCTATCAGAATGGAATCGTCTGGAGTTTTCTTATTCATTAAAGACACAATAAATTTAGTGTATACTGTATATACTCCTAAATTTGATGAAAGTGATAAAAAATAGACATCTCTCTCTCTCTTTATTCTGACATTTAACTAATTCAAAGGATATTTCAATATTTATTTATCTAAAACAAAAAAGTTTACTCTAAATTGATGTTTAACAGTAAAAAAAATGTTTTTATGTTTTTTCCCCAAAGTGTATGTAAATATCTGGTTTCAACTGTGAATATACTGCTGTGTATTGAAATTCCTCTTGTTTTGCATAGAAATATATTGAACAACATACAAAGCATAATATATAAAATAACATTTACCTGAGTTTTTTCTTTGAAAGAAGCCCCTTATGTCCATTGTTGTGTACATCAGTACATAACTGAAACCGATTTAGAGTGCTTTATTTAGCCGTGGAGGGTAACAACTGAAAATATGAAATAAACACACATGTAAGCTAAGACTCTCTAAAAAAACAGCATTGTTGTTCGGCTTTTCATTTTGCCATTTGTTGATTCACTCGAAGAGCAAGTAACGTAATATGGGTCAAGTGATCAGTTTGATATCAATCTTTTGTGATACACCGTCATATTTACATTATTTGTACAGTACGAATGATTTGCTTTGGTACCTGGTCAAACTTAAGCTCTCCTCTGTCTGCCTGTCTGCACTTCTCCTACAGCAAATTCGCAGGCAGCAGCTTCTCCCCCCTTGCTCACATGCGTAAGTGCTGTGCTCAGTCGCCTAGTGCATTAACTCGGATCATACCAAAATTAGGGGGAATTTACGACTGTGCTCTATGTGCTTTGAATATTGTGTGTAGTTTTTGTTTTATTCAGTTGTCAGTCAGGCATCTAACTATGAAACAAATTACACTCCAAAAGACCCTGGGCTTCTGAAACAACAACCCGGGCTTAAGCCCAGTAAGCCACCCCCCCCGCTCCACCGATGCTTCTTCAGTTTGACAGCATCCCTCATCGCTGGTGTCCTCCAGCGGGTTCAGGGATTGCCGCTGCGACAAGCACCGACAACCTTACGGCCACAGCTCCGGTCAGCTGCCTCCACGATGGAGGCGCGGAACATAGCCCATTCTGACTCAATGTTCCCCACCTCCCCCGAGACATGGGCGAAGTTCTGCCAGAGGTAGGAGTTGAAGCTTGTTCTGACAGGGGATTCCGCCAGACGTCCCCAGCAGACACTCACTATACGCTTGGGCCTGCCAAGTATGACTGGCTTCCTATCCCACCAGCGGAGCAAACCCACCACCAGGTGGTGATCGGTTGACAGCTCCACCCCTCTGCTCACCCAAGTGTCTAATACATGCAGCTGCAAGTCCGATGACATGACCACAAAGTCGATCATTGAACTGCGGCCTAGGGTGTCTTGGTGCCAAGTGTACATATGGACAACCTTATGCTTGAACATGGTGTTCATTATGGAAATTCCGTGACGAGCACAGAAGTCCAATAACAAAACACCACTCGGGTTCAGATCAGGAGGGCCGTTCCTCCCAATCAAGCCCCTCCAGTGTCATTGCCCACGTGAGCATTGAAGTCCCCCAGCAGAACAAGAGAGTCCCCAGGAGGAGCACTCTCCAACACAACAGTTAGGACCCGTCCCCCCACTCGAAGGCGAAGGGAGGCTACCTTGTCGTCCACCGCGGAAAACGCCAATGTACAGGCGCCCAGCCAGGGGGCAATAAGTCTGCCCAACCGCTGCTCGGCGCCTCTCCCTGTGAGCAACTCCAGAGAGGAAGAGGGTCCAACCCCCCTCAAGGAGATTGGTTCCAGAGCCCAAGGCGTGCGTCGAGGTGAGCCCGACTATATCTAGTCAGGACCTCACAACCTTGCGCACCAGCACAGGCTCCTTCCCCAACAGAGAGATGACATTCCATGTCCCATGCGCTAGCTTCTGCAGCCGAGGATTGGACCGCCAAGGTCCCTGCCTTCGGCTACTGCCCAACTCACACTGCACCCAAACCCTTTGGCCCCTCCTACAGGTGGTGAGCCTATTGGAGCGGGGACCCACGTGCCTTCTTCAGGCTGTGCCCGACCAGGCCCCATGGGTGCAGATCTGGCCAACAGGCGCTCGCCATCAAGTTCCACCCCTAGGCCTGGCTCTAGGTGGGGCAGTGACCCACGTCCAGGCGAGGGAAAACATGGATCTATGTTATTACTCATCATAAGGGGTCTAATGAGTCACACTTCGTCTGGTTCCTCACCCAGGACCTGTTTGCTTTGGGTGAACCTACCAGGGGCATAAAGCCTCGGGCAACTTAGCTCCTGGGATCACTGGAACACGCAAACCCCTCCACCATGATAAGGTGTCGGCTCCAGGAGAGGATGTTGAAAGTAAATCTGTTATTTAATTATTCATGTTATACTAGATTAAATAACATTTATGTGTTGTATGATTGCACTGAATTGAAATGCATTACATTTTTATTGTCATTTCAATTCAACATCTTAAAAGGGTGTAGCCAAATCCAATTAATAAAAAATCCAATTCATAAATTCTGAACAACCCTGGTAAGCTACATAATGAGCTAACCAATCAAACTATGTGTTCAGTAACAACTTTTGAATTGGGATAGTGTATCACCCCTCACAACCAGCAATGACAGAGAATTGTGCAAGTCAACAGAAGACAACATTTGACATGGCAGCATCCAGGAAGTCAAGTTGATTTTGCAGGTGGTCATGAAACCCAGGTCTGTCATTGACGTTTGTGGAAGTCTGTGCCCTGTCTGTCCGTCTGCCCTCAATAAATCCCTTTGCCTTGGATTTACGGCTCCCAGACTCTGCTTCACTGCGCCCTGCTCGTTCACCCTTCTATCGATTCTCAACAGAATGACAGACCTGGGAAAACAGACTTGAACGCAGACTAAATACAGGACGTGTCCTCAGAATAAACGCAAGACAGCTGATACAATGGGAATTGACACGGGGTTAACGAGGAGGGCGTGGCACACACGAGGACTGGACGTGCAGGTCATGACACTCAGTAAGTTTTGTTTTAAGACTTCTTTTGAGAAGTATTACTTCCTTTTATTATTGCAGCTCGCCATTGCACAGTGTGAGCCCATTTCTATATTTTCACTAAATACATTTATTTATTTTGGTCTTAGTTTTGGTTGGTCTGGTGTGTTTTATTGATTTTCTGAATACTTAATATTTTTATTTACATATGTATATGTCTGATACGACAATCATATAATAAATTTCACCACTGAAATACAGTGGATCAATGTTCTTGTTATTGATAGTCTGTGATTTTCTTATGTGGAGGCTGGGGAGGAGCCAACAAAGTACTATTTAAAGGTCATTCTTTAATTCTATTTAATTCTAGAATAATGAAAGGTATTTGGAAATGCACATAAACCTCACTTGTTCTTTACTTACATGGTTGCTCATTATTCGCTAAGATCATTCGCTTTTGGGAAAGCCACCCATGATCTGTAGATCCTCACATTTAAAGCAGAATCTTCCTTTTGAGCATGTCCCAGAAAATGTCTATAACATGATTTTGGTTGATTGGAACATCTTTCTCAATTGCCAATAAAAGAAGGTCTGACAACCTCTCCCCTTTGCAAAGGCTGCAAAATTTGGTTTTCACCAGCTTTAATTAACACTGGAAGTGTCAGGGTCAGCCCTGTCCCACCCTGTGTCCCTTCCCCGTTTGACCAGCAGGCATTGCTGGTCATCCCGTCCTTCATGTTAGTCTTTGTTCTCTCCTGTTACCTGTCTGGTCATGTGGCTCAATGTGTTGAGCATGTGGTTGCCTGTGTACCCTTCTTTAGTTCTTGTGTCTGATTTTGTAGTTGGTTTTGGTTTTGTTCCTTGTGGCCCTGCTTGTGTCTTTACCTGTTTAATTCCCTAGTGTTGGTTTCTGTTTCCCTGTGTCCTTGGTTAGTTCTTAGTTTCCCTGTTTTTTGTTCCTTTGAGTTTATTAGTTTCACCTGTGCCCTGTTTCCCTGGTCGTTGTTAATTAGTCTCACCTGTCCTGTGTTAGTCTCGTTACCCCTTTAGTATTTTAGTTCCTGCTTCTGTTTAGTTCCTCAGTGGTTCATTGTGTTGTTGTTGTTGTTGTTGTTGTTGTTGTTGTTGTTGTTGTTGTTGTTGTTGTTGTTGTTGTTGTTGTTGTTGTTGGTTGGTTGGTAGGTAGGGATTGCATTTGATGGTTGTTATGTCTGAGATTCCCAGTTTTAGATGTGTATTTAGGTTTTGTTATTTAGTCTTTGTTAATCCCCTTTTAGTTTTTGACCCCTTGTGGTCCTTTTGCTTTTGTGTTTGTAGTGTTTTCTGTTTTATTTAATAAACCCCTTTTGTTCTTGGAACCGCCAGTGGGTCGTCCACCCTTTTTCAGTGTGCACTATGCCACGTTCCCGCACCCGAGCCGCCCGGATCCATGACAGGAAGCAGCTCAAACATGTTAGGGAAAACCAAATGTGTACTGATTTCTTTGATTACTGAAAGCATAGATGTCACACTGACAGGTGCAGAACTTCTTTGGAGCTTGGAGTGCTTCTGTTGTAATGTGTGCGGCTTTCCAGTTGTCTGGAATGGTCAGACAATGGAACCCATTCACAATTTCCCATATGGAATTATCCTCTGCTTTAAAGCATCTCTGAAGCTCTTGTGTTATTGTGACCAAAAATACATAGCACATTTTAGCATGGTACTACTCTTTCAAATTTGGGAAAGCATGGTCAAGAGAAGATGATATCACATCAAACTCGAATTTTGCTGGTACTTTTCTCCTCCTTGCTTACCCAGGGACTTCATGTGGGGGCTCCAGGCCGACTGATGCTGCCTTCTCCGTTACCTGTTTGAAAATTTCCTCAAAGTCTTCATCTGTTGTGCTGTGTGCCAGTCTCTGCAAAACTCCATCTACAACTTTGTAGGCTGCTGCCAAGTCTATGTCTGTCTGCTACAATGGATCAGAAGCAATTGCAGTTACCTGGAAGATTGGACAACTGATCCCCATACACAAGAAAAATTCAAAATTGATGATTTTGAGAAGAATCATTGCATCACCCAGTTCCTCAAGGAATTGCATGACTGCTGGTCAGACCTTCCACAGGGTCTTGGGGCAGGGCCATCTAATGTCAGACAGCTACTCATCTCCAATGTGCAAGCAGATCTGGGTTCATTTTCTTTTGTTTCAATAAAGGCAGTGTCATTTTGATGAGTTGCCCCCCCAAAGTGTAAAGTCTTTCAACTAAATAAAAAAAATTAAAATAGATGTTTGACTTTGCACTTTCAATCAACACCGGATTAAGGTAATGTGCCTGACAGTGCACATACAAGGGTTTTATTTGAAAATTTTTGCCTGAAGTCCCTTGTGTAGCCCACTCATGTTTGCACCCCCATCATAAGTTTTACCCTGGACATTATCTATTTCTAGATTATTTTCTTGCAGTTGAGCCATTGCTAAGTTTTCAAGAGCATCTCCACTTGTTGATTGCAATTGCACACCTGGATGAATAGCTCCTTGATTTTCATATTGTGTAGATGTAACCCATGGAGCCATGCTGTCATGCAAATATCTTCGTGCAGCCACCGTAGCTTTCTATCTGAATCACCACGCCTCCTTCGCAGTACTAAAGTGGCTAATTATGGTGCGTTCGTTTTTCTCTCGGAACTCGGAAATTCCGAGTTGAGTGACATCACGTCCGACAATCTCCTGTTCGAGCTACTGTTGGAGTCTGAGCTCCGCCGGGTCCGTTGATGAGAAGAGATTCACTGCACAGTCGAGGAGTAGTTGCAAGTCGCCAGTTTATTATATATTCAGATTATAATCCGGGAGCAACCATCTGACATACATTCAGCATGTACAGGAAGAAGCTCAATCCATAAATATCAGGGCTGTCCCTTTATAGGCCTTCCTGGGTGTCGCCCCCCCCTTCTCTGTAATTTTCCCTTCGCGTGACGACAACACATCTTGACATTTGCTCTAGTTAGCCAGTGAGTACATGTTCCTAATTGATCAGTAAGTACGTGTTTCCTTCTTTTGTTAAGCATAAGCAAAAATAAGTATCCGTTCTATGGTGGGTTCCTGTTTTCCTCGTGTCTCGTGCCAGGTCGTCCTGACCTGCTGGCGTACCGTCAGTTCCCAATTTCTCCAAACTGGGTGGGGTGAGATCACCCCGTCCTACCGGGCTAATATCAGTTCCCAAATCTGATGTCTACATTATGTTAGACATATTATTAGAATTAGTAAGTAAATTATGATATGATTAACCCCTCACTACCCACATTTCGGAACAAATATGGCTGCCTCTCTGAACACGTTGCTGTTTGTTGTTACTTTATATTTTAGCAGATTTGGAGTTTTCCAAATGGAGAAAATGGAGAAATAGAGATTTTTCCGAGAGACAAACAAGAAACATGAACTAGTCAAACTACATTAAAAGCTTTATAAGATATTTTAGTACATTCATAGCAATATTCTTTTTTCGAATGGTAAACAAACTACAAACAAACCAAGTCGCCATGTTGAAATTACGTCACAGGGGCAACTCGGACAAAAAATTTTTTTTGTCCGACTTCAACGTCATAAAAGAGGCGTGTTTCCGACGGGAAGTGACGTTTTTCGTGACGTTTCGTGACGTTGTCATCCGAGTTCCGACTTGGAGAGAAATAATCGAACGCACCATAATTACCCGAAATATTATGGAAGGCCAACGGGGCCAAAACGTCTTAAAAAACACGTCGGTTTTTCACATGCAAAAAATCAACACGTCGGTTTTTCACATGCAAAAAATCAACACGTCGATTTTTCACATGCAAAAAAATTAACACGTCGATTTTTCACGGCTAAAGACGTATTTTTTTAACGCCTTCAGACATCAAAAACAGGCAGAATTTTTCTCTTTTTAAATGAGGACATACACTTAATTATTTTAAAATATGATAAAATATGTGCATGTGCCTATATTATTAATATTCTTAATTACAATTCGTTGGTACTAGTAGTTGTATTTAACAAATTCTTACTACTCTTCTTCTTCTTCTTCTTATTATTATTATTAAAGTGAGTAATAGCTTCCTCATAGCTATGTCATAGCATTCTGCTTACAATCTTGTCAAGTTTTATACTGAATAACACATATGCCCACTTCACCTCTATTGGCACACACAGATATAGAGAACAGTCAGAGAGAAGGAAGGTGATTCAAGATTCAAGATTCTTTATTTCTCACATGCATAGTCATACAGGTACAACATGCAGTGAAATGTATAGTGAACCGCTCTTTTTGACTGTGCCTCCATTAAATAATTAAACAAAAAATCAAACAAAGAACACAAGTTAAAAAGATAACATTTGTAAAACAATGTAGGAAAATAGTAAAACTTTGAAATAGATTAAACAAGTCTGAGACAGATTTACAGATGTGCAAGTTATAAAGTTAAAGTGCATTTTGCAATGTCTGCACAACAGTGTGAACAGCTTAGAGACCCTTGTAATGGTGTAGCAGCATGAACAGTGCATGTACAGTAATAAATGATAGAGGCAGTATGGAATGACAGACAATTATTATTAATACAGACAAAAATTAGGCTGCTCTGCAGTGATCAAGAATGTAATACTACAAAAAGGAGGGGTTGTACATGTCTCAGTTGAGAAGCTGAATGGCCTGAGGATAAAAACTCCTCACAAGTCTCTCTGTTTTGCCCATAATGGTGCAGAACCTTCTGCCTGATTGCAGAAGCGGAAACAGTCCATTCCTGGGATGAGATTAGTTTTTTACAATCCTTGTTGCTCGGCCCATGTCAGCCCCTCTGAGATATGGATTCCTAGGTACTTGAATATTCAACAGGCCACACCACTTCATCTAGACTCATAGACTTTATAGATCTAATAGATCTAGAGTATGTATACGTATTTGTGTGTGTATATATATAAGTATTAATAAAAGCCCTACTACAATTATACAATATATATATATATATTGTATAATTGTAGTAGGGCTTTTATTAATACTTTATACTAGTACTTTCTTTTGTGCTCACATGTATTTACATTTCTAGTATTTATTATCTTGATTGTATTGGAACAAGGTTTGTTAGGTCAAATTCCTTGTAAATGTCACATTACTTTGGCAATTCTGATGTACAATTTTCCAGGTTTCTCCTAAGAAAAACTTGGGTTTAGTGCGTAGATTAGCTGCACCACTCTGGATTTGTCAATTAATGGCTGTAGTGATTTTTTCTGCTTTGGGACAATTGAAACTGTAATAATAATATACAATTGTAATATATGTTTAATATAATACACTTGACAAACCTTGTTGCTGAGTGAGTGTTTGAATCTCGGCAACAAACTCCGAAATTGTTATCATCTCATCAGCAAATTCATTTTCAATCAATCGCCCACTTGCCCAACGTACACTGCTTTCCATTGTAGTCATTCTATTATAGCAAGATAGAGATATTCAAGGACACGCTAAGGGCATAAATCATAATAACAGCTGTTATATTAAAGTAGCGAAAAATGAGTTACTTCGTCAGTATTGTGTCTACATTAGCTCGTCCATTATTAGACAATGCCAGCCGGGTGTATTCTGTAAATATCTGATTGCAGTTCAAAAGAAAGCTTCTAAGAGCCATTTTCCTTTGCGCTCCGAATCAAGTTCTCTATCTAGTTTAATGGCACGCACACCTCCGTTAAGCAGTCTTCTGTGGCACATCACAACCACGCAAAGAATCCGTAATCAAAAACGTAAAGTGATGCAGAAATACGTACCTGCGGCGAAGACCTGCGTTGTCTCTTAGTCACGGTATGTTTAAACACGTACGGCGATACGTCCCACTGCTTATTAGTATAATTTATATATTCATTGATGCGACACGAAACTTCCACTTTCGTAATAATAAATATTTATATTATGTTAATTTTTCTATGACGTAAGTACACGCGTGGATCGTTGAGGTGTGACTGCAAATTACTTGACAGTGATGTAGGTTAACTATTGTTGTCGTATTTCCTCTTTTCGATTATTCAAATTAGAGCACAAGGTGATTCTGTGTTTATTATGTTGGTTTTACAACTTCAAATCTACAACGTAAAGTGAAAACGAGCCTAGAATAACGCAAAATGCCGATAACAATTTCGATGAATGAAGCACTAATGTGACGGATTTCTCCATCGGGGGAGCTGATCAGACATTGCACGGATGATGTATTTGCGCGTTGCAGTTTTTCTGCACAATCGACCATTTTCACTGATGCCCGAAATGGTAGTCAGAGGCACAATATGCTGCCATCATTTTAACATGTTAAATTTTTAAAATGCAGTAATTTTTGCTCCAACATTTTCATGTTGACTAACTTTAAAATAATGTCTGTGGGACAACGAATGATGAGAAAAAGTAACAGCTGTATATTACAAGAATTAAAATAATAATAACTAATATGTTATGATCTGTCCTTGCGTTTGGAGACTTGTGTCATGACCTGCTCGTATGATCCTCGTGTGTGCCACGCCCCCCTCGTTAGCTCGTGTTAATTCCTGATTCTCCGCTCCCTGCTCGTTCGTTCGCGCAGGTCTCAACAACTTGTATGTAAAATGCCATTTATACATGGATAATAAGACTTCAATATAGACACCATTAAATACCAGCAGTGCTGGGATAGCTGAATAAATATGTTGAATGTAGTCACTGGATGGAAGTTACAAGTATGTGCAATTGTTTGTCTAATGGACAAAAGTACTTGAGGCAGGTGTATGACAGCAGATAGGCAGTATAAAAAGGCAGTATATCCATGTTTTTTATGTTCAGTGTGCATGTATTAATTGATAATGAATAGATAATTTAAAAAGAGGGAAACACTCAACTAAGGGACGTTTGTGGACAGGAGTTGGTGGTGCTTTTATTTTGAAAGGGACGCTTTGTCCATTTCAGCATACGTTGCAAAATGCTGCCTGTTTTTGACGTCTGAAGGTGTGAAAAACCGACGTGTTGATTTTTTGCATGTGAAAAATCGACGTGTTTTTTAAGACGTTTTGGCCCCGTTGGCCTTCCATAAAATATCGCCGTCTATATAATCGCTTCGTCAGGTAAGGGAATTAGCCGGATCTTTGAGTTTTTTTTTTTTAGTGCGGCTATTTTAAAGGGGTACGTTGGTCTCGTTAGTTTTGCTGTCCTACGTCGGGTGCGCTAGTGTTAATTGTTTTTTTTAATGGTGGCAGTGTGTATCACAAATGCCCCGGGGTATGTGGAATTCCCGATAACGAGCGACTGCAGAGTGAAGCAGCTGAGTAAACGTACCTTGTTTATCCCTGGGGGTTGCGTCACAGCAAAACTACTGACTAGTCTGTACGGCACGTGGTAAAAGAATGTACAACCGTAATCTACTTAAGGCTTGATGGTTAACCTTGGGTTTTCCATAATGTATTAGCTTCATGCTACGAAGTCGGAATGCTGTTGTGATTATGCCTGTATACATTGTCTTTCATTTAGATTTGTATTTTTGTGACACTGGAGATTTGCACTTTACCTTTCCAACAGTGGATGGACGCCCGAGGTAAAAATAAAAATCTCATGTACTGGTTATGCATTCTTAATATTATGTATTTATTTATTTATTTTATTTTTATTTATGTATGAAATTAGTTTGTTACTGTTATTATGGTTTTTAATCACTGATTGGTTATTTTATCTGCTGGAGCAGTCTTGCCATTGCTGTTTTTGCCTCCATTATAAATAGGGTAGCTTCTGCTGGTGTGTAAGGTTCTTTTGATTTCTGTTTTGGTTCTTGTTTTATGGTTTAGTGAAACACCCCTCTCTGACTTTTTTCCCCCCTCGATATTCTGAGCTTCTGTTCCCTGCACACTTTTCTGTGGGCTGTGGCTGAATCTCTCCCTGAGCCTCAATCTCCTCACCTTATGCACCACTTCAACTAGCTCCATCTGGAAAAAAAAATGCACACCTTGCTTTTAATCTACTCATTGATTTAAAAACACATTGACATCATTGATACAGATATGCATCTAATCAATATTAAACCTACCCAAAGTATGAAAATCCTTAAGCAGTAAATGACAATTTACTTCATAATTGTTGTGTAATATAGTACCTTTTATAGTGTACATGTGTTAATTTTTGCCTTTCTGTTGGCTGACAGGCTCTGGGCAAACATGACGTTAAACCCATATTGGCCGAATGGCCTCCTCTCATTTGTAAATTTCTTATGTTCATAGCACTTCACCCTTCAGTGTTTGAATGTTGTCTTTATAACAAATTAAAGCAAATTTTTGTTAGGTAAAAAAAACAAAAACACTCCTCCCTGCAAGCAAGGAGGGGATCTGGAGCCTATGAGCACAGTGTTGGGAGCAATAGAGTGCCAACCCATCATGGGACGGCCATACCCACACACACAAATTTGGTAACTGCAGTTAGCCTCAGCATGTTTTTGGACTGTGGTGGGGGGGACTGGAGTACCTGGAGGAAAACCTCATGATGACAGAGGGAGAACATGCACACTCCAGAAATATAGAACCTTATTGTTTGCTGACCAGTGATCTTCTCTGCAAATTGCACCCTTCACTGTGATCTCTACTTAGGATGCCATGATGCGGAGCCAAATCAAACGGAGAATGCAACAATGGATTCAGTTGCAGCTGTGTAGAACTGAGCCACCAACACCTGTGACTACTGACTAAATGAAATTATACTATATTAAATTAGACTTACACAGTCATATTACTTTACTGACTGAAAGTTTTTGGTAGGACGCCCTTTTCCCTAAAACCACACATAAGTGCATAGAAATTAATGGCTAATCAAGTGCAAAAAACATTTATTGTGCACATTCTATTTCAATTCTAAAGGGTTGTGTGATACCTAGAACCTAAGGGTGGCACGGTTCACAAAACCCACGGTTCGGTTTGTATCATGGTTTTAGGGTCACGGTTTTCGGTTCTGTACTGTTCTTGTTATTTTTTCTTTTAATCTTTAACACTCCAGAAATGTACTTCAGCATATGATATATAGCTTAATTATCCACAATTTAGGATACAGTATTAAAAAAGTTATATCATGTAATCATGCATAAACTGAATTTGACTTGACTTAAAGCACATTATTAAAATTATTAAACATTATTAATCCCAGAACAGTAATAAAATAAAAATCTTGCCTTAACATAAATGCTAAAAGAATAGATCGCTTTAATCGCTATTACAGTTGGGTATGGGCATGCGGTCTTATTTAGAAAACATACAAAAAGAGACGCATATAATGTTTAATCATTCGTTTTGTATTTGTCCGGTCCACGGGGTTAATTTAATTGGGGATCGTTAAAATGATAGATCACCTATGTGCATTTGCGCTGATATGACAAGAAATTATTGTGCATTTTAACCTGTATATGCTAATTCGTACTTCATTTGCGGTATATAGGTTGAAATGCACGGTATTTTCTTCTCATATCAGCGCAAATGCACATAAAATACGTACGCATTTACACTGTCACAGCAATCGATTGCCGCACGTATCGCTTTTAAAGGTGAATGCGTACTTGCGTACCAGTTATATGCAGCCCTGTATGTGTTGTATAAATGATGATCAACATGTAACAATTATATTCAATCAACTGCTAAATTTATTTAGACAGCAACAACAAACAGAATGAAATAAAAAAAAAAAAACAATCAACACACTCATGTGCCAGTAATTTAATCTTTCTCATAACAGACAGCATTAACCCGGAGGCCCCGCTGGTCAACACAGGCATGTAAAAATAATTCCATGTCACGTGTTTCCTGTGGAGCTCCACTTTACGTCCCTTAAAATCATGTATTTCCTGTGGAGGTGACGTATTTCCGGTGGAGCTCCACTCTACAGGCGTCTGCAGCTGGACACTCTTGTATTCTTTCGCGTGAAAGGGAAACACACTGACGTCACATACGGGGCACGAGGCTACATTGCGCATGTCATGAACCGTCGAACCGTGCGACGCATGCATGCTCCGAACCGAGACAAGCGAACCAAACGGTTCGTTTTTTTTTCATGAACCGTGCCATCCCTACTAGAACTTATACCTTGTTGCTAAACATTTCAATTTTCACTTTGTTTTTTGTTGTCTTAAGGTGATAGCTTCCCTGTGGGAGATCATGACACAAAGTATATCCTAAAATTAATTAATATATTACATATGGTAGACAGGTGCTCCTCTTACATTTAGTTTAGTCCCTGGTGTTTTGGGGCACAGTATAATTTACAGCATATCATAAAGCTGGTCCAACCAGCTGGATTTTAGCTATTCATATCTTTATTGGGGCTCTCATTTCTTTTCTGTGGGCATAACCCCAATCCCAACTATGACAACCTTAACCCCAGTGGCAGTGCTGGAGAAATATTTTCGGCTGGGCAGCTGGTATCACAGATCAATTACTTTCAGCCCCTTGTTTTCTACAGTTTTGATGGGAACCATATCTTTTCCGAGGTAAAAGGTAGGCCTAACTGCTACTGTTATCTCCTTCCATCACTTGCTTGTCCTGTCATATGGAGCGCCTTTATCAAAAGCTTGTGTAAGAGTGGTTTGTTTTTGTTTGGTAACTGCCCAGCAAACATGAGACATCTCCCAGACGTGCAGACCATGACTATATGGGGTCGGTCATGGGCGTAAATCCCGGGGGGGACGGAGGGGACATGTCCCCCCCTATCCAAGGGTTGTCCCCCCAAAAAATTATATATATATATATAAAAAAAAAATCGCACTATCTATTGTGAAAAATATATGTATGTATATCTAAAATAATTCTGTAAGTAGAAAAAAAAACAAACGCAAAAAATGCATTTAGAAACAGTTAAGTTCCCCCTCCCCTTCCTCACAGTGGTTTGGCCAACTGCCTGCTTTCCCAGTTCATATCGCCTACTCCACGCACATGAGTACAGGATTGTTTTTTTACTCAGTTTGTTAACACCCCTACCAGGGGAGATGCCATTCTTGATCTTGTTTTGTCTAATAACCAGGACAGGATTGGTAAATTAGATGTTTTAGAACCACTTGACAGTAGCGATCATAACATGGTTAAATTTGAGGTTAAGTTTAGTGCCCGAAGAGCAAAGTCCAAATCAAAAATATATAATGTTAGGAAGGCTAACTTCAATTGTATGAGATTAAAACTAGAAACCGTGAACTGGATGGAGTTAAATAACAAAACTGTTGAAGAGGCATGGGAATTTTTTAAAAGCACATTATTGCAAGTACAAGAGGACTTCATACCTGTTTCTAGCAAGAATAAATCTAGGAAATTGCAACCTAGGTGGTTTAATAGGGACATAAAGTATAAAGTAAGGAGGAAAAGGGCTTTGTTCCAGAGATGGAAAATAACTGATGATGACATAATAAAGCAAGAGTATCTAAATCTACAGGCTGAATTAAAAAATGACATTAGACGAGCTAAAAGGAATGTCGAAAGGAAGATCGCATTGGAGGCTAAGGATGACGTTAAAAGTTTCTTCCAGTATTTTAACTCTAAAAGAGCTCTAAAAGCTGAAATTACTAATCTGCAGGATAGTAAGGGTCTTATAATTGAAAACGACATTGACATAGTAAATGAGTTCAATGATAGTTTTGCACGGGTATTCACTGTCGAGGACACTAGTAACTTACCAGTTCTTATTACTAATTCAACATCGTCTATAACTAATATATATATAACTGAAGCTGATGTTTTGCAAAGCCTAGCTAAGCTCAAAATAAATAAATCACAGGGCCCTGATGGCATCTTACCTATAGTGTTAAAAGAGATGAGGGATATTATTTGCCGACCCTTAACATTACTGTTTCAAAAATCCTTATCTGAAGGTGTGGTACCTTCTGATTGGAAGCATGCCAACATAACGCCCATTTTCAAAAAAGGGGATAGAAGTAATTTGTCAAACTATAGGCCAATCAGTCTAACTTGTATAACTGGTAAAGTTATGGAGGCTATAATCAAAGAGAAAATGGTAGATTACCTGGACTCAAATAACATTTTGAGGGATAGCCAGCATGGATTTAGGAGAGGTAGATCCTGTTTAACAAATCTGTTGGAGTTTTTTGAGGAAGCTACTCAGGAAGTTGATGATAAGAAGGCCTATGATGTCATCTATTTAGATTTCCAAAAGGCTTTTGATGTTGTTCCCCACAAGAGGCTCTCACTTAAACTCAAAGCGACAGGTATTTTAGGAACTGTAGCGACTTGGATTGATAACTGGTTAACGGATAGGAAGCAGCGAGTAGTTATAAGAGGCTCGATGTCACAGTGGGCCTGCGTTCATAGTGGGGTACCGCAGGGTTCAATTTTAGGACCACTTTTGTTCCTAATTTACATAAATGATATAGACACCAATATATACAGTAAACTGGTGAAATTTGCAGATGACACCAAGGTGGGTGGTGTAGCAGATACTGAACTAGCGGCTCAGCAGCTACAGCGGGATCTTAATTTAATTAGTGACTGGGCTGACACCTGGCAGATGAAATTTAACATAGACAAATGTAAGGTACTCCATGTAGGGAGCAGAAATATAAAGTACAGGTATTTTATGGGACCTACTGAAATAAAGGTAGCTGATTATGAGAAAGACCTTGGTGTGTATGTTGATGCTTCCATGTCTCATTCTCGCCAGTGTGGGGAAGCAATAAAAAAGGCCAATAGGATGTTGGGGTACATCTCCAGGTGTGTGGAGTTTAAGTCAAGGGAGGTAATGCTAAGATTATACAATTCCTTGGTGAGACCTCACCTAGAATATTGTGTACAGGTTTGGTCACCATATCTTAAAAAGGACATAGCGGCCTTAGAAAAGGTGCAGCGTAGGGCCACAAGAATGATTCCTGGTCTTAGAGGAATGTCATACGAGGAAAGGTTATTTGAGCTAAATCTGTTCAGCCTCAAGCAAAGGAGACTGAGGGGGGACATGATCCAGGTCTATAAGATTCTAACAGGTTTGGATGCTGTTCAACCGAATAGTTACTTCAGCATTAGTTCAAATACAAGAACTCGTGGCCATAGGTGGAAATTAGCGGGAGAACATTTCAAACTGGATTTAAGGAAGCACTTCTTTACACAGCGTGTAGTCAGAGTATGGAATAGTCTTCCTGATAACGTAGTGCAAGCTGAATCCTTGGGTTCCTTTAAATCAGAGCTAGATAAGATTTTAACAACTCTGAGCTATTAGTTAAGTTCTCCCCAAGCGAGCTCGATGGGCCGAATGGCCTCCTCTCGTTTGTATAGTTCTTATGTTCTTATGTTCTTATGAGTCAGGGGTGTGGCTCAATTAATGTTGAATTCCATTAAGTAGGGTATTTTATTCACTTTAAATAAAGCGATTCTCTTTAATGTAGTTGATGCAGACTCATTCATAAATTAGTTGCAGCAAAAATGCTGATTACCGATGTAATTTTCCATGAATCTGCTATATTAGCGATTAAAATATTACTTATCTAGTTAACGTTAGCTTGTTTACAATAGCTTGTTGCATAGTGCACTGCAACTAACACGCCAAAGCCGTTTCCCATGCATTGTTTTATTTGTGACGACTTGGCATAATGTTAACTTAACATTAACGGCCACAATTAGCATATTGTTTAGCTGTGCATTTACTAAATGAGCACTGTGCTACGTCCGAACTGACCCCACTGTATTTTTTTTGTATAATCAATATCTATTATGCATTTAAACAGTCATGTTTAAATTTTATTGTATGTTGATGGCTTGACTGTAAACAACATAACAAACAATGCAATAAATAGTTTTGAAGAAAAATCTGCTTTGTCATTAAACCTGAGAAAACCTTTGAAAATAACCATAATGACGCAGTCTCCATGCTACAATGATAATGATAGAAGCAAAGTTTTTCATTGTGGGGACATATCTTCATAAGTACAATTTGACTGTATTATTTGTGTCCCCTTCAAAAATTGCTCATGAGAAATTTAATATTTATTGTCCCCCCCTACTGTTAAATGAAATTTACGCCCATGGGGTCGGTCCATCCAGGACTATATCTGTACGTCTGCACGATGTGCAAATCAGGTTCAGTATCTGGACGTCTGACTATGACCTGTCTTCGACGTTGATATGTAGTTTAATATCTGAACGTCAAGGTTTTGGACATTGTCAATTCAATTTAATGCTCATGAATTCAACCCCCTTTGAATTAGGGCTGGTCCGAATACCATTTTTTGAGCTTCGAGTATTCGGTAGTGATCAACATCGAATATTCGAAGCTTCGGTGGGAGGGGGCTGAATATATTCTTATCTCTAATAAAGGCAGGAATCTCTCTGTGTGTGTCTGTCTGTTGCATTTTTATGTCGAGAACCGTTCATCCAACTGCTGCGGACGCAAGGGAGTGCAAAGTCGCATTTTTGTGTAATATGGATACAGGCAAGTCGCGACACTTTCAGAATGATTAAAATTTTAATAAATGACAGAACAGCACGAGCCGAAAGCCGGGCGCTACATGCGGCCCGGGCAGGGTTTATATTATTTAAGAACGAACACTGCACTATAATACAAAACAATAACAGGTCTGTTAGAGCAATACTTTAAATAAGGTAGCCCAACATTTATCAATTAACGAAGTTCAACGAATTTAATAAATAAAGAACACGGTAGCAGCATACTTTCAATAAAATCACACATTTTAATTAACGAACAGTTTAAATAAAATTAAATGAATTCCCTTATAGAATAAAAACAGAAAATAACTTGTTGTGCTGTAGTGGTAGGCCAGTTTCAAATCGCATATTTGATACAATGCCTTTGTTTTGTCTTCAGTCAATTTAAAGTGCTCCCACACAACTGAGGTCTTCGGCATTTTTTGTCTTCTCTTTGAGATAAAGTAAATCCATGGGCGTAAATCCCGGGGGGGACGGAGGGGACATGTCCCCCTCTATCCGAGGGTTGTCCCCCCAAAAAAAATTATATAAAAAAAAATCACACTATCTATTGTGAAAAATATATGTATGTATACCTAAAATAATTCTGTAAGTAGAAAAAAAAACAAACGCAAAAAATGCATTTAGAAACAGTTGAGTTCCCCCTCCCCTTCCTCACAGTGGTTTGACCAACTGCCTGCTTTCCCAGGTCATCTCACCTACTCTACACACACGAATCAGGTGTGTAGCTGCGGCTCAATTAATGTTGAATTCCAGTAAGTAGGGTATTTTATTCACTTTAAATAAAGCGATTCTCTTTAATGTAGTTGATGCAGACTCATTCATAAATTAGTTGCGGCAAAAATGCTGATTACCGATGTAATTTTCCACGAATATGCTATATTAGCGATTAAAATATTACTTATCTAGTTAACGTTAGCTTGTTTACAATAGCTTGTTGCATAGTGCACTGCAACTAACACGCCAAAGCCGTTTCCCATGCATTGTTTTATTTGTGACGACTTGGCGTAATGTTAACTTAACATTAACGGCCACAATTAGCATATTGTTTAGCTGTGCATTTACTAAATGAGCACTGTGCTACGTCCGAACTGACCCCACTGTATTTTTTTTGTTTAATCAATATCTATTATGCATTTAAACAGTCATGTTTAAATTTTATTGTATGTTGATGGCTTGACTGTAAACAACTTAACAAACAATGCAATAAATAGTTTTGAAGAAAAATCTGCTTTGTCATTAAACCTGAGAAAAACTTTGAAAATAACCATAATGACGCAGTCTCCATGCTACAATAATAATGATAGAAGCTAAGTTTTTCATTGTGGGGACATATCTTTATAAGTACAATTTGACTGTATTATTTGTGTCCCCTTCAAAAATTGCTCATGAGAAATTTGATATTTATTGTCCCCCACTATTGTTAAATGAAATTTACGCCAATGAGTAAATCACGATGTTGGCGTTGCCGCAAGGGCTAGTCATTTAAGCGCGAATGAGAACCGTTTCGCAGGGATCGATGTCACGTGTTTTTTTTTTTTTCCCCGAAAATTCGAATCTCAAAATGAAAACTCGAATGCCATCCCTCCAAACGAATATTCGAATATTCTGGTCCAGCCCTACTTTGAATTAAAAGGAATTAAAAAAAAACATACCATATGCTCCCTTGCATCATTTTCTGAAATAGTAAATGTAATCATGATCACATCTACAGTATACATCTACAATTCCACTTGTATATGGCATAAACTGTCTCATCACATTCAGAATTTTTACAGCCTCTAAATTCCATCCACTGACTGTTTTGCTTTGTATTTCCATATCCACTTCCCTCGCGGACACTTTCGTGCACGCGCAGAGCGCGGGATTTCAAAATCTGGCAACAGCTTGATGTGCGGTCGAACAAACATCCAGCTTGTTAAACCAGGTTAATGCTAAGTTATGTTCATGAATTTCCTTCATGTTAGCTTTTTTTGGTATTTTTTATAACCAACTTCAACCTGCTGTGGCTAGTTAGCTTGCTAACAGTGACTGAGTCCACCACTTAGCTAATGATAGTGACCATGAGGGAACAACAGTTGGCAACACTAACCAGCTACATAAGAGTTTTGTCAATGTTTATGTAGCTACAAATGTTGGCACCATGTTATAAGCTAGCTGATTAAATGACATCAACTAAACGAGTTAACATTATAGTTGTGAATAATTTTATATTATATGGCTTTTCAAATGCAATGTTCGGCTAGTTCCCAACGCTAACTGTCACTGATTCCATCATTTCAATGGTAGGTTTATTTTAACAGTGACAGATAGCACATCAAAAGGAAAATTGAAAAAATAACTTTAAATAAAAGATAGAAACTGATTTGCATTTCATTGAGCGAAATAAGTATTTGAACCCCTACCAACCATTAAGAGTTCTGGTTCCCACAGAGTGGTTAGACACTCCTACTCAATTAGTCACCCTCATTAAAGACACCTGTCTTAACTAGTCACCTGTATAAAAGACACCTGTCCACAGAATCAATCAATCAAGCAGACTCCAAACTCTCCAACATGGGAAAGACCAAAGAGCTGTCCAAGGATGTCAGAGATAAAATTGTAGACCTGCACAAGGCAGGAATGGGCTACAAAACCATTAGCAAGAAGCTGGGAGAGAAGGTGACAACTGTTGGTGCAATTGTTCGAAAATGGATGGAGCACAAAATGACCATCAATCGACCTCGGTCCGGATCTCACCTCGTGGGGTTTCAATGATTCTGAGAAAGGTGAGAAATCATCCTAGAATTACATGGGAGGAGTTAGTTAATGACCTCAAAGTAGCTGGGACCACAGTCACCAAGAAAACCATTGGAAACGCATTACACTGCAATGGAATAAAATCCTGCAGTGCTCACAAGGTCCCCCTGCTTAAGAAGGCACATGTGCAGGCCCGTCTGAAGTTTGCCAATGAACACCTGAATGATTCAGAGAGTGACTGGGAGAAGGTGCTGTGGTCAGATGAGACCAAAATTGAGCTCTTTGGCATTAACTCGACTCGCCGTGTTTGGAGGAAGAAAAATGCTGCCTATGACCCCCAAAACACCGTCCCCACCGTCAAGCATGGAGGTGGAAACATTTTGCTTTGGGGGTGTTTTTCTGCTAAGGGCACCGGACAACTTCACCGCATCAACGGGAAAATGGACAGAACCATGTATCGTAAAATCCTGAGCGACAACCTCCTTCCCTCTGCCAGGAAACTGAAAATGGGTCGTGGATGGGTGTTCCAGCACGACAATGACCCAAAACATACAGTACAGCAAAGGCAACAAAGGAGTGGCTCAAGAAGAAGCACATTAAGGTCATGGAGTGGCCTAGTCAGTCTCCGGACCTTAATCCAATAGAAAACCTATGGAGGGAGCTGAAGCTCAAAGTTGCACAGAGACAGCCTCAAAACCTTAGTGATTTAGAGATGATCTACAAAGAGGAGTGGACCAAAATTCCTCATAAAATGTGCGCAAACTTTGTCATCAATTACAAGAAACGTTTGACCTCCACTAAGTATTAAGTCTTTTTTGTTAGAGGGTTCAAATACTTATTTCACTCAATGAAATGCAAATCAGTTTCTATCTTTTATTTAAAGTTATTTTTTCAATTTTCCTTTTGATGTGCTTTCTGTCACTGTTAAAATAAACCTACCATTGAAATGATACTGTTCTGAGACTCATTTCTTTGTCATTGGACAAACTTACAAAATCAGCGAGGGGTCAAATAATTATTTCCTCCACTGTATATACTATAGCAACGGCAGGGCGCATATCCCAGCATGCCCCATGTGCAGTTGTAAATAGCCATTGTTGTGTTGTTGCTGTTATTGTTAATAGGTAATTCCTTATTGTTGCGCATATGTTTACCTGTATCTTGTGTGTACCCGGACTGATCCTCGTGTATAATTAGCTTACATAAATCTCCCACCGTGTATGCGTCTTACAGTTCGGCGTCTGACAACCTTGTGTTTTTTATATGTAATTGTGTTTGGTGCTTGTTGGGTTCCTGATGTAGTCTTTGTAAGGATTACTAATTATGAGCGTGTTTCCCCGGCAGGAGAGTCTCTGTGTCTCTCTGCTCCCGTGATGCCTTGGTTCGCCCGTCGCCAATACGTTGTTTAAATTAAAATTTTAATTGAAAGCATGGTGAAACTTCATTTATAAATTAATTTAGCCAAGAGGCACGATATACACGATGTCTAAAATTAGTCTGCTTTTGATATTATAAGACGTTGAAATGACGTCCATGATGACCGCATTTAAACTCATTTGAAACCTTGTATAGCGGTCCAGCGGAAGTCGTAAAAAGACGTCATAAAAACGTTCATTCTGGCTCCTCAGGGGACGTCTTTTATGACAAAGACATCGAAAAGACGTGGTTTAGACGTATCTTTGCGCAGTGGGTGTTGCCTCTGCTACCTGTGGTGTAGTAGTATAGATTTGAGTAGTAACGAGTAAGTAACAAATACTAGGCTGTAACGAATCGTTACGAGTATTCAGCCGTTCAAGGATTCGTTGCTGACAGTAACGAAATGACTGATCAAACTGCCCAATCGGCACTCGCCATGCAGACTGTTGTTTGCGGCAGTTCTGGCTGGCATGCAGTTGCAGCTGGTTTCCATTATCTGAAGCCTGCGCTCATTGCCTGCATGTTGTATGGCCCACATATGAGTCTGATGGGGCTGGATCACTGCACTGACCAGGGTAATTAGTCGCCCATCGCCGTTCTAATGACAAAAGACATGGGGAAAGAGTATTGGGTAACGAGTATTAAGTAACGAATACTGGATTTCGAGTAATGATTACTCAAAAGTAACAGATAACCACATCACTACTGTAGTGTGACTGCTCTCCTAGCCTCTATACTCTCGGCATACTGTTTCGGTTGTTGTCTCTTTAAGTGATTGAAAAGGTTTGTCGTGTTGCTGTCCGACTCGTGAACCTTTTCTCTGCAGACTCTGCAAATAACGATTGTTTGTTCCTTATAGTTTGGGTAAAAGCACACAATGTAATCTATACATGACCCAGACACACACACATGTCTGTAATTAAATCTTTGTGGGGACTCTCCATTAACTTCTGTGTGAAAAATTATAATTGCAACATGGCGACCTTAACCCCTACCCAGCCATAACTTTAACCATAAGTAACCAAACACAATACAAGACTTTTGGTATTTTTGCTTTTTTGATAGCATTCACAGATCTCTGTGGGGACCTGACAACAGAAAAAAAACAGGTTTTTACGTTGTGTCGCCACAATGTAATGTATACCTGGACCACAAGCACACACACACCTGGGGTGCATTTCTCGAGACCTTCTTAACAATACATTGTATAAGTTCTATCCTTAAGTTGTCTCATAACACTCTAATGTGTTTTCCAAAACATTCTTAGTAAAGTCTATCTTCCGTCAGATATTCTTTCGTAAGGTTGGTCTGAGCCTTTCTTAGCTGTTTCATCGCAGTTGTCAGCTCATGCTGCTCATTTTAAATAAGGGTAACATTGTTAAGGGTACAGTTTCAGAACCAAACATTACTTATCTAAAAAATAACTGATTGTTTGATGAAATGATTTTGTCTGATAAATAACTACTCCGTTAGGTTTCACACTTGCACAGTGAATTGGCCTCAGTAAGGTATGAATTCATAATGAAAGATAAGGAATTGATTATGTATTTATTTATTGGGAAGGAAGGGTGGAGGGTGGATGCATGTCACCCTATTTCTGACACCCCTGGAATGCACACACCTCTCTAAATGTGCCGAAGTCACAGTATATCAAAACTTTAGCTCCTGGGGTTGATAAGAGTCGACACTGCAGGTTAATTTACATACTTGTCTAATATATTTTCCCCAAAAAAGCACCTTGGAATAGTTCTTAGTAGTCAAAATTGAAGCACGTAGGACAGTCTCTTATGTGAAGACAGTAATGCAACTTTTCCTTTGGCTATTGGGCCGTCGCTTGTCCCTGTATTAATGACATACACACATATTGGTGCACGCAGGTGTTTTATAGAACAAATGAAAATATACTGGTGATACTATAATCTGGGGAGGTAGGTTCGTGCACCCAAGTGGTGAAAATCATATTTACAGTTAGATGATTCAATTTCTTCATATTCTATTTAATTTTTAGGTTTTTCCCAATTCTGATTAATGCAATATTTTGAAGGATTCCTGCAGTGTTACATTTAATAAAGAATGTCAAACAATTCCCGCATGGAGGGAATAATCAACTTTTAGACATCGATGTCAACCAATCAGGTGTTCCAGCGACTATTAAGGTCGCACTTATGAAGCTCTCTCTTTTTTACTTTTTTGATTGCATTCACAGATTTTTATAAAATTGAGGTTATCCAAATGGCAGCCTGAAAACTGTCCCCAAAAGTAAGGAAGTTTCAGGTTTTACCACATGTTGGGGACATTTTGGTCCTGAAATGTGATCTATGCAATCCCCCCCCCCACACACACACAATCACATACTATGGAAAGTTTAGAGATGACACTTCACTAATGACATGTTTTTGGACAGCCATAAAACTCAGAGGAGACCAACACATACAATTCAATTCAATTTGATTTATTTGAATATAGCACCTTTCACAACAGTCATCCTAAAGCATTTAAGATGGATGTTTTGTGATACATAAAACATCATCAGAGAGAGATACGGAATGGGAAAAAGGAAGGAAAGAAATTAAATAAAGAAATTCAGAAGACAAAGTACGAGAGGAACTAAAAACTCTCAAGTAAGGAGAAAAAAAAACCTCTGGGGGTCCAAAGTCAACTGGCTGCCCAACCCTCCTGGACATACTAACACAGGGGTTCTCAACCTTTTGCAAGCTGGTCCCCCCCAAAGCTGGCTCATTGCAGTTGGGGCCCCAGTGCCCCTCCCCCCCCCCCACATCCCAAACACAACCTTGCATAGATCGATAGATAGATAGATAGCCCTATATATATATATATAAAAAACTAAATACGACCTCACGTTTTATACGTTTGCAGCCTCTGCAACTTCCGTGCGTCATAAAAATTAATTCGGATGGTTCGATTTTCTGCATTTTTCGTATCCAGCAAATATTTTGAGGGGTGTTTTTGACAATTGAGAGCCACCAAATGACGAATATGAAAAACGAATACGACGGTTTCGGACAGGGTGCAAGGACCTTAAACTTTTGAGGCTTGCGCAGCTTCTCGAGGAGAAATCAAACAAATGAGCGCTGTTTTCTATAGTCTATGAGCGCAGCACACACAAATAAACTAAATTGACATACTGCAGTTAAATTTCAAAATGTGGTGTTTTTATATTTATAACATTTGAATACAGTTCAGCAACATACATCACACGACCTGCATGACGACCAAGAGAGCTGACAATTGACCATCACTTAATTTACCATCACCTCACGATTGAAAATGTGACACTGATTTCATATAACAGTTCAACAAACAAGTTAATAATATTAAGTCACTTACATTTTTGATGAAATAATGACCGTTTTGGTCTATTTTAGCAGCGAAAATAGATCCGATGAATCCAAACAAATCACAAATTTGCAATTATTTTTTCCAGTTTTTTTTCCTCCCATCCTGTAGCCTACTTGCGCCCCCCCGCGACAGTGTCCGCGCCCCCCCGAGGGGGCGCGCCCCACCAGTTGAGAACCACTGTACTAACATAACTGAAAACAGAAAAGAGCGGACATGCTTGCTAAAAGGTAGGTATAATCTGTGATTAAGGATAAAGACAAAGGCCCAATCCCATTTCTCCTCCCTTAGCCTTCCCTTCCGAAGTTGACTTGACAGATCGTAGCCACAAGGGGTAGGGCTTGAAATCTTTACCTAGGAATCAGGACACCACTCTCTTACGTCATCAGCAGTCGATCATTGCACATATGTTTCACACCTGCGGCTTTGCATTTGTTTGTAACAATGCTGGCTCAAGGTATGGCGTTATCGACTGCGTGCATTTTAATCATCATACTCCGCTTGATGAATACTCGCAGAAGACGTCTGCGACGCCTGCTAACGCTTGTGGATTTTTATGAGTTATCATTTAAAAACGACTCGTGTTTGTGTCAGCTAGAGTGCCTGGCTAAAGTTTTACCTGTCGGTTTACCTGTGTCACAATGTTCATAATATAATGTACCTAATTTTCATTGCTTAATGTATTTGGCATACTATTTCCTTTTATAAAAGTGACTTTCTGTACATGTACACAGCGATTAACATACAAATTAGAATAAACATATTATTTTATGTACCGTTTAGCAAATGCTATCCAAACGCCGCATGCTTATAGTGCATCGCGCTACAATACAATTTTCTTTTACCTCAACTTTTTTAAAAGTACATGTGCTATATGTGTGCGGATTATTTGTTTTATTGCCCTGTATGCATGAACACACAGAACATTTTAAAGGTAAAATCATTTGTTTGCTCTGATACCATTTAGGTAGCTTTAATGAAAGAGGAGTTTCAAGTTAAGTAATGTGTATCAACCAGTGGCGGATTTAGCAATTTTGGGGCTCAAGGCGAACATGGATATGGGGCCCTCTGCATTATGTGCTTTTTTTTTAAGGCCTCCCTTAAACTTCTCTTCACTCGTCATCCCAGAGCAATCTTATCCAGATGTCTAGAACAGCCCTGTAGAAAAAAAAAACAACTAAACATATTAACAGGGTAACTAATGCATTACCTTTAAAATCTTTTCACAACCAAATGTTTTTTCTACAATTAGAAAATACCTCATTGTCAGTTCACATATCTGATATCACAGATCAGTTACCTTTTTATTCCAGCATGATCAGCAGATTAATATTTGATGATCGGCCTCTGTCTTCTATGTTGTTTCACTAAAGTAAGAAAACCCATAACAGGTAAATGGAGCGACACAAATAATACTTATTAAAATTATTACCTCTTATCTTTATCCCTGCCTTCCCTTCTTTGCTTCTGTATTCAGTCTGTTTGGTTTTATGTTTTCTTCTTTTTCTTCTTCTGTCTTTTTAATGCTTTTATTTATATATATTTCTCTTGCTCCTTGACTGCTTTCTTTCCCTCCTTCCAATCTCCTGCTTCTTTTCTGTCATCCTTATATTTACTTTCCTCTTATTTTTGCATGTTTTCTCTACACCTTTCCCCTTCTCCTTTATTTATTTTTTGTTTATTTGGATCTCTCTCTCTCTCTCTCTTCTCCTTTGTCATTCTGTCCCTTGCTGTCTTTTAACTTTCTCATCCTCAAATGTTATTTTCATGTTTTTTCTTTTCTTTGCTCATCAACAGAAGTAGTGCTGCTAGTGACAGCAGTGTCATCTTGCCCGACTTTGTTGCTATCACCATTATTAGGGTTGTTAGTACCTATCTGCTGCACTGGTGTAAAAAATGCTGTTACCTTTGGCAAGGACTCTATCAATTGTCTGTTCTCCTCCCATTTTTCCGTTTTTCTGCACCACTTGGGTAACTCCGTTTCATGATTGTAGTAGTACGTCTCCCGCTCCTTAATCAGACTGCAGTGAATAACCTTCCGCTTTCGTCACACGGAATGTACCATTGCAGGGTGTGTTGGGGGAGTGGATTTTTAATAATTTCAGACGTTAGTTGTAAGTGCTTGCTAAAAATACTTAGTACGACTTAAGTCATGGGGCCCTGGCAGTTCGCGGCTCTAGGCGCTCGCCTACTTTTGCCTAATGGTAGCGCCACCTCTGGTATCAACAATCGGGGGTGAGTTTCCCAAAAGTATCGTAGCCAAAAAACTACATAAAAAGGACTTTGAATGCTCTCTCTCTGAATAAATACGTTCTTAATTCTTCGACGGTTTTGTGAAACTCACCCCTGCTCGGTTCTTTTTCTATAAATACTACAGAGATACTGCTCTGTCTCTACGCACGGAATTAGCTATAAATACTACAGAGATACTGCTCTGTCTATAAATACTACAGAGATACTGCTCTGTCTCTACGCACGGAATTAGCAATTTTCAGAAAATTGTTTTTAAAAAATTCAACCTCCATACTCCGTTTCACTTGCATTAAACTAAGATATTACGCTAAAATTTGATTATTTTTTTTTGCAAGCGTATTTATAGTCATATCATCTTGTTTGTTTGACTCATCTGCCGGCCCCTGGAGGATGGGCTCCCCCTTTGGGTCTGGTTCCTCCCAAGGTTTCTTCCTCTTAGGGAGTTTTTCCTTGCCACCGTTGCCTTTGGCTTACTCAATGGGGGCTCCTTACGAGGCAGAAATGTAAAGCGCATTGAGACAATGTAATGTTGTGATAATGCGCTATATAAATAAAATTGAATTGAAAAAAATTGAATTGAATTTTAAAGATATGAGCTTCTTTCCCCACACTGCTAGCCATCTTTTCTTTTCTTGTTGTGTATTACAATGCGTTGTGGGAATTTTCTTCTTTCACTCGGTTTTGAGTCAGCATCTGAAAAATCTCTGTTTCGAGGGCTATCTTGAGGGCTGAACACGACTACCCCTCGCTGCTAAAAAGAAATGGGACAACACTACCCTACGCGGGTACGCGCAAAACGGAGGGGTAGGGCTAAGGGGTAGGGCTAAGTGGGGGTATTGGGATTGGGCCGAAGTCCATCAATGAGTTCCTTTCTGAACAACCACGTTTTCAACATAGCAGTCAGAAAATCATGCTTTAAATGACAGCAGGAATACAGAGTTCCTTATATCTTTGATGGGTTTGTATATGCTGTTTTCCATAGAGTCATGGTCATGCAAGAAGCACAGGAATGTTAAATCTAGTAAAGGTGAAATGCCATGAGGAACATTGCTGTTCTACGCTCAATGTCCATAGATCATTTTCTTATTGACTATTACAAATGTTTGACAAGATTTCTCTTTTACTGTCAATGTGGATTGAAGATCCCCATCAGTTTGCAGAATGCTTTTAACACGTCAGGACAAAAGTTTTCTTTTTGATCTTTTTTCTGTCAGGTTTTGCAAATGTTTTGCGAGATTGCTCATTTACAATCAATGTCCATTGAAGATGGCAATCAGTTCCAGAAGTTACTTGCCACATCTGCACAAGGTCCTTCTACATGTGTGCACAATATCTTTGAGCTTTATCTTTGAGGTGTAGAGTTTTGCAAAGACTTAATGATATTGACACCAATACATGCAGTAAACTAGTTAAATTTGCAGACGACACCAAGGTGGGTGGTGTAGCAGATACTGATCTAGCAGCAGAGAGGCTACAACGGGATCTGGATTTAATTAGCGACTGGGCTGATACTTGGTAGATGAAATTTAACACTGATAAATGTAAGGTAATCCATGCAGGGAGAAGAAATATAAAGTACAGATATTTTATGGGTTCCACTGAAATAAAGGTAGCTGATTACGAGAAAGATCTCGGTGTGTACTGTATGTTGATGCTTCCATGTCCCACTCTCGCCAGTGTGGGGAACCAATAAAAAAGGTAAATAGAATGTTGGATTATATCTCTAGGTGTGTGGAGTTTAAGTCAAGGGAGGTGATGTTACATTTATATAATTCCTTGGTAAGACCCCACCTAGAATATTGTGTGCAGGTTTGGTTACCATACCTTAAGAAGGACATTACTGCCTTAGAAAAGGTAGAACGGAGGGCTACGAGAATGATTCCTGGTCTTAGAGGAATGTCTTAGGAGGTTAGCTGAGCTGAATCTCTTTAGCCTTGAGCAAAGGAGATTAAGGGGGGACATGATCCAGGTATATAAGATTCTAACGGGTCTGGATGCTGTTCAGCCAAATGGCTATTTCAATATTAGTTTAAATACTAGAACTCGTGGCCATAAGTGGAAATTTGCGGGAGAACATTTTAAAACAAATTTGAGGAAGCACTTCTTTACACAGCGTGTAGTTAGAGTATGGAATAGTCTTCCTGCTAGTGTAGCAGAAGCTAAAACCCTGGGTTCCTTTAAATCAGAGATAGATACAATTTTAACAACTCTGAGCTATTAGTTAAGTTCTCCCCAAACGAGCTCGATGGGCCGAATGGCCCTCTCTCGTTTTGTAAATTTCTTATGTTCTTAAATAGGCTGTTGAATAATTAGGCTGTTGACTTATCGCGATGTTGACGGTATAGTACAAATCCATTTCGTGGTAGAATCACACTGGTGTACAGCCCACACCTCCCTCAAGTAGCTGTCGAGGCAGAATGAAGACTGATTCATATACTTGGTGTGAATGCTGCCTTGTGGCTTGATGACAGTCCACACTGTACGTGTGTGTGGCTCTGTGTGTGAGTGCATGTGTGTTTGTGAGCGTGTATTTGTGTGTGTGTGTGTGCTTGAACGTGTGTATGCTTCTGTTACATTATATGTGACAGACACTAGTCTCTCACCCGGATCAGATGTTCCTTTCTGTCTCCTATCCAGGTTTTATTTCCAGTTGCCTGTCACGATCTCGGGGTAAGAAAGACAGAGATCCAGAAGTGCGGGGAAAGGTAGGCTTTACTGGAGTTTGAATCAGGTGAGCAATCGAGACCCGTGGTATACGGGCAAGCGGTGACATTTCCCAGGTCCGATCGCTGGTTATGAGGCGGCGAGCGGAGACGGAGCTTTCCCTAGGGGGAACCGAGGCGAAGGTACAGAAGGGGCGCGCAGAAGTTGAAGTCTTGATCCTAGAGCGAAGGTCGATGCCAGGGGAATCCGTCCGAAACAGAGACACCAAAACAGGGCACACGAGGGAAGGAGGACACAGGACGCCGGGCTCAGCGGGGCAGGCAGGTTAGGATCGGGAACTGGACTGAGGATGGAATGGGAGAAGGTTAGGATCACGGAAGGAGAGAACAGGCAAGGCGAGGGTAAGCGGGGAGACTGAAGACAGAGAGAATGCTCGGTATGGCGTCTATTCATCTGCTCAATACTTCGCACTGATAGTTTGGGGTGATTGGTTTATATAGGTGGTAACCCGACAGCTAACGAGCTGTTCCTGCTCGGCCCCGCCCCTGTAGGTGTGACATCGCCGCATTCTTTGATTCTGTTATTTTTATTTAATAATTTATCAATTGTAAATGTTAGATTTTAAAAATGATCCTTTTTTTTCCCAGCATGAGGCTTTTTGTTATCTTTTGACTTACCCCCTAAAATATTTCGCATGCCATATGTGCATGCTGGTCCACTAATGGGTGGAGTTAATTTTGCTTATCATGTCAAAACAAACATGTTCCAGTTGTGATGAACAGAAGCTGCTAAATATGCGTCCCAGTCCCTCCTACCTTCCTTATGTCTTCTGCGAGCAGCCGCACATGCTAATGCACCAGCCACTAAGCTGTGTCCATGGTATACATGCTCTTGAACAGGAGCAACCACTCAAGCATCTATGTGCACGCCAATATGCACATGCCATCTTGCCCATGCCCCGTTTGCTTGGCACACAGCTCTCACAGTTACTGTATCACATCCCTATGAGGCTGCAGGTAACACGACACTTTCAGACCTCACATTAAACTGGTTCTTTGTGGTTTTGTTTACTCATTGGTCTTCCTCGTGCAACCAGCCCTGATCTAGTGATGATGGCAGCATCTGAGTCTGAGCACCGACTGGTGGGGGGGTAGTGCTTTCTTCCCCAGTGTTTTATCTGCCATAATACCGCTGGCTTCTTTACTACCTGGCTACATTTCCTCACAGCTGCTCAGGAACTGGAGATCCTCTGCTGATGCCAGTGAGGCATGCTCCAGTGTCAAGCTCCATTCTCCAAAGCAGGCTGGAAAAATCATACACATACACAAGGAAAGACCAAAACAAACAAGATTAGCTCACCTCTGTGTTCGCATAGCTCCATCTGAGTGTCTTTGTATACATAAGTACATTTAGCATGAATTTACACTACCACTCAAAAGTTTTTGCACACCACAGGTTTTTACCACTTCTCCATTTACATCATAAACTGCAGATTTTTCTTTTTTTCAAATTTTTTTATTTTTCTTTCTTGTTAAGCATTAGAAGGTTGAGTGAACAACTATAAATGAAAATATGTCAAAACAAGTTTCCTTCATAACATGGAAAGAGTATGTAAAGAGTAAGTGCATGTCTGATATTGTATTAATTGGTTGTGTGGTGACATCATTGTCAAATTCTAGGCTGTTCTTTAACTTTAAATGCACTCATTAACTGTTTCATCCCATGAAACAGAGCAGTATTTTTTGTCCTTTGCCTCAGTTTTCCTCTGCTGTTATAACTGCTAGAGGTTACTTTGATATGTAGATAATCAAAGACGACATCTTCTTGCTAATATAGGAACTGAAATGGTGTTTGTTAGCAAAGAATATTGAGTGCATCTTTAGTAAATGTTAAGTAACATGCAAATGTAGAAAATCTCAGTGTGTGCAAAAATTTTGACTGGTAGCTTAAGGACATTGAATTCCTGAATCATTTGCCCATTATGGACACTTCTTAAAAATAATCACAAATAATTCTGCGTCGGATAATATATGAAGGTGTTTTGGATCTCAGATTAGATAAATTGAGAACAGTGAGATCTATGTCTAGGGTCATTTGAATCATTAATTCAAAATCTTTCCCTTGCCAGATTTGCAGAAGGGGGTGGAGTGTTTGTGAGGGGGAGGCTAGATGTTTTTGACTGTGTTTCTGTTACACAAAGATGGAGGAACTGTCTGAATAATAATGATTTATTGATCACAGTGGGGAAATTCTCTATATGCCTCTCCCAACTTACTATCTATAGGTGAGAGCAAGCTAGCCACGAAAGGCAACCACCTGTTGCGGCACCCAGGGAGCTGGGGGTTAAAGGCCTTACTCAAGGACCCGCAGACATGGTGAGACCGTGCTCAAACCAGCGACCTTCTGATAACAGGCTTAGCCCACTGAGCCACATAATTTATCATTATGGGCCTATTCATTTCAATGAAAAGGCCCATATTACTCTTCACCTGGTTAAGCATACTTTCAGAATTTGCACTGAGCCATTGAAATGAACAAAGCTGACTTCACTGCCGGGACATAGGCCTTGCCAAGACTGACGGATTGACATATTGGTTGCCTCGGTACACCTTATGGATTGGTGAGGGTGAGGGTACCTCAGTGGTACCTCAGTGGTGCCTTGCTGGTCGGGGATTCGAACCTGCAATCTTAGTTAGTTCCGCAGAACCTGAAGACAGCTTGGACCTTGGAGAGGCAGATCTCGGAGCAAAGGGGGGGAGAAACCACTTGCAGGAAGAGACTCGAAGCTGCCCCAACTGGTGCACAAAGAATTATAGCTTAATAAAGTAGTTGCAGTAAACAATATATAATATGTTACGCAATTGATCACATATGTAATCATGTTAATCAGACTTGTAAGGTCCGTTTTGCTTAGTATATGAATTGTACCTACGCGTGAATTAAAAGTCCTTGATCCATACCAGTAAGTAATGTGCACTGTTTAATCCATAGGTGAAAACGTAATCCATAGTTGCACGATGACCACAAGTGCAGGCAAAATCCACAGGTGAACAATGACACAGCAGTATACTGCTATGTTAATCACAGTAGAAAAACTGTATACCTCAATACTAAGCTTACAAACCGTACATACCGAAAACTCCAACACACGCACGTAGTCGCTCCGCTATTACATCAACAAGCGCAGAACTTTATCGCTAACATACATGGGCGCCCTCTACTGGCATGGCATACTCAAAAAACATAGGCTCCAGAAAGACCCAGCTTATTTAACCCATACAAGACTAATGTTAATCATATGTTAACCATGTATTTGCAGTGATTCAGGGACAATACGTCAATGTGTTAATCATTAATCAATGGAACACCCAAACATTAACAGTGATTCAATGTCATATAATTAATATCTATATACATATCTCAAGTAGAGTCTAGAAGCCGAGGCTGACTCCGGTAAATTGCGTAAAATGGGTGAACTTTACCTTGCTACCAAGGTGAACCAATGGAGCAGGAGAATTGTGTGTGTTATACGTTTCAGCTTAGTTTGTTGATGTTTTGTGACCAATCAGGACTTAGAAGTCCTGGGAGTTATGGTTTATCTACTGGTTGCTCTGTGTACTGGGGGTGACTTGGTACCAAGTGCCAGAGTGTGATGGGAGTGCTTTGCTGAACTCGCTGGAATAAAAGAGATTTTCTTTACTCACCAAACTGAGAGGTCCAGACTTTTATTCTAAGTGACTCTCTGTGTTATCAGAGAGGTTGATTTATAATTTTTCTACCACAGACTCACACATGCACGCATGTAAGAGCAAGCCTGCGCATAAGAACACACAGTGCCTCTGGAGCTGGGTATTAATGGTCTTCCTCAAGGGCCCATGTGCATATTCTGCTGAAGCCAAGACTCAAACAAGCAACCTCCTCATCACAGAAACAGAGGCTTAGCCAGCTGAGCTACACACCACCAGCAATTTACTTGACATCAGGCTTTGAAATATAGAAAGGCCTACTAGCCATTGGGAATTTATGGGTTCTCCTCCTAAATGTACCATGAGTATGGTTATACTTATAGGATGCCAAGTAACAAGCTCTCATTTTCATGCAAAAAATACATTCTATGCCACAAACATGATTACTTAATGATAAAATCAAGTAACGTGCTGCATTTTGTCTAGAGAAAGACAAACTCCAGTTCCATTTTGTCCATGAATGCATGAAGGTGCCACTTTCTTTCATGCACAGAAATCAAAAGGAATGATTCATTTTGAAAACTAAATGAACAGCTAGCAAGAAGAGTTGTAGCAGAGCATGCTGCTGCAGGAATGCATTTATTTAATTTTAAGTGCAGTTAGCACCCCACGCCAATGCATTTTGTTAACTGCATGTGGCATAGGATTGGATAAGGAATGTGGGGAAAGCAATGGAATCCTTATACCAGAGGTCACTAACAGGCGGACCGCGGTCCAGTTCCGGACCCAGAAGCAGTCCCATACGGACCCGAACAGATAGCCAAAACAGAAAGTTGTGATTTAAAACCAGATGGGGCGCTTCTATTTTATCCGGCGCAGCTTTAGTAGTCTTTTCGGTAGTGGTTTAGCACTATAACCGCCGTTTCCCTCATCAATGAACGTCAAATGCCTTTGACCGCCAAGCAAGACGTAGATCGGCATATGCAGCCCTTTGTTTGCGCTAATGTGCCATTAGTGTTAACAGCAGAAAAGCGAACACTCGCAACCAAAATGCCGTAATATTCCGGACAGAGTGGCTGCTCTGTCCTGAAATCCTACAGCTACAGTTTTCAAACACTACAGTATGTATTATATAACATGTTGGATAAATAGACATAGTTTATTGGTGATTTCATGTTTGTTGAAGTTTCCAATTTTTAACAACCGTTTAAAGAAGTAATGTTATTTGTTATATAAATCAACTCGGGTGAAATAAAAAATGTTCGTTTTCAGGGTTGCCAAGTCTCAAGCATCTGGCATGACACTCATGCAGGAAATCTTACAGCAAATCTATATTATTCTATTATAAACCTAAAATTAGCTACGTTAAAAGTGTATTTACACGGCTCAATACAAAAGCAGACTATTTACAAGGTAAGAACTGTTACATATTTGTGCAGACATCTCAAATTGAAATTTTAACTCCAGCCAGCTGGCCGAAGTTGGCAACCCAGCGTTTTATTTGAAATGAAAAGTAAAATGCACTGTTGTTCCCTGAAACAGCTTGTCATTCCGTTTGCGTTATTGTTACTCCGACAAATATGAGAATATGAGAAAAAGGGGAAATTCAAGCTTTCCTCCCTTTATTATATTTTTCTGAAGTTAAGCACCTTATTTAAACATGCATAATTTTCACATTTTATTTATTTTCTCTTATTTTGAAATGCAGCCCTACTTTTATTTAGTAAATGAGAGAACATTATACATATCGGCAGTCATACATATTCAATTCGTCAGTTGTCACGTGACAATAAATATCGTCATAAAGTTTTTGAATTGTACTGAATTAATTTGATTTGACAGTTAGGTATTGACTATATGCAATTTTGATACAACTAATAGGCTACTTAATTATATATCACACTAAATATTTAGACATTATGATCTTCTGGACCTTTGCTTCAAGAAATTTTCTCTAACTGGACCTCTTTAAATTTTGCTTGAATACCCCTGCCTTATACAATGGTTGCTCGGTGTTCATGGAAATATGGAAATACAGTGCAGGAATGGGCACCACCCAGCCAAACTATATTAAGTCCTTATCAGGGCTTTGTATGATATCTCTCTCTCTCTCTCTCTCTCTCTCTCTCTCACACACACACACACACGCAATAATAACTTTGTGGGGACTCTCCAATAATTTCTATGAGTAAATCTCTAATCCCAACATGACGACCTTAACGACCTTAACCATGTACATCTGCTGATGCTTCTAGACACATCATCAGTGATGTTCCAGGAATCATTGGGTGTTTCAGGCCTTTCAACATCATACATCCTCATCCAGGTGACCCAGCCAGGGCTGATCAGACCCCAGCTTGTGTCCAGATGGCTATCTAGCTACCACGACTCCACGGTTCTCCTCTCTTGAGGCCATCTAGAGGCCCTCTCTGCCGCTTCGGTGGTACTACCATAAGTAACCAGACAAAATATGTTCGCAGGATGAACGTTCTAATCCTGGTTAAGTAATGATACTGCAAATAATGATTTCCTTTCATATCCTGGAACTAAATCTTCCAGTATCTGAATATTTGGAACTTCTATAACATTGTTTGTTGGAGAAACAAGCCATTCTAGCATGATTATTTAATTAATAATTTTAATAATAATTTCTCTACATATTGGTGGAGATACAAATCATTTGAGCTAATATTTCCTGCAGCTTCTGATCACACTCGCCACAAGTCACAATTTCACCTGGATATTATATAATGTGGGTTAAGTGCATTTGTCAGGCTACTTACATGCTGATTACCTCTATCCTGCACTGCAGCTTACAGTTGTTGGAGCTGTTTGTTTGAAGAATAAATGACATTCGCAGGGAAGCTTTTAACCATGCCCAAAATTATGCGGCCATGAAAAAACACAAACCTCACAGCTCTCCTGCAACCTCCTCATCACCTCCTCTTCCACCACTTTGATGTTATCTGTCTCTCTTTCTGTGTTTGCTTGTTTGGGGGCGGGGGGTTATGTGGCAGTCTATTGGTAGCTGGTGTGATTCTTAGAGGCACTCCAAGGCAAAGATAGTACTTACCTTCAAAGCATACAAAGTTTTAAAATCTTCTGCCTATTACTACATACATTATTTATGTTAGTGGTTGTTTCATATGGAAGAGCATTTTTAATGAACATCCTACCAGTGTACTTGGATGTTAATGTTGGTTCCTTAATCTGATGATGCAGCAAGTGTGGGGAAATGTAGAGAAGATGGATGGATGGGTAGGGTGTGGATTGAGGTCTCTGATTGCTGAGCTGGACACAATCTGGCACACATCTGACAGGTCCAGATGGGTCACTTGCCCATACCCACAGCATGGGAAAATTGTCAATATAGAAGTAAATCAGTGCTGTTAATGTAACCTCACCAGCAAAGCCCTCCTATGCCATCCAACACACAGAGACATACACACTCAAAATTCACAGACATGCATGAGAATGCCACAGATGACTGAGAGGATTCCGGAATCTGGGCTGTAACTTCCTGTTGAAACGTGAGATATCTTACTGTGATTTAAAAGCATCTGAGGAACTGAAGTTGTTCACCAGTTTTTCTACTATATAATTAAAAAAAAATAGGGCACAATATTCTCAGGCAGTCGAAGAATGATGTGACTTTGCATGAAGCCTCAGAAAAAAATGAGATCACTGTACACTGTAAAAAAAAATCTGTAAAATTGCGGAAAATATACTGGCAGTTTGTTACCTGGATTTCTTCTGTTATTTTAGATTTCCCATTATCAGTTGTACAGTTTATTTCCGAAATTTAGACATTTTTACTGTAAATGAACAACATTTAAAGAGATCTGCCTTTTATATAATTTGAGTCTTTCCCTAAATTTATAGAAACTCTGTTTATTTACATAAGTGATTGCAAATACCTTTCTGTATAACAACAGCTATACTTCTTAATTTAACACTTATTTGCCATTTGTTCACAATTGAAACAAATGAAACATTCTGCAATATTAGTAGACATACTTGTTTATTTATTAATTTATGCATTTTAATGACATATTAGGCAAACAATGTTGGCACAAAATATAAAAAGGAAACTGTGACTTAACTAATAACTTTAATCTAAAATATATCACCTTTTGTATATAACGTACTATGAACACATTGATACCTAATTACTCTCAAGATATACCATATATATTGGATTTTGACTAAACTAAAGAACAGAAGTCTCTATTGGAGCAACACAACACCGTAAACATATACATTTTTCAAGTAGCACAATATTTAAAGATGTATGCATAGCTCATAATGAGAATACTGACACACATCAGCAGTCAGAGCTCCTGACAAACACTGACCAGCGACTAAAATCAAGCTAGCAACTAATTTATTAACTCTAATAAATAATAAAATTTTATGTATATTTCCTATACAAATACAAATTGAACTTTTACAATGAACAATTAATTAGTGAAATTCTTAAGGGTCAGAGTTGGTGCCGCAACAGCTAAACTAACACCATGTAAAAGTCATGTAAACACCAACACCATTTTAGCATATCTGTAATGTCTAAAAAAGAATAAAATGCACAAAATTTATTCCATTGTATTCAGTTTTTATAAAAATATAAGAACAAATGTAGGAAAACTGTAAATACATGACATGCCTACCTTATTCTATTTAAATTTTCCATGGATTCTGGAAGTCACAGGAATTTAAGGAGTTTTAGATGTATTTTGTATTGTTTCTTTCCCTTCGGTTCCGACTTCCAGCCATGATCAAGGTTGATCCTAAGGAAACCTCTAGAGTAAGGGGTGGGGGGTGGACCATTTGCAACATGGTCAAAATTTACGTGACCACACTAAAAGAATGTATTCAAAATAACATAGATTCAATTCAAATACTTTAGGACCCTGCACATGGAAATTGTCATGGTGCGAGCAGGAGCTCAGACCAGGGAAACAGGGTAAGGAGTCGGAAAATCGGGTAACGAGGGATTTATTCAGAGAACAACACGGAACAACAAGGCACACGGGGCAAGACAGGTCACAACGTTAATGACAGGACTAGGGAAACATACTGCAATGCGGACTTAAATACACAGGACTAATTAACAACAATGAGAAACAGCTGGCAACACTGTGATTCCACACGAGGTAGCGAGGGGGCATGGTACACGGGAGGATCGGACAAGCAAGGCATGACAGAAATAATGTTCCTGCTTTTAAACTGCTCATTGTACTTATTATAACACCCAGCTAATCTTTTTTTTACAGACACCTGTTATCTTATTTATTGACAAGCTAAAAGAATACAGCAATTACTGGGTAGTTCTGTTTGGCATTCCTATGAAAAAATCAGAAATAATGCATTTTATGTTTTGCTTTGCATGCGTTAAATGAATTCCAAAAATAATGTACAGTCAACAGCAAGGCCGTCTTGCAAATAGGTACTTAAATGACACACGAGCATTTTAAAATTGTCACATTCTTTACTGCAGTACTCCCAGGAGCATTTTAAACAAACTGAAAGATTTTGACAAAAATAATGTTGTTGTCTTCTGTTATAATGAGACCTGCTCACATAAACATTAAACAAATTATAAGAAAATTTTCTGCCACAATCTGGAAAATATAGTATATCTGCTAATATGGTATATAGTTTTGCTTAGATGCCTGTGAATCTGAGTGTGTTTCAGATAGACATGAATAGATGACTTTCTGAACATACACAGACCGCAAGACAGCATTTCTTCTTTACAATGTGAATGTGAAAAAAAATAATTAGCTTATTCTTTAATGGTCGTCACCTACTCATGCAATTTTAACTGTGAGAAAGATCAGACCGAGTAGCACTGAATTCAAGACAAAACAACAAACAATACGATACAGCCATATAAGTCGCTCATAAAAGTGATGGTCATCATTTCACATGTAAAATCCATAACAGACAATACAGTCAGAGCAACCTCAGTGATTGTCTTTTGCTACCTACAGTGGTACATCGGTTCTCAAACTCACTAGAACTCGAATTTCTTGAAAGTCAAGCAAACCAGTTTGACCTAGAATGGTTTGACTTCTGAGATTCAGATCGAGCTCTAGGTATTTTTTTTTTTTCGACCTGGTTGGTTCGACTTTTAAGAAATTCAAGTTCTAATGAGTTTGAGAACTGAGGTACCACTTCAGTTTAGGTTACACGCAACCTAATACAACATAACAGCTGTTGGTGCTGCTGTGTATGTCATTTTTATCCACTGTGATTGTCCATTTATATGTCAATGCATGTTCTGACCATCCATGGTCTCTGCCTTCCCACATGTCCGGGTGGTGCCTGGGGTGGGGACCATCTGAGCTGGAGTCCTGGATCAGTCCCATGGAGGGGTGATATCGCGAATTGGACCTACGAACTGTATCATCGTGAGTGCAGCTTTTATGGCCACCCAGCATGGAGAAAAGACTTATTGATGGACTTTGGCCACTCTTCACAGGCCAACGTGGGCACAATTTAGCAGACCCACCTTCGGCAATTGATTGTGATCTTCAATGAACATTGACCGTTAAAGAGCAATCTGGTTAAGGGGCCCCCAACAAGCAATAATAACGTGAAACACATGAAAGACAGGGAAACATGTGGGAGATACACTACGGATGGTAAGGCACACACATAGCAGGTAGTAACACAATGGCTAAGACACGCGAGGATCTGGCAAGAGTACAACCACAGTTAAAGGCATATGCAACAACCGTATGTACACAGTACAAGTATCTACTCTAGCAAATACAAACATGGGGCTATATACCAGAAATACACGGGGCTATATACACGTGCTTGTGAGGTATGACGGGATACAGTCATACCAGCGTTACAGTAATATGGCGTATTTGAATCATGCATAGTTCAATAATTTCATTTGTACTGTACTTTTTGAAAAGCGTTTGAAACAGCTGTACTGTATGTTGAAAGAGTCAATAAAATTCTGTAAATAGCGATGCTGTCCATTTTATTTATATTCATGTAATAAATATACAAATGTCAATTATACACTCACCTAAAGAATTATTAGGAACACCATACTAATACGGTGTTTGACCCCCTTTCGCCTTCAGAACTGCCTTAATTCTACGTGGCATTGATTCAACAAGGTGCTGAAAGCATTCTTTAGAAATGTTGGCCCATATTGATAGGATAGCATCTTGCAGTTGATGGAGATTTGTGGGATGCACATCCAGGGCACGAAGCTCCCGTTCCACCACATCCCAAAGATGCTCTATTGGGTTGAGAACTGGTGACTGTGGGGGCCATTGTAGTACAGTGAACTCATTGTCATGTTCAAGAAACCAATTTGAAATGATTCGAGCTTTGTGACATGGTTCATTATCCTGCTGGAAGTAGCCATCAGAGGATGGGTACATGGTGGTCATAAAGGGATGGACAGGGTCAGAAACAATGCTCAGGTAGGCCGTGGAATTTAAACGATGCCCAATTGGCACTACAGGGCCTAAAGTGTGCCAAGAAAACATCCCCCACACCATTACACCACCACCACCAGCCTGCACAGTGGTAACAAGGCATGATGGATCCATGTTCTCATTCTGTTTACGCCAAATTCTGACTCTACCATTTGAATGCCTCAACAGAAATCGAGACTCATCAGACCAGGCAACATTTTTCCAGTCTTCAACTGTCCAATTTTGGTGAGCTCGTGCAAATTATAGCCTCTTTTTCCTATTTGTAGTGGAGATGAGTGGTACCCGGTGGGGTCTTCTGCTGTTGTAGCCCATCCGCCTCAAGGTTGTGCGTGTTGTGGCTTCACAAATGTTTTGCTGCATACCTTGGTTATAATGAGTGGTTATTTCAGTCAAAGTTGCTCTTCTATCAGCTTGAATCAGTCGGCCCATTCTCCTCTGACCTCTAGCATCAACAAGGCATTTTCGCCCACAGGACTGCCACATACTGGATGGTTTTCCCTTTGCACACCATTCTTTGTAAACCCTAGAAATGGTTGTGCGTGAAAATCCCAGTAACTGAGCAGATTGTGAAATACTCAGACCGGCCCGTCTGGCACCAACAACCATGCCACGCTCAAAATTGCTTAAATCACCTTTCTTTCCCATTCTGACATTCAGTTTGGAGTTCAGGAGATTGTCTTGACCAGTACCACACCCCTAAATGCATTGAAGCAACTGCCATGTGATTGGTTGATTAGATAATTGCATTAATGAGAAATTGAACAGGTGTTCCTAATAATCCTTTAGGTGAGTGTATGATAATCTGCCTGAGACATAAAGAAAAAGGGGAAAAACCGGTTATAATGATCATCCGCTTATAGTGATCAATGTCACCCAGACAGACGTGACCACAATAAGCGGATTGCACTGTAATATGACTTTACAATGCTTCAAGAAAACAATGTAGATAGTATGACAAAAACTTTGACCATGAAAGAAATGACAGTGGTACCTCAGTTCTCGGACTCATTAGAACTCGAATTTCTTAAAAGTCGAACCAACCAGTTCGAAAAAAAAATTACCTAGAGCTCAATCTGAATCTCAGATAGCATCGTGCATGTTTACACTAGCTGAATACATATATTTAGACAGTAAAAATACATTTAGACAATGATAGACAGTAACAGTAATTATTATTATATAATAAAATACATTTAAAAATAAAGATTTCTTGTTCATTATCTTAATATTAATAATAAACCATTAATACATTTAATTATAATAATATTGTCGTGCGGAGCGGGGACGGAATAGAGACAAAGGTGCAGACGTCAGGGTATTGGGGAAAACGGGGTTTAATTACAGGTAAGGCAGGCAAAACGCAGACGGACAATACAATAACCAGACTGGGGAAACAACTGAAACGTGGACTAAATACAGAGGACTAATGACAACAACCAGAAACAGCTGATCACACGAGGATTCCACACGGGGTTAAAGAGGGGGCGTGGCACATGGAAGGAGCGGACTAACTTTACACATTGTTTGGATACATTTATTTTCTTACTTTACAAATTATTGTTTTGATAAATGTGCTTAGATGTGTTTAGTATAGTATATGCTCTTCTTGTTTTATCTGGTTCATTTTGTGTTTAAATGTTAAAAAAAAAAATATTTAGGTGTAATTTTTTTGGGGCCGGGAACCAATTAATTAGTTTTCCATTATTTCTTATGGGGAAAATTCGATCAGATGTCAAACTTTTTAGGATTCGATCTGGAGTTCTGAACGGATTAACTTCGAGTTCTGAGGAACCACTGTACTTTTTTACCTTGAACAGTATTTTTTGCAAAAGGAATGTCGTATGTGGTTGCCTTCTTCCAGGAAGTAAATAAAGTAAAAATAGTGATGATAATAATAATGTATGCATGGACAAATGAGAAACAAGATTTAATTGCAATCTGGTTGGAATAACCAAAAAAAGATCTGAATGGCATTACAAGAAATAACGAAGTATTTGTTATAATATACTATGGCTGCATAATATTGGAAAAAACTCAAATATTGTGATATGACTTTGTTGAAATTAATAAATTTATGAAGTAAAGTAGTTTGGCAGTGTGTCCGGAGTTCAAAATAAATACATTTCAGACAAATCCATTTATGAGTGATTTAAACTGTAGGGATGAAAATGATCAGAAAACGCATGCAGCACTCATGCAAGCAGCGGTGGTAAACTTTACACTGATTTTTAAACATATACTAGATAATCTTGAAAATGAATAATCATTAAAATTGCAGTGCTTGCTAAGTTTCTTTTCCTATGACAAAGTAAAAATGTTTTAGCGAAACGTAATCCCATTACATTATGAAGATACAAAATGCCTGATCTCAAACCAGCTGACTACTGGTCCTTGTCATGTGAGAACTGCATGTGCATAACATGTGATGTTGCTATTAATATCGCACATCGGCCATTTTTCAAATTTGGTACAAAATACCTGCCTCGCATTGTGATGTCATTCAGAGGCATCACCAGTTTTTATGCCAGTGGAAAAGCAACACCTTGAAGTGCTATCCTTTTGGTACTTTTGTGAAAAACATCCTAAGACATAACTGGCTTTTTTGAGAAGTGCGCCCCCCCCCCCCCCATTATGACAGCACACCACACTCCTTTTGCTTTTCAAGTGGATGTTTCCTTGCCCTTTGGCACAAAAGAGCTCAGGAGCAGGAGCGTTCTTAAATCTGGGGGGCAGGTGCAAGGGCAGATCTGCACTGTGCTGCATATCCCCGCCTTCCCGAGGGCACTTTGAGAAGAGCAAACAAGCTAAAGCAGGGCCTACTGGCACGGCTGATCCCAGCCACAGTGTAGAAGATTGATGAAGGAGCCCCCCAAAAGCCGATTGCAGTGAGATTAAGAGATTACAGATGGAAGGGGAGCAGTAAACCCAGCTAATTCCTACCCAGAACAGCCACATGAATCTGGCTGAGCTCACTGAGCTGTGCAAAGGGGCCAAGTTTCCTGTCAGTGTACACTTTACCGCCTGTCTCTGTGAAACAATAAAGGTGCACCCTGATTCCTTCTGCAGGAGTGCTACTAGATATTTTGGGCCCCATAAAAGCATGTCATTTTGGACCCCCAATGCAGACCAATGGACTCTTGAAGAATTATCCTGACTATCCCTCCTGTCCTTCTTTAAAGCAGCATTCACACCTCTCCTTACTGCCACCCAATTAAAAGCATTCAATGTGAGCTCTTTCCATGTTAATTACCTGATGTCAAATGCTATTTACATTTTTTCCACATACAGCTCTGTAACTCACTCAAGGGGAACACAATGAGAAAAATTAAAAACTGTAAATATAAAATGTAATTATGACGAACTGCATTACTAGTGCAGGTTATTAAACAACACTAAAATGTAAAAGGTAATGTGACATCAGATGGCATAGTGTTTGATACTGGGAAGGAGGTTGCTAGTGTTTCATATAATTTAAACTCAAGTTCTGATACTTACGGTGTGCACGAACAAAGACGTATCATTATTGTATTTTATAATGTACTGAACGTGTATCAAAAATGCTGAAAAATAAATCAAAATAACAGTAAAATGAAAGAATGCTTGAATTAAACAATGAATTAAGTGTTATTGTTTTTAACGAGCATGACTTAGACAATGAATCTGATGGTGGCCTTGTGACTTTTCCATTTAATTGATTTGCACCAATTAATAAACAGATTCATGTGATTAAATTTGTTAGATTTTTGTATTGGAATAGACCTGAATTTTTTTTTTATGTTCTAAGCATTGCCATGGCAACTTGCATTTTGCAGTCATTCCCAATTGCCTTAGCAACCACAGGCTCTTGCTCATACACTGGGACTAACACACAGCAACACAGACACATGTTGCATACCAAGGCTGATACCAACGTGAAAAAATATGAGGCACTTCAGATAAATGAAAAATACAAAGAATTTAGAAAACCAGTGGAAAATCATATATTTTTGCTTTTGCTTTTGATACAGTAGGGTACTGAATTTTACCAAAACAGAGGTCATGACTGTTCCTTGTAGCCATACAATGTGAAATTAAACAATAGGGATGTACAGGGGAGTTGGACATGCATTGAAATATCATGAATATACAGCATGACATGGAAGTTAAAATGTTTAACCTGATTAATGAGTTACAATCATAACCATAACAATGATCTTTCTACAGTGGTGGCTTAATGGTTAGGGATCACTCTTGTAGTCAAAAGATTGTTGGTTGAAATCCCTAACCAGCAAAGTATCACTGAGTTACCCTAAACAAGGTACTAACCCCAAGCACTGCTACCTGGGTACTGAATTAACTGCCTGCTGGATTTAAGGTAGTCTGGGCAAAATGTAAGCAAACGAATATGAGGTCCATTTAAACGGTGCTACCTTAAATCCGACAAGTTACCCCGATAAGCCAGTAACCCCGCTTCATAGTATAGGCCACAGAACGGCATCCGCGAGCGGATGGGGATAATAATAATAAACAACCATGTTACTGGTTTATGTATGTACTATACTGTACTTTTTATCATTGTTTTAGAGTGTAGTCTTTTCACTTAAAAAAGGAAAAAGTTTACTATAAAACAATATGCTGTGTCACTCATATTGTGTAAGTACACTCCATAGTTCAAATTACAGGGGAGCTAAGGGAAGCTCGACTAACCTAATCCTTACCCAGCCCTTGTCATGGACTCAGGCGGTTCGGGCGGCAGAACTTGGCATGGTGCAGGCAGAAAAAGGTGGACGACCCACTGGCGGCTCCGAGAACAAAAACGGGGTTTATTTAACAAAACAGAAAACACTACAAATACAACAAAATCAAAAGGACCACGAGGGGTTAGAAGACTAACTACAAAAACAGGGCAAGTAACATCTAACACTGAGGGTGGGGGGGGGTATACCATGAAAGTAGCAAAAAAAAAAGGCAGACTTTCCCGAAAAAGTCAGACTCAACCTACCTCCATCTCTAAACTTAGCCTCACGTCGTTCCACAGACGCAGTTCAGTTTTAATTAATCAAGGTTCATTCAAGACAGACTTGCATAGTGTCACTTAGTGCGCACACCAGCGATATTTAAGAAGCCCAAATAAATGGATCAACGATAGCTTGACCAAATGAGTCGGAAAGCCTGTAAAACGAGAACGGTGTTTCTTTCCACCGCAGAATAAACGCTGCTGATGGAGCTATATGAAAAATACAAAGATGTAATCGTTAAAAAAAGGCAATACTGTGGCCATAAACACAGCCAGGGCGTTGGCTTGGCAATGAATTGCAGACAGAATAAATACATAAGTTACGTAATTGTGACAAGTGCTTAGTACTGTGGCATGGTGGTACAGTGGTTTATGTTGTCGCCTTATAATGCGAAAGTTGCTGGTTCGATCCCATAGCCAACGGGGAACCTTCTGGGTTGATTTCACCTGTCATTATTACTGTATAATATTATTTGATCTCCGTAAAATACTTTAAATCACATCCGTGTGAAATGTTCTGCCCAAATAACCGTATCTTGTCTTTGCTATTTTAGTAGTAAACTTTCAAAGTAGACAGTAACTAAAATATAAATATATCTTCCTGTTCATATTATTTTAACGGATTTTTCCCCCCCAATTACAGTCATTGTGTAACCCCTAATTCTATTGAACCTATATATATATATATATATATATATATATATATATAAAACAGGGGTAGGGTACCAGGTCCTTCAATCTCTTTATATAGTCTGAGTCCATTCACTGGGGTTTTGAAAGAAATGTGATGTGGACATGATATGCCTTACTTCAAAGCCATTTTATATAACATTTCAACTAGCCAGTCAATTTAACATAAAATCGCAGTATATAAACCAATAACAAAAGCGTATATTATTTCAATAGAGTTCAAAAATATATAAAATTTATTCGATAAATCAAAAAAATATATATATTTATAATCTTCACTGGGCATCCAATTGTGAAATATAAATAAAAAATTCTGGCCAGCTCCTCACTGTCCCGTCCGGAAAAAAAAAAAAAGGAGACTGGCGCTGTCCTTCGGCGGGAAGGGAGAGGTGAAATGGCGACGTAGTTGTTTTCCTCGGCCACTCGTCCTGGCAAAGGAGGCTGGCAAGAGGGGCAGATTTTGATAGCGAAATAGTATGGGCGCCACAAATGTCGGCAGCAATGCTCAGCTTATACCCCACTCGCTCAAGGCGGCTTGTAAAACAGTTCGCCAACCTACGCAGAGCGTAATGATGCAGAGCATACGTTGCTCTGAGTTGTTGCGATAGTACCAAAAATATGCCTCCTTCACTTAAAACAAGTGCAATTGCCAGGTAAGCTCAAAAAAATATATAACTAAAAAAAAAAAAGGGCAAAATTTGTTTAAAGAATATAAAAGTACACACATACTGTAGTTACATATAAAAATGTCTGTACATATAAACACACATGTCCTACTAAAACAGAACCAAGAAAAAAAATTTAAAAAAATAAAATCAATTACCAAATACCATGTGGGTTACAAGTGCATTTCATGTTTCACCTTTGTAATATGCGTACGCTTTTATTTTACAGTAAAATACCGCTATAACGGACTTCAAGGGACCTGGCAAAACAGTCCGTTACATCCAGAGTTGCTGTATGCCCAGAACACAACTACAGGACACCATTTACTCATGCCACACCTCAACAGACACACTTGTGGTATAGATTATTATATTGTACATGTAGTAATCCAAATTTACCTGACCAGAGGCGTGACTATTAATAATCCTGACTACGTACGTATCTGCGCTGGATATAACAGGTGTTCCGGGCAATTCAGTTTCCCTATGTTTCCCCTGTCGCGCGCTGATTTGTACATGGTTCCGCTGTTGTTTTAATGTCTTTTTACGAAGCTCTTGAGGTAAACAAGCCATATATTTTAAAACATCACATGCCTTTTCGATGTTTTTTGTTTTTACAGATAATAAATAAAAGTATTTAATTCGCTGGATAGAGATATTTCTTGATGAAAACGGTACAGTATTGCTTATAAGACTATATTAAGCATGACGATCTACTGTATTCACATGTAATAATGTACCTGAGTGATTTTCAGACATCTCACATACATATTTGCCTAAACTGGACAGGGAACTGGACAGGGAACTGGACAGAAGCAGGGACTAGAATACTAAGGGGTAACGAGAGTAACACTGGACAGGTGAGGCTAATTAACAAAGACAAGGAAGACATGGCAAAGATGAAACTAATTAACTAAAAGGAACTAAAACAAGGAAACTAAGAACTAAGCCAGGAAACAGAAACTAACAGGTAAAAACAATCAAGCGCAAAAACCAAAACCGAATATAAATGAAACACAAGGACTAGAAAACTGATACAGTTGAAACACAAGGGAACAAAATCTACAAAAACAGAGGAAGTGGGATTCGAACATAAGACAGGTGATCACAGGCAGCTGCTGGCCAAATGGGGAAGGGACACAGAGTGAGACAGGAGCTGACCCTAACAGCCCTAACCTTAACCTTAAGTATCCAAACAATATACAAGCATTTTGGCATATTTCGCTCCGCTAAATGCTTCTAGAACAAACAGCATGATTGACAGGCTTGTGAGGTGACGTACGGTAGGCCGGGTTGGATGTCCAACCCCACCTTACCGCAGGTCGCAGCAAGACATACAGTACTTTGTGTACTGTGATGTGTCAACAGTGACAACTAATCACTTCACATATAGTTCATTTTAACTCTTCCTCAATCCATACATCCTCATGAGTTACTCTTTTATCAGTTGTGAACATTACTCTGGCTCCTGGGAGCATTCAGACCAACAATTTGATGGACATGACTGAGGAAGTAATGCTTCAGATGGGGGAAATTAAATGTCTTCATTACTCAGAGGCACTGCCATTTCAACATTTATTTAGCACCACATTTCCCCCTATTTGTTATGATGTGTTATCAAGAAAGATAACTAATTTTTGTTGTTTTTTACGAGAGCAAAACTGAAACAATGAAACTGATGTCAGGCTGACAAGAAACAGGTGTATCAGTTATAATTTGATATATAGGTTTTATCAGTGATCTAGCATTGAAAGGTTTCACTAAAATACATATTTATATATCATCCTAGTATCCTAGTAAAGTGAAGATAATTTATTGCACAGGACATATTCAGACAACATCTAATTTACCATTGTTATTGTTTATAGACCACCTGGGCCATACAGTAATTTTCTTAAGGAGTTTGCTGATTTTTTAACTAACCTGGTGGTCAGTACTGACAAAGCTGTTATTGTGGGTGATTTTAACATTCATATGGAGAAAGATAGTGATCCTTTAAAAATAGCGTTTACAGCTATTCTTGACTCTCTAGGTGTATGTCAGAATGTAGTCGGGCCTACTCATGCCTGTAACCATACCCTTGATTTGATTATTAATCATGGCATCTTGGTGGAACATGTATCTATTATGCCTCAGAGTCCTCTGCTCTCAGATCATTACTTGTTAACGTTTGAAATCCAGTATAGCCTCCCGTTGACCACAGCTCCACAGAATCAGAATCAGACGTTCCATTGCCTCACTAGCTACAACAACATTTATGAAACAACTTCCACAGTCCTTCAGCCTTACATCTGAAGCATCGTGTATAAATGAACTTGAACAGGCGACTGCAAACATGGATAAATCCCATCGTAGCACACTAGATCTTGTAGCTCCACTTAAGAAGATAAAGCATAGAGATAAGAAACCTGCCCCCTGGTACTCTGATCATACATGTGAACTCAAACAGGCATCACGCAAGCTAGAGCGCAAATGACGCTCAACTAAACTAGAAGTTTTCAAATCTGCATGGAAAGAGAGCCTGTCTAAATACAGACAAGCACTAGTGACTGCTAGGTCTGTGTATCTCTCCAGATTAATAGACGGGAACAAAAACAATCCAAAATTCCTATTTGAATCCGTGGCTAGGTTAACACAGAATTCTTCATTAAACTCGCAAGTCCCACAATCTCTTAAGAGTAATGACTTTATTACATTCTTTAATGGTAAAATAACTAAGATTAGACAGACCATCCAGTGCACGTCCTTAGCTACCTATGACTGCCAGACTCCTGCTAGTCTTATGCCTATCAATAATGAGACTTTTGAATCTTTCATTCTGTAGGGGAACCGTCCACTGGCCCAATGGCGGAATCCAATTGGACAGTCGAAGGCTTGAAATGCGTGTGGATCCTTCCGAGCGCTTCTGTAAAGTTACTTACCCGTTGTAGGTAAAAACCGAATTATATCTGACTCCAATTTAATTAAAGATCTTTATTGGCAATTTTAGTCATGACATTTCTGTTATTTAGATTACTTCTGGGCTGTGGCTTCTATTGCTGAACTCTCACTATTCCCGGACATTGGGGCACATCGGATTTGTCTCGGCCGATAAGGCGATCCGTGGATCTGCTATGTATAGGTTTAGAAGTTGGACAACCACTACAATGTAATACAGTGCCAGCCTAGATACCCGTCATGACTCGGCGGCCCATAACGCCCCAGAGGCTCAGCTGACCATTGCCGAATCTGAGCTAGTGAGGGCCACAGAGGTTAAGCCGATGTCTGCCGTAACTCAGCGTGTGCACGCCTCAGAGGCTGGGCCGGTCTATTACCGTAACCCAGCGTGTGCGCACCTCAGAGGCTGGGCCGGACCTACCGTAACCCAGCTTGTGCGCGCCTCAGAGGCTGGGCCGGACCTGCCGTAACCAAGCGTGTGTGCGCCTCAGAGGCTGAGCCGGTCTTTTACCGTAACCCAGCGTGTGCGCACCTCAGAGGCTGAGCCGGCATTCACCGTAACTCAACTTGGGCAGCCGCATCGGGTCTCGGAGAAACGGGATGCCGCTTTAAGGTTGAGAGTATTGTGCCCATCGTACTGTGACCATTCAAATGAGACCAAACATGGGTGTATGTGTCCCTAATGTTAGTCTGGGGTAATACCTCCTGTATTGGTGTGAGTTAGTGAGTGTAGGATGCATCTGTGTCTTGACGCAGCCAGGCCTTGTCACTGGAATTTAGCTGCGGGGTTCTGGCCGCCCAGTGGGGGTGAGGTGACCTTTTGATGTGGTGATCAGGTGATTTGGGGTCCAGTCTTGTCGGAGCCGGTGGACCTTTGCTTCAGGACACTGGGTGGAGCATTACAGGCTTGCCAGAGCTCAGACCGACGGGGCCTGCAAGGCCTCCAGCCTTACAGTTCCTATAAAACACCCAGAACTCCTGAGCTTAATTTCCTCCTGTAAATCCTCTACAAGCCTCATAGACCCAATTCCTACAAAATTTTTCAAGGAAATCGCACCACAGATTAGCAATACCCTGTTAAATGTGTTAAACTAATCTCTTAAGCTTGGATATGTTCCAAAACCTTTTAAAATGGCTGTTATTAGACCCGTTCTAAAGAAACCAAATCTTGAACCTAGTGTTTTAGGAAACTATAGACCAATCTCAAATCTTCCTTTCATTTCAAAGATCATGGAAAAGGTTGTAGTTCGTCAGTTGTCTTCTTTCCTACAAAAAAATAATACTAATGAATTATATCAGTCTGGCTTTAGACCAAACCATAGCACAGAAACTACTCTAGTCAAAGTAATGAATGATTTACTTATGGCTTCTGACCGTGGCTTGATATCACTGTTGGTATTACTAGATTTAACTGCAGCATTTGATACTGTGGACCATAATATCCTCTTGGACCGGTTAGAAGGTGTAGTTGGCATTACAGGGACAGCAGTCTCTTGGTTCCGCTCATATTTAACTGATCGCTATCAGTATGCACATGTGAACAACGAATCATCCAAGGCCACCAAAGTCACATACGGTGTCCCACAGGGATCAGTACTGGGCCCACTACTGTTTACCCTATACATGCTACCACTTGGTAACATTATTAGAAATCATGGTGTTGGGTTTCATTGTTATGCAGATGATAGACAGTTATATATACTCAGCAAAAAAAGAAACTTCCCTTTTTCAGGACTGTGTATTTCAACAATAATGTTGTAAAAATCCAAATAACTTTACAGATCTTCATTGTAAAGGGTTTAAACAATGTTTTCCATTCATGTTCAATTAACCATAATCAATTAATGAACATGCACCTGTGGAATGGTCGTTAAGACCTTAACAGCTTACAGAAATTAGGCATTTAAGGTCACAGTTCTAAAAACGCAGGACACTAAAGACACTTGTCTACCGACTGTGAAAAACACCGAAAGAAAGATGCCCAGGGTCCCTGCTCATCTGCGTGAACGTGCATTAGGCATGCTGCAGGGAGGCATGAGGACTGCTGATGTGGCTAGGGCAATAAATTGCCATGTCCGCACTGTGAGATGCCTAAGACAGCGCTACAGGGAGACAGGAAGGACAGCTGATCATCCTCGCAGTGGAAGACCATGTGTAACAACACCTGCACAGGATCGGTACATCCGAATATCACACCTGCGTGACAGGTACAGGATGGCCACAACAACTGCCCGAGTCAAACCAGGAACACACAAGCCCTCCATCAGTGCTCAGACTGTCCGCAATAGGCTGAGAGAGGCTGGACTGAGGGCTTGTGTGTTTCTGATGTGACTCGGGCAGTTGTTGTCGCCATCCTGTACCTGTCACGCAGGTGTGATATTCGGATGTACCGATCCTGTGCAGGTGTTGTCACACGTAATTGATTATGGTTAATTGAACATGCATGGAAAACATTGTTTAAACCCTTTACAATGAAGATCTGTAAAGTTATTTGGATTTTTACAACATTATTGTTGAAATACACAGTCCTGAAAAAGGGACGTTTCTTTTTTTGCTGAGTATATATCTGTTAACCCTGATGATACATCACTCCTATCTCGGTTAGAAGATTGTCTGTTAGATATCCGGTGCTGGATGGCAAAAAATTTTCTAATGTTAAACACAGAAAAAACAGAAGTACTGGTGATTGGTCCCAAGGCTGCAAGAAATAAGTTTCACCACCTCAGCATTAGTGGCCTTCCTACACAACCTAACACAGTGGTTAGAAATCTTGGTCTTCTAGTAGATTCAGATCTATGTTTTGATGCTCACATAAGAAGTATTACTAGAACTGCGTTTTATCATCTACGAAACATAGCCAAGCTTCGTAAGATGCTCTCACTTCGTGATGCAGAAAAATTAATACATGCCTTCGTAACTACCAGACTAGACTACTGTAATGCCCTCCTTTCTGGTTGCCCGTCTGGTTCCTTAAATAAACTTCAGCTGGTACAAAATGCGGCAGCCAGAGTTCTCACAAACACTAACAAATTTGATCACATCACACCAGTCTTATCCTCCCTTCATTGGTTACCAGTTAAGTCTCGGATTGACTATAAAATACTGCTGTTAACCTATAAAGCACTGAATGGCCTTGCACCAGACTACCTTAATAATCTGCTGACCACATACAATCCCCCACGCTTGCTTCGATCTCAAGGTGCGGGATATCTGTTAGTACCTAGGGTAGAAAGAGCTATGGCAGGCTGCAGAGCTTTCTCCTATAGAGCTCCTCAGCTGTGGAATGGTCTTCCACCGGATGTGCGGGTTTCAGGCTCACTCTCAATATTCAAGTCTAGACTAAAAACACACCTATTTAGTTTAGCTTATAGGGACACTAGTTCTAGCTCTAGCTAGCTTCTCACTCCCAGTTAAACCTATAGTGTGAGGTGTAGAGCTGGGTGGGGATCGGTGCCATTGGCTTTGGATAAACTGAATTGACAGTGCTGTCACTCTAGCTTCACAATTGCTTGTGGGATTGGAGTGCTGACATTTCAGGGACTCCCCATGCCTGCATTCCCACCTGCCTCTCCCTCCTACTTATGCTGCCATAGCCATATCTGCCGGAGCATTGCACTTCATATTGCACTCATCTAACTTTTAGCACTGCCTATAGTCTCCCGTACTTTGACTAATTGCATTTATTTCCCCTACTTCTCCTGGGGGGTGCTGCCTGGAGCCCTCAATCTATCAAGATGTCCAGCACACCCTGCAACATGTGACGTCGCCACTACCAATGACGTCCGTGCATCCAGCTCGCCATTCTGCCTGTGTCATCTTCCTTGTATGACCCGCTCCCTGCCTTCTGGCTGCCTGGCGATTGGAGGGAGCGGTGGCACCGGCTTGTCATCTCCCCCCTGCTCCCCGTTTGTGTTTCAGATTTAACTGTATTTGACTCTCCCTGCCGGCCCCTGGAGGATGGGCTCCCCCTTTGAGTCTGGTCCCTCCCAAGGTTTCTTCCTTCTAGGGAGTTTTTCCTTGCCACTGTCGCCTATGGCTTACTCACTGGGGGCTTTGGGTGGGGATGCTGTAAAGCGCTTTGAGACAATGTAATGTTGTGATAATGCGCTATACAAAAATAAATTTGTTGTTGTTGTTGTATCTAATTTACATATTTTACTGCACATTTTGCCCGTAGTCAGCAGTTGGAGACTTTGTGGGAATTACAGACATAGAAAGAAGGGCTGTGGTAAATTGAGAACATCCTGCACCTTCCATTGTATAATGGGACACAGTTGCTCTCTTCACTGCAACAGTCAGGGTTAAGGGCGTTATATGTGCATACGTTAAGAGGGAGGGGGCATGGCATGTTCCACTCCGCCCCAGATTCAAGTTTGCTCTGGCACAAGTTACAGCAGTGCTGCCTCTGTGAATTACTTTCCTCTCTGCCTTTTCCCTTTTTTTGCAATGACGGGAATGGATGCAAAGCCCAGGCAGGCAGGCTGGAGGAGGGTGGCGGGCTGCCAAACGGCAGACAATGTGAGGCTGGCACAGTTGCAACACGGTACCAGGGGGAATGGAGTGCCACATGGTCAGCCTTGGGCAGGGTGGGGAGGGGGGGGTGAGCGTGATGGGGGAATAGGAGGGAGTGTGTGTGTTTGTGTGTGTGTGTGTGTGGGGGGGGGGGGGCTGGTATGAGAGGAGTTCAGTTTGCATCTTAAATTCCGCAACATCTGTTCAGCAGAAATTGGGCGTCGCTAGCACTTCAATTAGGTGAAGACTACGACTAATTTTAAGCAACAACTCAGGTGCCAACATGCTCCTCCATGTCACAGGTCTGTTGGCTCAAGAAGAGGGAAAAGCAGTGAAGACTAGCACACCTGTAAGAGCTAATTCCATAGTACACTGAGATGTGAAACACTGATAATTATAAACTGCTAGAGTTGCTAAGTGGGGGACCAAACTGTTTTAATGCTGCCATGTCCTGCTGACACAGGGGCTTGGCCACTCTGGGAGGGCATGTGCATATGTACCAAAAACATATCTAGCGCCCTTTCTCCTTTGCCAGTCCATATTTCTTCACTGAGTGCAAGCTAATCCATGTTTATTTTTGAAATAGGTTAGTTAGTGTCTTATTTTGTTTCAGTTAGCATTTGGGGTTCTGTTTGTTGTTTTGGCCACATTCCTTTTCTGATGTCTTTGGGTCAAATAAATTATGAGACACTTTAAGCTGTGTGTTCAGGTCATCTTTTGGGTCTGGATGTCATGTATCCACAATTATGTGCGGCTGTTTTGAGCCAAGGTCGTAACATGTTGCCACCAAGTCATGATACTGCAGGCACTGTGACAGTATTTTAATATAGCACCATTCCAACACAGAAACCCCCCCACACCCAAAATGCCAGATTTATCAACAACTTTGTCCATTGAAAAGTCTGCACAATGGCACCACAAAGAGACATAACAGTGATGTTAAATCTGTCTCTCCATATATACCGACATACACCGCTTTTGCCTCTGTACGTCTATTAAAAACACCACAGTCTACATCTACAGTTTTACCTTTATTTGGCAGACACTTATCTAAAGCACCACACAACTGGAGAGCAAAGTCACTCAGTCCAGTAAGAACCATTGGTGACTGGGGAGATTCTAAAATCTAAAATCAACACAACATACTGTAATGTTGCCTAAACACTGGCCAGTAGCAAGCACTACTTGAACATAAATCCCCGGGTGTAAGCTTGACCTCGATCATTTGCCAGTTGCTGAATTTGGTTGGTTTGCTCCAAGCTCCTTTATGTGAAAGGGTGTTTATGTAAGAAAATAACCAAATTTTCTTTGATTACACTTTAAGTTGCCATCCCCTGAAAGTACTGGTCAGCTAGCTAGCTAAGAAGCAGGATAGTCACAAAATAAGGGAATGCAGAGCACTACAAATAAAACTTGTACATACCGAGTCACTATGAAGGAAGGATCAACAAATCCATTGTTGCTACCGCCTCAGCATGAGAAGTTGGCTCCAGGTAGCTGCAGGCAAAGGCAGAAAAGGCACAGCCCAGTGGGAACATCTGTCCTGCTCTCCTGTGTGCTAAACTCCCCCATGAGTGAGCCTGACAGGGACGTTTGAGGGAGGCTCTGTGCCCACACAGGGGCCATAAGCAGGCCCGTGGTGGGGGGGGGTGTCCCATTCAATTCATTTCACCTACCGCCTCTTAATGTACGGTACAACTCGAACGCCTTTTAACTCCACCAACTCAGACATCGAACGGGTCTGTTGAATTTTTTTCAACTAGGTCAAATCTTGGAACTCGACCATTACTGCTAAAATTTGTATGGGCCGGGATGCATTCAACTTTACCAATTTAGAACGGGTCAGTCAAGAAAAATGTAACTGCAACTTTTCTGAAAACAAAACAAAACAGATCTGCTAAAATTTGTACAGCTCAGGATGTGTCTCTGATGGGCTGAAACAAAGGCAAATGGACCTATACTGGGATGCTGATGTCTATGAATTGTTCTGTGTCGCAGTACCTCTCGACTGAGTTTGACGTGGAAAAACTGTGTTCCACTGTTCAATGTGAATTTTTTTGTGCTTTATCTACAGTATATTTAGTGATACAGTAATTGTGGGCCCTAAGTAGCAAACCAAACAGGAAAGTAGTGAGAGTAACTGTAGAACTTAAAAAGAAAATTATAGCGAGACTTGAATATGGTGCATGTGTGTGTGCCCTCACTTCGGAGTATGGGATTGTCAAGTTCAGAGGTACCATTGTATTGTCATTCAAACTGACATAGTAAGGCATCTAATTGGTTGAATACTTCTTAGAATCTGTAAGGTTAACAAGATCTACTCATCCCTCCGTCTGTCTGCCTGGCAATCTTCCATCCACTTACCCATTGCATGCTTCTAAAGGTCAAGCTCTATGTCCTCTTCTTATCACCTACTACGCAAACTAATAATTTGAGTCAGAGACCCATTCACCTCAGTGCTGGTGCCAGAACAGTATAAGTTCTAGGGGTGAGCACTGGGCAAGCAAACGATCTGTAGCAATGCCCCTGAGAGAGACTGGGCTTATTTGGTTTAGAATGAATGCCTTTATTAAAAAATAAAATTTAAATAAAATCAAAGAGGTGGTAGGTAGTGTTTGGGGGGGGCATGGTCAGGAAATGCCTGAATACCCTGATTCACCAGCATGTCTTTGCACAGCATGGGAAGAACAATCAAACTGCATGCAGAGAGTGGAGATCAGCCCTGATCCCTGAATGTGTGAGGTGCCCCCCCAGTGATTGTTACCATTATTTTTAATGGACACTGGCCCAAAGGTACAGCAAGTAATTGCATGCCAGAACTGTGAAGATATTTAAGAAAAATATAACAAAAAAGGCACTGTGCCCCCCAGATGGGTCTTTGGACAAAGCAGTCAATACTGAAATACAAACAATGAACATAAGCAGTTTGGACAGTGGTGGGGATTGGGTAGCTCCACAGAGAATGGGGCAGCCAGCGTGAGTTGGTTACCCTCATGGCTTATGGAAATAAAGCTCTTGCTGCAGCTCCTCACACATGGCCCCCCAGGTGCAAAGCGGCAAGATCCTGCACCCGACCCCCTTTCCACTAGCATGTAGCTGCCGTCACCTCCATGTGCAGAAACACGGTCCAAAGAGTATTCCAAGAGCATTCTCAGAGCACTGTGCACAATCAAATGGTCCAGGTCAAAACCATTGCCCATATGAGGGATATGGCACACGAGTTATGCAGGGACATCTCGGACATTTAAAAAATATTTTCCTGTGACACTTAAGAATGGTGGAGGCAAATTCTTTAATTTGATGTTAATTTTGGATCTGGGACCATCTGTCCAGCCTGCCTATCTATTCCGATTGTGGTCATAGCAAAGGGTTGCACTGCCCCTCCAAGTGGAGCAGACCATCCTGGAAGCTAGAAAACTGATGCAATATTGGGAGGTTACTGGAGCTTCACCCTCTCACCAGGAGAAATTGGATTTTGAGGTGACTCCTCCATGTTTTTCCAAACCTCTCTTTATTTCTCTCTATCACACCCCTTCCCCCCATCTAATGCCTACTGGCACAATGGGAATAGTGCCCCCCCCCCATCCCTCGATCCTCATGTCTCCCCCCCCCCCACCCTGCCCAACAGTCCTCTCAGTGTGGTGTACCATCTGCTGTCTCCCTACCCAGCACCGGCGCCTCTCTCCCAATACCTACCCAGAAGCCATTTCTCCCCCAGCTCAGTGCCACACAAAACAGGAGGTTTTCACACAGATCACTTCACCAACCCCCCCCCCCCCCCTGCACTGATACCCCCTCCAGAGGGCAGAGAGAGACAGGGAGAGCGAGAAATTAAATGAAGGTGCAAAAGGGCAAAAAAGGGGCATACACAGAGAGAAGGAATTTTAGTGGGAATATTCATCATGCACATGTCAGTATTCTGGGTCTGGTCTGGACCATAAATCATGACAGCAGGGCCATGAGTACAAAAACCAAAATATACCCCTGTACTTTAGGAATAAAGAAAAGCATTGATGGTATCAAAATTGCATCATTTCCCTGGATGCTTGAAGCTGAATGTGAGTGTTTTTGTGTTTTCTAAATGAGTGTGTGGTGTCATTCACACCAGCATGTTCATTAACTGTACAGGCAAGCGTCAGTCTAGCATTAAGAGAAAACTGAATTTACCGCAAAAGTAGATACGTATATGTAGAGGGATCAGGTTGTCCAAATAAGATGTTTTAGGTTGTATTTTAATTATTGAATTTCAAGAGGCAAAAGAGAGAAAAGTTGGTGAAGATTCTGTCATCAAAGCTCTGTACTTGGCATCGCAGAAGACAGGCAGACATGGCGTGAGGAGGGCACATCGTGCAAGGGCAAGAGGATTCAGGCAGGCTGGCCGGAGGGCAGGTAGTAGAGAGGCATGGGCACACCTCCATTCGTCTTGTGTGGGCGTGGTACTCACTGCTGACACCCGATCCATCAGCGGTGCGCAACATTAACTCTTTGGAGCTGGACCAAGATGTAAGGCTGCACCTCTCCTTCTGCTGCTTCTCATCTCCCTCCATATCTCTGCTCAGCTCAGCTGAAAACTCAGCTCTGTTGGCATTAATGGGATTTTCAGTTTTTGCAACAGCCAGATGTGTATCATTAAATCACTTGAGCTGTAAAACAAAGCTGACAGTAATTTTATCTTATTCTATCAGCTGACAGTTGATATGTTTTTTGCTATTTTCTGTCTCAATTTCAGGATATGCTTGATTCTATTACATTTTTGCACACCCTAGACCAAGGGTGGGCAATCTTATCTGCAAAGGTCCGGTGTGTATGCAGGTTTTTGGGATAAACTGTAGGTCAGCTGTTCAAACCCAGCTGTGAGGACTCTTCAACCAATCAGTCCTCTAATTAGTAATCTAATTAGGGAGTTGCAGCGAAAATCAGCATACACACCGGCCATTTGCAGATAAGATTGCCCACCCCTGCCCTAGACACGCGTCACACTCTTTCTGCACACTCAACTCTACACACTTCTTTTTCTCCATCTTTTCTCTACTTATGCCATTCTTTTCTTCTTTTGGATTCTTGTCTCTTTTCTCTCTCTCATACCTTTAATTCTCTCTATTACTTTTCTCTTGCTCAGTATTATTCTCTCATTAATATTTTAGGCAAGGCAAAGCAAGTTTGTTTATACAGTATAATCCCGTTATAGTGGACTCGCTTATAACGGAATATCGTCTATAATAGACGAGGTCCGCTGGTCCCGGTCCGCTGGCCATGCGCCTTTACGAACATGCAGAAAAAGCATCGGATATCGCATAAAACGGAATTTCACTTATAACGGACAAACAATTTGGTCCCCAGGGCCGCTTTTAGCTGTAGTTCTGTTCAGCTATAACGGACATGCAGGTTCCGCCTACAAGGTGCGTGGCGTGCCTGTGATATCCAGGGCAGTTACATAGTCAGGATTATTAACCCTCAGGAGTCTGAGGCCTCTCAGCCACCTTCGGGGTAGTCTGACATGCCTTGACATTTTAAAATATTTCACCTATCTAAAAAACATTTATCCCAAAGTGTTACATTTGCTTTTATTCAGCACAAACTAGAGCTGGGCGATATGGCCTAAAAATAAAATCTCTGATTCTTTTCACAATAAATCCAATTTTCGATTTTAATCGATTTTCCCCTCCCCTACTCAAAATCAAACTACAGATGACAAATAAATGGTTTAAAACAAGTTTTAACTTTATTTTGTTTTTTTACTTTAGAGTTAAAGTGCAATCTGACAAGCCAAAAAAGATGCTTGTAAGTGAGATGGCAGACCACGCCATTGTAAACACTTTTAGAAACTTGTAAAAACTTTTAGCATGTTAATGAATCCCGGCTTTTCCACAGTTTGTATGGGCACCATGTCTTTTGCAATATACATTGTGACACAGCTTATTGCCTTCCACCGTGCCCCATTGTTATATGGCACACAGTTCGAAAACGTGTCAGGGACGGTTGCTTGCTTAACTTTGGATGTTGTGCTGGTTTGTATTGGTATATAATATTTGTAGTTTGCATTTGATTCATGTGAGATGTGCGCATGTCTTTATATTGTTTGATTACAGTATTTTACTTAAAATGGTGTTGTTTGACTAAATAAATGTGACCATTGACTTTTAAATAACATCTGCATATCATGTTGTGTTGACTTAACAGGGAAGTTGATATCATACAGTGTCATTTGGCTAGTACTACTACAATGGGACATGATGCAATTTCAAGTTTATAATTGTGTATCTTCAATTTGATGTTACAATTTCATCTACAAATGAAGTATAATTGAAATCAGTTACGTATTTCCCATCCTTTAGACAGTTGTTGGAGGTGTTAGCTGTTTTGTCAGATGACTTTGGGACCAGTCAGTACCCAGCAAACATGCCCCTTTGGGGCCCGTGTGGGGCCACTGCGGGCAGCCCGCTGTGGGCCCCATTACCGGCGTGAAATGCGGGGCACGTGTGGGCCCCACACTGTGGGGCCCTTGTGGGGCCATTGTGGGCTGCCCACACTAAGCAAAGTGGGCCCCATTGGAGCCCATTGTGGGCCCACACTATGCCCACACTTTGGGCCAGCCTACACATACATGCCCTGCATTTTTTGGCCTGCTGGATGCTCCCCTGTGGGCATACTGTGGGCACACTGTGAGGTGTACTGTAGGCACATTGGGCATACTGTGGCCGAACTGTGGGCACACTGGACACACGTGGGTAATTGTACTGCGGACACATTGGGCATACTGTGGGCAAACTGTGGGCACACTGGACACACGTGGGTTGTACTGCGGACACATTGGGCATACTGTGGGCAAACTGTGGGCCTACTGTGGAGACATTGGGAGGGAGGAAAGCTGTGAAGCCACAGTGCTCCAGTGTCCCCGTGGGCATGCTCTGTGGGTCTTTAAGAAATAACTAAATTAGTTTGGTCCTATACTGGCAGTATACCAGAACATTATTAAAGTGTATGCAGAATATTTGCACTTATTGATAGTAGCAGTAATAAACTACAAGTAATATGGTTCAAACACATCTGTTCACAGACAGGTTAAAAGAAGAAAACATTGAAAATTGAATACAAAACTGAGTATGTGGATTGAGTACAAAATATTTTTTTATTAAACATAACAATGAGCACATAACATTACATACATACATAATCTATATTAAATTAATCCTCTCAGTGTCCTTTTGCTCCTTCCTCCATCCCGGTCTCTAGCATTCCGCAGCCATGTTTTAATGTTCTGCTGATGTTTAGTTCAGTTGTTATATTGACTGCGCTGTCATTAAAAGAAACACATGAACACCATGAATCCTGTCAGTGTCCGTCTGCCCCCCCCCCCCCCCCACTGTATGTAGATGTTATACGTATGACTAACACTACACATATTAAATAAAAAGATAATGTGAAAGAAATTCATAACTATTTACTGGTGAGACAAACTGCTTGTGCGGATCGAGATGCATGATTACAGTTTTGTTTAATTTTAGAAAGTGTCTTTCTTCAAAAAACCTGAACATGTATACTTAAGGTAGCCTAAATCATTACCACTGCGCATCAATATAGATGTGTATATATAAAGGAACGTTTAATACTATACATTACCTTATATTTAAGTATAACCTATATTTAGCCGATCAAGCGGATACGCGTTGAACTGACAAGAACGGAGCAATTTAACATTCATTGTGGTTTTCAACAACTCAAAATGCGGTTAAACTGAATGCGGCTAAACATGTATATTAATGTAACATTTTACTCACAGGGAGTACCTTTAAATCGTCCTATCAAGGGATGACCAATAGTTGTTTTAATTAGCTTTCGCTGTCGTTTCTCTCCTAACGGTCTTTCCGATTCGAAACGCCTGTCTCGAGATCGCGAGCTTCCCGCTGCACTCAAACGCCCAGCGCGTGTCCCCAATCCATCCATCCATCTTCTGTACCCGCGTGTCTTATTCAGGATCGCTGGGGGTTCGGAGCCTATCGCAGAAGCTACGGCACAGGGAAGGGGAATGTACGTGTCCCCAGTGACCACACAAAATAAATGGCAGGGCCAGAACACTCTCTATGACGGGATTGTTTTCTAACCCACAGCCAAAATGAGACACACAGCTTTAGATGACAATAATAATAATAATAATAATAATAATAATAATAACAATAACAAAAACTATCATTATTATTAATAATAATAATAATAATAACCATCATCATCATCATCAATTAATTAATAATGACCATCAACAACAATAATAATTATTGATGTTGCTGTTGACAGTAATGAATTATTAATAATTAATTCCATTAATCACTAATAATAATTAAATGCTATGGTACGTGACTGTGTGCAGTTCTAATTAGAAAGGGGCTGTCAGACAAAAATGCTGCAGGCCCTCAATGGGCTTACTCACAGAGGGCCTGTGCGGGTTTTCTGTGGGCAAGCCCAACTGTGGGCTTGCCCACAGAAATCCCACATGGGGGCCCCAAAGGGCAAAACTGCTGGGCCCAGCATGGGCTTGCCCAAAGGGGGCCTGTGTGGGTTTACTGTGGGCCAGCCCAACTGTGGGCATGCCCACAGAAATCCCACATTGGGGCCCCAAAGGGCAAAACTGCTGCGGGCCCAGCGTGGGCTAACCCGCATAGGCCCCACGTGGGATTAGTGTGGGTTTGCCCTGCCCACACTTGCCCACAGTAAACCCACACCTGCCCATGCGGGGCCCAAATGGGCATGTTTGCTGGGTACCCATCATGTCAGTCCTCAACAGTACACAAAAAAAAAAAGTTAAGGGAGTCTTTTTTTTTCGGTCTCGTTCTTGGTCTATAAAACTATAAAAAGGTTTATGTGTATGGTCTTTCTATATCGCGGATTTTCACCTATCGCTGATGGGTCTGCAACGTAACTTCCGCGATAGGCGGGGGATCCAGACCCATCAGCGATAGGTGAAAATCCGCGATATAGAAAGACCATATACATAAACTTTTTTTATAGTTTAAGCCTTAAAATATATAGTGATCCCCCGCCTATCGCGGAAGTTACGTTTCAGACCCATCAGCGATAGGTGAAAATCCGCGATATAGAAAGACCATACACATAAACCTTTTTATAGTTTAAGCCTTAAAATATATAGTGATCCCCCGCCTATCGCTGAAGTTACGTTCCAGACCCATCAGCCATAGGTGAAAATCCGCGATATAGAAAGACCATATACATAAACTAAAATTGCAATTCTGTGTTATTAATAATCGTATATCAGATCTGTAATACGTAATACACCTTACATATGCCATGAGGTACCAAACTGTGTTTAATAAAAGCTGGATGGAAAAAAAAAACATTGGACACGACATCAGGAATCAAATGTTTATTTTTTTCAGATAAGAGATACTAGCCTAAAAAAACTAAACAAAAGAAACCAATAAAAACATTGTTATATAATTTAAAACCTCTAACTCTCTGATTTTTAGCTGTACGTTTACTGAGTCACGCCTTTCTGCGGAGAAGCAGCACAGACGCCGTGAGATCGGGTGAACGAAGATTTATTAGAAGGGAGACAAAACAGGAACATCGAAGAAGCGCAAGACGTACGTCAATAACCGGACTGGGGAAAACATACCTAACGCAGACTTAAATACATTAGACTAATGAAAACAACTAGAAACAGCTGATAAGCACTGGGAATCCACACGGGGTTAACGAGGGGGCGTGGCACATGGGAGGAGCGGACGAGCGGGGCAGGACATACTGCAATCAGATTTTTTAGATTTTCTAAGCAATTTTCATTCAAATAAGTTTTTTTTCCATCTCTATTTTGCTTTTTTTTGTTTTGGTTTAACTTTTTTAAATCTTGTTTTTATAAGGCACATTAAATAACCTCTGTGTATGATAATAAAAACTTGCTTTGCCTTACCATAAGGAGACCAAGAAACGTTCTCCTGAAGACCACACGAACAATTGGCTAGTAGCTGCCTTTTAACTGAAAAAATTCACTCCAGTCATCAGAGAAAAAAGTTACTAACGCACTACATCAAAACATTTACATTGCAATAATGTATGGCATAAAATAAACTTGTAACTATATCATTCAGTAATACAAATAATAAAACAACATACCGTTCACATTGGCCTCAAGAACTAAGTTAGCGCTTGATTCCCCTGCACTTCCTGTTATGGCTGAGCCTGCACCTGACGTCAGTGGCTGAAAGTGCACGTTCTGCCACGAGTCTCTGGCTGCAGTCTCCTCTGTGGGTACATCTGAGGGAAAGGAAATTACGTAACGTAAGGGGTGTGTTAAAATTAAGAAGAATAATCTTGCTCTGTTTTTAATAATTGGATTTACGGTAAATTAAAGAATATGTTTAAATATAATTTTGTTAGCAGGACACAAAACGCAAAGTGACAAATCGTGCATTTTAACCAATATGAGAATAGTCTTTGCTAAAGGCCGGTTTTACAATTAGCGCAGTGATAGTAGAAATAAGCGTCTTTAATATCAGACGCGGTGAAAAAATCAAGCGGATTGTTTTTAGTCTTGTATCAGTGCAGCTTTTATGAATGACGTGTAAAACAGACAGAGATTTGCACATTTATGTATACATAGAAATTATATCTCTCCCATAGTAAACAAAGTCTGATATTAGATCATCACTAGTAATGTACAAAGTTTTTCCATTGTCAGATATAAATGTATTTGTAACGCATTGATTTCATCATGTACACACATTTGAATGTTTTGACTTTGACTGCTTATTGTGTTGACAGATTTTTGTTGTCATTTCTGGTTATTCATATAGATGCACAAATCAATTCTGAAGGCTGGTTCATCACTGGAGCTTAATACTTGCAGTGTCTGTTGCAATAAGGTCCATTGTCCACTTTGTCCACCAACAAAATTTACACCTGTGCCACTATTTAGAGTGCAAAAACATGTTCAATCTAAAAAATTCACTGGATTTTGAAGGTATTGTTTCATTTATTACTTTTAAACAGCTATGCACAATTAGTTGTAACTGTGCTAACTTCTCTTGGTTCTCTGTTCAAAGGATACAAAATATGCAGATGTAACCTTGAGTGCAGACCCCAGGGACATTTCCACTGCCCACTGTGTTACAAAACAATACTGCGAAGGGACAACATGGTCAGTCACCTTTCTGCATGTTCTCAAGTAAAAGAACAACGTGCAGAACAAGAAAAAAGTACATCAGAAATTTCCTTGACTGAGACACTGCCCCCCATTTCTGCTGCTCCTGCACACACAGAACCTGGGAGCAGTGTAACCCTTCCCCCATCAGAGAATCCTGACAGAAGCACCATAGAGGCTGCACAGCCTCCTCCACACAAACAAATGAAAGTTCTGTGTCCCCATTGTTCTCTCAGAGTCCTTCAGAAAAACCTGTCCAAGCACATCAGCCGAATCCTTGGACACTCAGAAAAAGACATTACTCTGGAATCACACCTCTACAGTGTTGGTGTAGATGCTACAAATGGACATTGCACAGAAGAGTTCAGAGCCCTGCTCAGAGGTGACCTGGAACCTGTGTTCAGGCAGAAGAGGCACCTGGTTTGTTTTATCTGAACGGTAGAATTAAAAAAATAACACCTTTAGAGTAGATTTTAAATAAAGGTTTTTAATGAATCAGTATAGTGCCTTTGTAGGCTACCATGCAGAAATAATGCAATACTGCACTGTGTAAATATTTAAATGTTTTAACTGCTTTCTGGTGGAAAACACCTTCAGTCCAAATTACCTTTCATAAAACTTGTCTTTTTTATGATCTCCTGTAGTCGGACATGTCAGCTGTGATGAGCTTTTCATCCGTTTTGTTTTTGGAGCATTCTTATTCTGCAAGGTTAGTAAATGCTTTCAGTATTATATTACTACTATTGTGCAGGGTATGTTTTGCTATATACTCTTATTTATTATTAATTTTTTTACTATAGACCAACTGCTGATGTACTTCAGGCATCACGGAAGCGCTTATGAACTGTTGAGAATTTGCCTGGTAATGTTTACTTTATTACAGTGTAACACATTTTATTTTTGGTATAATACATTAATGTGGATGTCCTATGTTTCTTGTTCGTTGGAACAGGTCATCCAGTAAACATCCTGCAGGTACAGTGCTGTGCCGTTTCCTCATTTGTTGTTTTCTTTTGCAGATCTGACACACTCGCATGTTTCAGATCATCAAACTAATTTTACTCTTAGATGATCATAACCTGAGTAAATACAAAATGCAGTTTTTAAACGATGATGCCTCGAAATCTTGTAACTGGCTGTGCCACCCTCGGCAGAAAAAACTGCAATCATGTGTTTGAGGCAATGAATCTTGAACATCATTGAGACTAAATTTTGGTCTACTTTTCTTTGCAGAATACAAATTGCATAATACAGCCCCATTAGAAGGTTTTTAAAAGCTGCATTTCGTATTTACTCTGACATTTTAGTTGAAAGTGAATAGATGAATGTTAGCAAGTTCTTTGGAGTGAAATGTGGACATTTTAAGTTTCCTCAGGAAATTCTTACACTGATCTTGGAAGAGGTTGTACTCCGGGTCGGAGACTCTGCAATTGTCACCCTTGCAGTTACGTGCAAGATGTTTGACAGCATCGTTAGCAAGGAAAATTTCCGAAATCAGGCACATTTCAAGTGGCTGGACGTTGTGTTAATATGCCATTGCCTCATATATATATATATATATATATATATATATATATATATATATATATATATATTTACACAAAAGTATATAATAGCTGTTATTCACACTTTTACTTGTATATTTTCTTATCAATAGGTGTGGTGAATTGGAAAGACCTTCAGCCCAGCTTCAGGGAGCTGTATAGGAGACCCTACAGGATTTCTGCATGCTGCGAATGTCAAGCTTTCTACAAAGATTATGGGGAAGGCTTCAGGGGAACTGGAAAAAGGCATGAACTGCAAGGGTTTTACTATGAAGACAGCATTGTGGGCTACTGTTGCAGTGACTGCTTTTACAGCGCTGGTGGCCAGCTTTGAACCTGTTGTATATATTCTTGTTTTGTGTATATTTTTGTAAATAGAATTTAGTAATTCTCTTTTTGATCTTGTTTTGTATATATTTTTAGAATTTAGTAATTGAATCCTAAATAAAAACATTAAAATAACAAATCATGATTTTGTTCAGTCTGGTCAGTCACAAAACAATCATTCTTGGGTAAACAAATTGTCAAACATTGAATCTAGTACCATATAAAATTAGCACATTACATTTATTTACATTTATTAACCTCCTACAGACATTAAATGATTCTTACATGCAAATAGTATTCTAGACTCCACGGAGGTTACTGTGAATAAATTTCAAAATAACTTTTTGGGGCAGTTTCACAGACAAGGATTAAGCCTAGTCTTAGACTAGCTTTGCTTTTCAGTGGTAACTCTCCATTGGTACTCAAATTTAGTCCAAGACTAGGGTTAATCCCATTTGAGGAAACCAGGGGTTTATGTCTACGTTTCATATTATGGTTGCGTTATTCTTTACAATTTTTATCATTATTAAAAGCACCTTCAAATATAACCAGCCAGTCACAAAATCAGTTCTTTATCCTGTTGTGCTGATGAAACTACTATCTAGCCTACTGTTGGTCACAAGATAACCATAAGTGACCATTCGGCACAGACTAAACAATCCAATACGCTTGGCAATACCGCCTTTAGGAAGTTAACATGCATCTTCTCACATCTAGGTTATTCATTTAAAAAAAATACAAATGTATCATTACATTTATTAGAATTTTTATGCGTGTCCACGCATTAAGAAAGATGTCGACAGTACTAAATTATCTTACAGCCACGTGTTATTTGTGGTTCCACGCAATAAATAGTTTTTTTTCTCATGTCACCAGAACGGCTCTATACGTTTACGCTTCCTTTCTACGCAAGTTTAAATGGACGACTCCATGTCTGAGGTCTGTAGCCTTAAACACGCCCTTTCTGTTACGTCATTTCCTTTCCCTCAGAGGAGATGTACTGACAGAGGAGATGTACCTACAGAGGAGATCTGCAGCCAGACCCTTCTCCGTTCTGCAGCCAGACCCTTCTCAAACTGTTTGTTTGCCTAGCTGCAGTGATCACGCAATGGGATTTGTAGTTTTATTACCACGCAGACACCGGTGCAGACCAGAAAACACAACCAACGGATTAATTTTACAGCATTTTACTATTTTATTTTCTGCGGAAAACACTTTTTGGTTATGAACGGAGGTAAGAATTTTAAGACTTGGGTAAATTAAATTTAAGACCTAGGATGAAAATCTGGGTATTTTAAAGACATTTTAAGGCCTTAAATTTAAATTTCTGAATTTTAGACTTTTTAAGACCCCGCGGGAACCCTGTGTAATAGATCTTTTAGGGGGAAAGTACTGAAGGCAGGGCTGATCAAAGCCCGTATGGGGCACTAGGTAAGCTTTAACATTAGAGCCCCACCCAGCTGTCCATTACTGCCAGTACCAAAATAAATGTGCTTCTTCTTCTTTGTGCTAGAATTTTTCCCACTGGTTGCCTCCACTTGTTGAGATCCAGGATGCTAGGTCCATGTTAGGATCCTGCATTTCTTCTTTTAACTAATCCATACAGTGCTTTTTAAGCTTTTCTCACAGACACTTCTATGGGGGTCTAAGGCAAAAGGTAATGTTCGCCAGATCACATGTCCTTACCATCTCAACCACACTTTGCGGAACTTCTTAGCGCCACACCCATTAGCTTTCGGACATCGGTGTTCATGACATTATCCACTTGGGTCAGGCCTAGCAACCAACAAAGCATTTGCATCTCCATTGTGTGTAAAGCTCTGTCCTGGAGGATGGGCTCCCCCTTTGAGTCTGGTCCCTCCCAAGGTTTCTTCCTTCTCGGGAGTTTTTCCTTGCCACTGTCGCCTATGGCTTACTCACTGTGGGCTTTGAGTGGGGATGCTGTAAAGGGCTTTGAGACGATGTAATGTTGTGATAATGTGCTATACAAAAATAAATTTGTTGTTGTTGTTTGGTTGTTGCTGGCCAACACTCTGTACTGTACAGGGAAACAGGACAAATTATGGATGTATAAACTTTTGCCTTGAAGTTGTTTGGCATTGGTCGCAAATTATTCAATTTTCTTGCCGGCGCTACAGCCATGCATCGGTGATATGAATCGAAGTGCCGAAACTTACGGCACATATCCCTTACGGCACGTAACCCAAACTTACGGCACATAACACCCCCCCACACATGAGTGAACCCACAGGGTTCACTAACATACACAGACCCCAAATCAAAACCCACATAATAAACACAAGAAAACAAACAGAGCACGTCACATAACCACAGTAGTCAGGATCTCGAGAGGGCATCGGCTACTAGGTTGCTGGCACCTTTTTTGTGTCTGATCACAAGATTAAAAGACTGCACAATTATGGCCCAGCGCATGAGACGCTGGTTGGTGTTACACATACGCGAGAGGAAAACTAAGGGATTATGATTGGTGTAGACCGTCACCTGCTGGGGAGTCTCCCCCACATATAAGAACTTAGAAAAGGTGCAAGAAGATAAGAACATAAGAACTATACAAACGAGAGGAGGCCATTCGGCCCATCAAGCTCGCTTGGGGAGAACTTAACTAATAGCTCAGTGTTGTTAAAATCTTATCTAGCTCTGATTTAAAGGAACTCAAGGATTCAGCTTGCACTACATTATCAGGAAGACTATTCCATACTACACGCTGTGTAAAGAAGTGCTTCCTTAAATCCAGTTTGAAATGTTCTCCCGCTAATTTCCACCTATGGCCACGAGTTCTTGTATTTGAACTAATGCTGAAGTAACTATTCGGTTGAACAGCATCCAAACCTGTTAGAATCTTATAGACCTGGATTATGTCCCCCCTCAGTCTCCTTTGCTTGAGGCTGAACAGATTTAGCTCAACTAACCTTTCCTCGTATGACATTCCTCTAAGACCAGGAATCATTCTTGTGGCCCTACGCTGCACCTTTCCTAAGGCCGCAATATCCTTTTTAAGATATGGTGACCAAACCTGCACACAATATTCTAGGTGAGGTCTCACCAAGGAATTGTATAATCTTAGCATTACCTCCCTTGACTTAAACTCCACACACCTGGAGATATACCCCAACATCCTATTGGCCTTTTTTTATTGCTTCCCCTCACTGGCGAGAATGAGACATGGAAGCATCAACATACACACCAAGGTCTTTCTCATAATCAGCTACCTTTATTTCAGTAGGTCCCATAAAATACCTGTACTTTATATTTCTGCTCCCTATATGGAGTACCTTACATTTGTCTATGTTAAATTTCATCTGCCAGGTATAGGCCCAGTCACTAATTAAATTAAGATCCCGCTGTAGCTGCTGAGCCGCTAGTTCAGTATCTGCTACACCACTCATCTGCAAATTTCACCAGTTTACTGTATATATTGATGTCTATATCATTTATGTAAATTAGGAACAATAGTGGTCCTAAAATTGAACCCTGCGGTACCCCACTATGAACGCAGAACCACTGTGACATTGTGCCTCTTATAACTACTCGCTGCTTCCTATCTGTTAACCAGTTATCAATCCAGGTCGCTACAGTTCCTAAAATACCTGTCGCTTTGAGTTTAAGTGAGAGCCTCTTGTGGGGAACAACATCAAAAGCCTTTTGGAAATCTAAGTAGATGACATCATAGGCCTTCTTATCATCAACTTCCTGAGTAGCTTCCTCAAAAAACTCCAACAGATTTGTTAAACAGGATCTACCTCTCCTAAATCCATGCTGGCTATCCCTCAAAATGTTATTTTAGTCCAGGTAATCTACCATTTTCTCTTTGATTATAGCCTCCATAACTTTACCAGTTATACAAGTTAGACTGATTGGCCTATAGTTTGACAAATTACTTCTATCCCCTTTTTTGAAAATGGGCATTATGTTGGCATGCTTCCAATCAGAAGGTACCACACCTTCAGATAAGGATTTTTGAAACAGTAAAGTTAAGGGTCGGCAAATAATATCCCTCATCTCTTTTAACACTATATAGGTAAGATGCCATCAGGGCCCTGTGATTTATTTATTTTCAGCTTAGCTAGGCTTTGCAAAACATCAGCTTCAGTTATATATATTTTAGTTATAGACGATGCCGGACTAGTAATAAGAACTGGTAAGTTACTAGTGTCCTCAACAGTGAATACCCGTGCAAAACTATCATTGAACTAATTTACTATATCAATGTCGTTTTCAATTATAAGACCCTTACTATCCTGCAGATTAGATTTCAGCTTTTAGAGCTCTTTTAGAGTTAAAATACTTTAAGAAACTTTTAACGTCATCCTTAGCCTCCAATGCGATCTTCCTTTCGACATTCCTTTTAGCTCGTCTAATGTCATTTTTTAACTCAGCCTGTAGATTTAGATACTCTTGCTTTATTCTGTCATCTTCAGTTATTTTCCATTTCTGGAACAAAGCCCTTTTCCTCCTTACTTTATACTTTATTTCCCTAGTAAACCACCTAGGTAGCAATTTCCTAAATTTATTCTTGCTATGAAGTCCTCTTGCACTTGCAATAATGTGCTTTTAAAATTAAATTTTTTTTTTTTTTTTAAATGATCGCTACTGTCAAGTGGTTCTAAAACGTCTAATTTACCAATCCTGTCCTGGTTATTAGAGAAAACCAGATCAACAAACACCGACAATTAGGCTATTTGAGTTTTTAGCATCTAATTTTACACATATAGCTTCCGTAGTTTTACTTATATCAGTAAGCTCCCTTGCCTGCATTTTTCCTTCACATATACTGCAACACCACCTCCCTTCTTACCTATACGGTCTTTACGGAACAACGTGTAACCATCCATATTATATTCTTGTCCATCCTTTTCTCTCAACCACGTTTCAGTTATTGCTATAATATCATAAGAGTCTGATGAGATAAGAGCCTCTAAATCATGAATTTTATTCCTAATACTCCTGGCATTTAAATACAGACAACAAAGGGTAGGCCTATTATGGTGCCCACTTACATGATTTTTTGGGGCTTTCCCAAATTTCACAAATTTCCGGGAAAAATAACAAACAGGGTGGTCGAGTCCACGGTTGTCCTCCTGCAAGAGGACAGCACCAGCACCAATCCCACTAGCATCCACTTCTAGTTTGAAGGGCTTAGAGAAGTCTGGGGCAGCTAAGACTGGGGAACTGCTGAGTAGCATTTTAACTGAATCAAATGCTGCTTGCCAGGCTGGGGACCAAACGAAAGGCACCCCTTTCCGTAACAGCTGGGTCAGGGGCGCATCGACATCGGAGAAGTTCTTGCAGAAACAACGATAATAACCGCCCATTCCTAAGAACCGTTTTAACTCACGAGGCGACCGAGGGACAGGGAAGGAAGTGATAGCCTGGACCTTTATGTCCAGGGGCTTAACTACTCCATGCCCGACCAATTTTCCTAAATAACTTACGGCCGCCTGTCCGAATTTACATTTCTCCAAATTGAGGACGAGCGAAGCGTTCTGCAAACGGATAAAAACTTGTTCTAACGAACATATGTGCTGCTCCCAGGAATCCGAATAGATGACAACATCGTCTAGATAGGTATCACAATTTCTAACATCGCCGAGAACCCGATGCATCAGCCTCTGAAAAGTTGCCAGGGCATTACGTAAACCGAAAGACATCACTGTATACTGGAGGAACTTGTCTGGGGTGGCAAAAGCAGTGATCTCAGAGGCACGGGGAGATAGCGGAACTTGCCAGTATCCCTTCAACAGGTCTAACTTAGTCACGTATTTAGCAGAGCCAATACGATCCACAGAGTCCTCCATATGCGGCAGCGGGTAAGCATCTGGTTTGGTTATGGCGTTAACTTTTCGATAATCTGTACAAAAACGAAATGTTCCTTCAGGCTTGGGAACCAGTAGACAAGGCAAACACCAGGGACTGCTACTAGGGGCCGCGAGACCTGTGTCTAACAGATAAGTGGTTTCGCGAGCTAGTTGAGACCGTTTCTGAGGGTTAACCCGATACGGGTGCTGCTTAATGGGAGGGTGAGCACCAACATCTATGTCGTGCTCAGCAGCAGGGGTGTGTGATGGAGTGTCCGAAAACAGGGACTGGAAACGACTCACCAGGGACGAAAGGTCGGCTTGGGCAGACTGGGGCAGATGTTTGACATGGGTCGAAAGGTTCTGCAGGGCCTCGGAGTTAGGAAGGAGAGCACAGGGTAAACAATTCCTACCGAGATGTAAGTCATCAGTCTCTGGCGAATAATTGGTGACAGATGGAATGCCAACAGGAGCGGGTGGCTGAGCAGAAACGAGCGAGGGGCGAGGTACCGAACGATTGAGGTAGGGTTTTAACATGTTCACATGACACACGCGAGTCTTTCTTCTACGGTTTGGGGTTGCCAACACATAATTTGTAGGACTAAGCTTTTCCTGGATCACATAAGGACCAGAAAAACGGGCGCGAAGGGTGGAACCTGGCAGCGGCAGAAGGACGAGTACCTGATCACCAACTTGAAATGATCGGGGTTGTGCTGACTTATCAAACCGTTTCTTCATCCTATCCTGTGAGGCGCCCAGAGACCTCTTAGCTAATTCCCTGACTGCCGACATGCGATCACGGAGAGCGCTAACATATTTACACACATCTTGGGAAGGGGGGATACACAGGGAGACAGCCATTGTTCCTGTAACACTTTTAGAGGACCTCGCATAGCATGGCCAAACACTAATTCGCCGGACTAAACCCGGTTGATTCCTGCACAGTATCACAGAAAGCAAAAAGGACGAGAGGTACCCCTTCATCCCATTCCTTTCCTGCATCCAGACAGAACGTACGCAGCATATTTTTAAAGGTTTGATGGAACCTCTCCAGCGCCCCCTGACTCTCTGGCTGGTAGGCACTGGATACGGAGTGACGGACTCCTAATTCACGAATCACATGGGCGAATACTTTGGACGTGAAATTGGAACCTTGATCCAACTGTACATACTTAGGAAGCCCGAACGTGGTGAAGAATTTAATTAGGCTCTTCACAACACAGGAGTCCGAAGACTACGTACTGTATGGGGATAGCTTCCGGGTAGCGAGTTGCAGCACACATAAAGGTGAATAAATAACAATTACCCGAGCGAGTCTTCGGCAACGGGCCGACACAGTCAATAATGACATGTTCAAAGGGTTCTCTGACTGCAGGAATGGGATGTAATGGGGCAGGTGCAATTATCTGATTGGGCTTACCCACAGCCTGGCAGACATGACAAGTTTTACAATAATTTTTCACATCTGAATTAACTCCCGGCCAATAGAAATACTGCAACACTCGGGACAATGTTTTCCGGATACCGAGGTGACCTGAACACGGGTGAACATGAGCTAAGGACAACACATAATCACGGTACAATCTCGGGACTACCACCTGGAGCACCGTAGCCCACTCAAATGGCGAGTCTGGTGGGGACCACTGTCGCATTAGGACCCGATCGCGGAAGAAGTACGCTGTGGGATGCTCCTTCACGTCAGGCTTGTCCATAGCAGAGGCATGACAGGGTTCCAAGGAAGGGTCCTCTTTCTGAGCCGAGATCAGTGCATCCCTAGTGGAGGGAACTTCAGGGGAGGTAACAGAGTTATCGGGAATCGGGGTCACAGACTCAATTTTCAAATGTTTGTCTAACACTGGCACGGACATGAATGTGTATTCGAGGTCAATATCGGCGAGCTGGCGCCACTGTGCCCGCGTAAGCACACAAGCAGGAAACACTTGGGGCAAATCCACCGCAACATCGCTATCAGATAGCACAGGGTCCAGAACCACTTCGGGTAAGGGAACAATTCTCTTTCCCGCTATATCATTCCCAAGGATAAATGTAATACCCGGGACAGGTAACTGGGACTGGACAGCAACCCGCACATATCCCAAGAAATCGGGAGTACACAAATAAACGGTGTGCAGGAGAACTCCAGCCACAGATAAATCAATTCCCTGTACCAGCACGTCCGTACCACAGTACGTCTTGTTGCACAGGGGAATAACCCTTCCACCAAGAAGGACTGAGCGGCTCCCGTATCCCGCAGGATAGTCACAGGGTGCCGGGCATCAGTCTCCCTGAGCGAAACAGAACCAGGAAATACAAAAGGTTCAAAAGCAGCGTCAATACGAGAGGACGAGGGTGAAGAACTGTCGGGGCAGGCAGCAACATTCACTTTTCTGGTTGCTGCGCGAGCTTTCTTGCGCTTTAACACAGGACAAACAGATATAATATAGCCCACTTCATGACAATAGAAGCACTCGCGTTTCTCCGCGGGCGGGGGATACGGTGCTGACGAGTGAGAAGCCACAACTGGACGAGGGTGAGTTTTACGAGGTAAAGGAGTCGGGGTAAACAGTTTTATGGGTCAAAATGAACTCGTCAGCGAGGGTGGCAGCTTCGGTCAAAGAAGCGACCTTTTGTTCGTTTAAATAAACTACCACCCGATCAGGAACACAGTTTTTAAATTCCTACAGCAATACCAGTTCCTTAAGCTGGTCGAAATTAAACACCCCGCTGGCACTGCACCACTTATCAAAGAGAACTGCTTTCTCGCGTCCAAACTCCACGTATGTTTGGCTGGCGGATTCCTGAAGCTTCCTAAAGTTTTGTCAATAGGCTTCTGGCACTAATTCATAAGCCCTAAGCACAGTAGCCTTCACAATATTTCCGTTATAATTCGGACCAGTGCCACCTACAAAAGTTCTCGGATGATACGGCCATCATCGGATGCGTATCAGACAGGAACGATTAGGAATACAGGGGGGTCATCAGTGACTTTGTCGGCTGGTGTGAGACTAATGCTCTCCAAATCAACACCAGCAAGACAAAGGAGATGGTCATAGATTTTAGGAGGAAGGCACCCCCTCCAACACCGGTGAGCATCCAGGGAAAAGTCATTGAGGTAGTGGACTCTTACAAGTACCTGGGTGTTCACCTCAACAATAAACTGGACTGGACTACAAATACAGACATCCTGTATAAGAAGGGCCAGAGTCGACTCTACCTGCTGAGGAGACTGAGGTCCTTCGGAGTATGCAGGACCCTGTTAAGGACATTCTATGATTCTGTGGTAGCATCTGCCATTTTCTATGCAGTGGCCTGCTGGGGGAGCGGATGCACGGAAAGGGACAGAAGCAGGATTGACAAATTGGTGCGGAGGTCTAGCTCTGTGCTGGGATGCCCTCTGGAGACTGTGGAGGTGGTGGGTGAGTGGAGGATGTTAGCTAAGCTGACATCCATCATGAACAACCCACATCACCCTCTGCATGAGACTGTGAGTGTGCTGAACAGCTCCTTCAGTCAGAGACTGATACACCCTCGCTGCAGAAAGGACCGCTTTCGCAGATCATTCATCCCGACAGCAGTTAGACTCTATAACACATCATGATGTCATGAGTCACCCAGATACTTACCTCTACGGTCACCACTACTTACCACTTCATACATAACGCACCTTATAGAGGTAAATGCAGCTGTAGTAGTGAAATAGTTGTTATTTATTATTACTTGCACTTTTTCCCACAACCCACTATCCATATATTACATACTGTGTATGGGTGTACATAGGCACTACTGTTGTATTTAGTGTTTTATCTCATTTTATTTATTTATTTATTTATTTATTTATTTATTTATTCTTGTATTTTTATATTCTTGGATTACTCTTGTACTCTTTCAGGCTATCTGTCTAGAGCTGTGGTAACGCACAAATTTCCCCACTGTGGGATCAATAAAGTCCTATCCTATCCTATCCTAATATCGTAATCCAGACTCTGCTCTAACGCGAGAGCTGAACAAACCTCCTGTGCCTTACCTACAAGCTTGCATTGCAATAACAATGACCAGAGATGTTTGGGCCAGTTCAACGTCATGGCAATGCGTTCAAAAATGGAAAAGTAAGCGTCTACCTCATTTTCCCGAAACACAGGAACAAGACCGATGTGTCGGCTAACATCAAAGCTCGAATTTCCAGGGAGACAGGCGAACTCAAGGGAGACCGGGGACTGGGCCTAGGAGCGTCTAGGGCATCGGCCTGGTCTCGGGCAGGGCGGGCTGCTGGTGGAGTCGTATCTGGTGTGGGTACCTTACGCGGAAGAGGCACCGGTTTTTGGTCACCCATGCTCAACCACCGTAACTCCAGCTCTTTGTCAGCCTCAATCTCCACTGCCCAGACACGGAGTAGCTGAGCCTGGTACTCCTGTCTCTTGATCTCGAGTTCGAGCTCCCTTAGCTTAATTGTAAGCAACAGGTCCTCCCTGGTTGAGCGGGGATCTCCAAGATCCATGCGGTGTCCAACCCCTAGAACGTCGCTGCTGGCCTCCGCTGCAGCAGACAACCGAACCGGGGTGGCAGCAACACTCGGGGACCCACCCAACTCAGGCAGAATACCTTGCTGAATTAATTCTTCGAGCAGGGTTTTCTTATCAACCCACTTGGAAGCCTCAGCGGGAACCAAAACATTAAAGAAATCTGTAATTTGCAGCAGATCATCCTTACAGCACTCATCGAATTGTTCAAGTGTGGGGTAAAGGGTAAAAGCAACGAGGTTGAACCGGGCCATCACTATTATTGCAACTACCACAACACCCCCCCCACACAAAAAAAAATCCGCCAGACAAGCACGAAAAGGAAAGAAGGAAAGGACGAGCCCCCAATTTTGTTACGCTCCAGTCTAGGGTTGGAGCCTAACAAAGTGAAAGGGAAGGAGGGTTTGGGAAGGACAAGACAACCAGGAGTAGGAGAAGGGAACACGGGACACAAAGGGAGTCTTTGTATAGTTTTTAATAGTTTTTCACAGACACTGTCCAAACACTAGGTGTAACGAACATCAGGAGTGACAAAGGCCAAAGAAACAAACAAAAACACATCTACCGAGAACAACCACAAGCTAAATTAATCCTAAGTGTGCACAACAAAAAGGTGAAACGAAACAACGCCTAAGCCTATCTCCCTACCCAAACAAACAGTAATCCCCACGTTGACGAAGAAACAAAAAGGCAGACACTCCTTACACACACCTAGTGGAACACGAAACACACAGTCGAAGTAAAGGTATCCAGAGGGGAGATCCAAGAGGCAAAGTCGGAGTACAAGCGAAAGTTCAAAACCAATGTCGGAGAGAGTTATCAGCCCCCCCCGGCCGCTGGCCCACAGAGTATGAGACACGCGCTGTTTTACTTGCAAGGGTGCACACCGCAGTGTAGCTACAAGGGTGTGGCACCACGAGAGGGTTTATTTATACTTTAAGGTGATCAGGTTACATTGTGGGTGTGAACTACATTTCGAGTGGGATAGAATGGGATGTGGAAGTGGGAGTGGAAATAGGAACAACAGAACGTACAGCAGAGGTGGGCTCGTCTGCTGCACGTGATAGAAAATTACTGTTAAGCACTTACACAGTTGCCATATAAAACAAGTTATACATTCATAAGAATACACATGAGTGATAATATATACACAATTCCAACCCAACAGTCCCTCCTGTTTATCATGAACCGTGTATTCTACATCCACCATCCACATTTTGTCTAAACATTTTCTGTGGGCGGCATCACTAAATAACGGCGTCATCATGTTCTTCGTCAGCGAGGAACTCTTGTTGGCTCAGGTTAGTGTATGCTACAACAAAAGAATTAACAACCATTCTGCTAATCACAGCTTTACAACATGGTACAATACAAATGGAAAAAACACAAAGAAAAATCAAACACATAATAACCATTATTGCAAGAAATTTGAGTAGTCCGAGCCAGCCCCCTTGAAATAGCCAATCAAACCAGGATGTGCTAGGGTGAAAGTCCGCGACTAGGACTCTCCGCAGATCCCTGAGATAGTTCATGGCTTCAGTCATATTAGGGGAATGGACATTGTCTGGAATGTATGTACAACAAGTATTGTTCAATAAAACACAAACACCTCCTTGGGCCGCTGTTAACATATCGAGCACCATACGGTTTTGAACCACTATTTGCCTCGTGACATCCAATTGTGCATTTTGTTGTTCATTAATTACAATAGAATTATTAATAAAGAGCCCTAAGCGATACTCTATGGTTTCCAGTCGTAAAGTGTTCTTTGCTACTCCGATCCAGGGGAACAGAGCTAATAAAACCTTCTGGTCTGTGGACCAATGTTTGAACTCTGGGGGCACATCAGTTCCCCAGACGCTGTCATGTGGCTGTAGTGCTGGTGCGGTAGAACGTCGTCTGCGAGTGGAACCTGAAACAGAACTGGTTTATACAATAAAGGTATGATCTGAAATGAAGATGGGCGCGCAAACCCCATACCAATTGGGTGGCAGCACAAAGTAGGCACGACTACCACATAACCAGGCTACACCTTGCACCCAATAGGACCCATTGCTGGGGCCTGACATGTTGACTGGTGCACCTTCACCTGAAACAGCAATTTGGTCACAGTTCGTGGTGTTACCTAAAGGACGTGTACCATACATCTGGTCATAACACATTGTATGGTTAAATGTTCCTGGGTCCTTGTTTATGAAAACAGAGAATGGAAATAAGGAATTGGATTTAGTGACATTGAAGTTGATCCAGAACAGGAGATTGCAAGTACCATTAATAAGCCCTGGGGCTTAGCAAACATTGCGGGACCTTCCGCATGTGTGGGCATATGTGAGCATATGTAACAGTTAGAAACATTGGACTTCGTAACTGTGTCGTGTACGTAGCGATACCAGTAATTTTGCATATAGGGATGTGAGTGGTCAGTTGCAAGAGGTCTCAGGTGGGAGCCATCGTGCGTCCACCTGGGGACGCGGCGAGTGTTATCCAATGCGGACCTCGTCCACAAAAGCAACCCGCCGACTACAGTCAGGAGGATCAGAAGCCATTGTATAAGAAACCGCTTACAGTCAGCCATTCTAAAAGTGAGTGCAGATCAGTTGGTTTCTTCACCGGGTTGAGACGTCGGCACCCTATTGGTTACCGCGCCTTTGTAGCGGACTTCCACTGCTACTCTGTCGGTTGTACTGGCTCCTGTAGGGGTTTAATGAGCTTGCAGTGACTCCTGTGAATCCACGATGGTCGCTCCGCTATCTTCACGGCTGTCGGGGTCGTGAGGAGCACTTGATATGGCCCGTCCCACCTGGGAGAGCTCCAGTCCTTCCGAAGGAGGACCTTGACGAGAACCCAATCTCCAGGTTTGAGGTTATCCTGTAATTATGCTTACAACAGATAAGGCATGATCTACAAAAGTTCTTTGCATAATCAGAAAAATTTATAGTATAGAATTGTTGATGTATTATATGTACCATCCCTCCTGTTGAGACATGGGCATTCCCGTGGCTCACCAATGCCACTGTTTTGTATAAATTTTTTGTCTGGTGTCAATGAATTGTGTAGGAGATGGGGATTTGGGACATCTGGTGCTGCATGTTGCATGATGTCATTGATTAGTCTCAGATCCTGTACCATTCTCCATTTACCCGTATTCGCTTTTTGCACTGGGAAAATAGGGGTGTTACACGTGGACTCTGGCGCCCCCCTCAGTATCCCTGATGCCAGCATGTCTTGCACTACTGGGGCCTGTTCAGCCTCAGGCTTTAATGGGTACTGTCGTACCACTGGGCGGTGATCTGATCTCAGGGTCACTTCGTAAGGAGGGAACCCTTTAATCAATCCTACATCCGTAGGGGAGTTGGACCACAATCCCTCAGGAATGTGGCTCAATTCTGGGTCCTCCGTTGCCTCGGCTGATAATAAATCTTGTCATTCAGGTTCGTCTAAATGTGTTACAGATGTGACTTTAATTCTCCATCCGAGGGGGAACCTCCAAACCCCTGTGCTTTTATCATGTTTCCAATCTGAATTTGGGTCAGGCTGGTAATATGTAGATCTATAAGAGGCATCTTCCACAAAATACCCAAGATCTTGCCATCTACCCTGGAATGGCTTTGATAGTGACACATGAGGCACCTTTTCCCTGAATAAATTTTGTTGTTTGGGACCCAATAACACTGAGGCTGCAGCGTAGCCAGTTGTGGGATTAACATACAGATACTGCAATGTGACCTGGGGTGGTCCCATAGCATGAAACTGCCGATCATATCGGTAGTCAGGGCCAGGTCTGGGTTTGTACCACATGGTCACATGGAGGCCATCGTCGGGCATAAATTGAACCTTATCTGCTTCCTGCTTTACTCTAGTTTTCCTTAGTAATTCCCGAGCTTATGGTGTTTGGCCTAGGTCTAGAGACCAATAATACTGCGGAACTGACGATCCATGGACCACTAAAGCTTGCCTGTCTATTATTGCTTTCATGCCTATGGGTGTGGCAACAATGCTTATGCCCATCTGGACCATAAGATCTCTTCCTAATAGGTTTACTGGGCATGTCGGGCTCACCAGAACTTGGACCTCACACTCTGTCCCTGTCTCTTCATCTTTTACCATTATGGGATTAGTTAATTTATGGGTCTCAGATTGCCCTCCGGCCGTTCTCACATATACTGTTGAAGTAGAGAATGTTGCTTTTGGCGGAGTTGTAGTTAATACTGTTCTACAGACTCCCATGTCACATAAACAATCATATGTCTTTCCATTTATAATAAACCGCCGCCTAGGCAGTTCTGCAGGCTGTTTAAGCGCTATCAGCTGGCACACCGCTTGAAGGTCAACCTCCTCCTCCTCCCTATCTAGTGGGGGCCCTAGCGGGGTGGAGAAAGTGGTGCCTGCAACTTCTCAGCTTGGTGTCACTGATCATTCTCTGTGGAATTTGGATTGTCTATGCGCTTAGTTTTACAATGCCTGGCTATATGTCCTGGTCTCCCACACCCCCAGCAGTTGTTATCATACTGAGGCGAGTTTCCTGACCTACCACCTCTTCCTCGACCTCTACCTCTTTAACCGCCCCTGCCCTGGGGGTTTGAATAAACTACTGCGATTGTATCGCCAGAGACTGCGAAGGTCGCTTCTTCTTTTTGTTTCTGTGCCTTTTGTGCATGCTGGGCGTACTCTATAGCTTGCTGCACTGAGCCTGTATTCTGATGGACCCAATATTTATCTATATACCGTTTAAGTTCAGGCCTTAGACCGGCAAGAAATACCCTTTTTAATTGTTGTTGGTATACTCCGGCCTCATCATTATCTGGGGGAATGCCTGAATTACTTCTGAAGACTGGTCTCAATCTGTCCAGGAAGTCTTCTGGTTCTTCCCCTTCTTTCTGTCTGCATTGTGAGATTTTACCATAATCTGCTCTCCTCGTAAATCTTTCTCTGACTCTTTCTTCTAGCTGCCTTAGGCTGTGTCTCAGGGCAGTTGAATCATGCGGGAGGGGTGCTCCATCGTACGCATGCCCTGTGAAATTTCCTGCAACTCTGACCCATTTGTGAGTAAACAGTTGCCTCAGGCACTGGAACATTTCTCTCCCATTTAAGCGGAAGCTGCTTTGAAGTTCTAACACCGCTTCCCAAAATTCTCCTACACCTTCTTCTACAGGGGGTATCCCTTTTAAAGCAGCTGTCCTATCCTCAGCTGTCCAGGGTCTGTACACTAACATTGTTTCGGGACCTGTTCCGTCCTGCCCCCTATCAGGATTCGCAACTTCCACCATGGGGCATTGAAACTCTGGGGTTGATGCCCCGTCTTCACTACTGGGGTGAAATTTTGTTTTATATGACTCTAAGTCTTTCACTGGATACAGTGAAGAATCCTTGCTCCGGGTCACCATTGGATGGAAAGGAGATTCTGGTGCCAATGACGCTAATGGAGCAGAATGTGTTATCAGTGTTTTAGGCGCTGCTATCTGCTTATCTTTTAGTGCTACTCCCGGTGTTTGCTGCGACAGTGAGGGAGTGGCAGATGTTTCTTGTCTATGTGGGGCCTTTGCTACACTTTCCTCATCAGGAGTAACTAGTACTGCGGCCGCAAGCTTTTCTTTCCTTTTACCTTTCTTTTCCTGTCTAGTTGCATCTCTTAACCTACTTTGTTCCAACCATTTTTCTGACATTCTATACTCCTTCTTCCGTCTGTCCAACTTTCCGCTATTCTTAGTGCGCAACATTTCTAGTTTTAAATCACTCTGTAGCTTAAGAATGTCTGGCGTATGGAGGCTTCCTCCAAACCCATGTTTTCTTTTCCACCTTTTGTTACTTATAGTCCCTGCTCCTTCTACATATCCTTCCATAAACTTTTCATCTCCCTCTAAGGATGGCTGTTTACTTTGCCCCTTCCCCATCCTTTTACTTGTCTATTGTTATTACTACAAGGGTCCTGAGCAGAAATTCTCTGGCACGAGATTAGGGAGAGGACACTAACACGGCCTTCTACTGCACACTATCTGTGCAGCGGTGTCAGTTTTCAGGGATGAAACCCGTCCTTGATCTCCCAATCGCCAGTACGTCTTTCTTCTCAGGCAAAGAAACAACAGGACTGGTAGAATCAGCCTAGGATTCTATAAATCACTTAGTCCTCCACATTCACACAAACATTCATACCCGGTTGATTACGGCCAACTCTAGCCTTTGTCAATTAACAGGTCAATTAAATTCTAATTCAACTATTTCCTTACGGCGAAATATAACCAATTTAGACTATTTCCTTTCGGCGAAATATAACCAAATTTAGATTTTTTCCTTTCGGCGAAATATAACCAAATTTAGACTATTTCCTTTCGGCGAAATATAACCAAACTATTTCCTTTCGGCGAAATATAACCAAACTATTTCCTTTCGGCAAAATATAACCAAACGTCTCACCTCTGGGGTCAGTCACGACGATCGGGGTCCGTCAGGCATCACCAGGTGTCGAGCGCAGTTCTAACCACCGGCCTGGTCACGAATTCTCACGTTCCAGGACTTTCTCGACCCGTCTTAGACGAGCGGCTGTCGACAGACTTCGGTGTCGCTCCTCTCGGCGCCCTGGTGATGTCCTCAGGATTCCCGATCCTCACGGATCACTGGATTATGGATCCGGCTCGAAGGACCAAGTTTTATGTCGGAGAGAGTGATCAGCCCCCCCCGGCCGTTGGCCCACAGAGTATGAGACACGCGCTGTTTTACTTGCAAGGGTGCACACCGCAGTGTAGCTACAAGGGTGTGGCACCACGAGAGGGTTTATTTATACTTTAAGGTGATCAGGTTACATTGTGGGTGTGAACTACATTTCGAGTAGGATAGAATGGGATGTGGAAGTGGGAGTGGAAATAGGAACAACAGAACGTACAGCAGAGGTGGGCTCGTCTGCTGCACGTGATAGAAAATTACTGTTAAGCACTTACACAGCTGCCATATAAAACAAGTTATACAGATCCAGCCACTTAAAATTTCCCCTCCAGTCTGGCTGGCAGCCAAATCCCAGCCAAGTTCCTTCCAATTACCATCCGAAAGGTAGAGCCCCCCTTCTTCTAGGGGTGGGCCTATATTTGACTATAAACCCGCCCATTCATTCACTTGCAGGGTGATACCATTAGATGGCGCTGTCTTTACAAAAACTTTACTTTTCTTTTTACAGGGTTAAATGATTGAATGGTCTTTGCTATGACTTAAAAAAGCTCATTTTTGTTTTAATTTATTTTATTTACTTATTTTATTTTAATATGCTTTATTGGTTTGTTTATTGTCTATTCTTATTTATCCTTTGTACAGCACTTTGGTCCTACAGTATATTGATTTGTTTTAAAGTGCTTTATTTTAAGCATAGTCCACAAATTTTCAATAGGGTTCAGTTTGTTGGCTTTGGGAAGGCTGTTCTGATGTGTGTTGTGATCATTGTCCCTGTATCAACTGTCCAGCCATTGATTGTTGATACTGTAACTGTTGATTGATTAAAGAATTTGTAGGTCCTTGGGAGTTCATGATCCTCACCTGCTGCAGCAATCAGAATCAGAATCAGCTTTTATTCGCCAAGTGTGCTGGGGCACACAAGGAATTAGTTTCCCACAGTTTGATACTCTCTCATACACAAACAATAAGTTAGAGCTGGGCGATAAATCAATTTAATTGATTAATTCGAATTTACAGTTCAGGACGATATGTTTTCATGAAATCGATTTTATTACTTTTTTTACACACAAGCGCCAAATGCGGAACTAATGCGATGCACCATTCCTCACGGGTAAATTAACACTGTAGCAGATTCACTAACAACATGGCAATGACAGGGGAAAAGATGGCACGTGCCCAAAGAAAGGTGTTGCTACTTCTGTAATTTGTAATTATAATTGTAATATAATATGTCAAACCCAATGGCATAAAGTATTTACTTAATACTAAGCTGACATGATAAAATTATGTGTTTTTTTTCTATTGTTATTACAATATTACTTATTACTTTTATTTATAAGTTTGAGGGTGTATTGTGTTGTTGCCAGTTTTAAAATAAGCTATAGAGAAACCTTTCTAAAAGTGTTCACAATAATAACTGACACTTTATTGATCCCCGTGGGGAAATTGTGTTTATGCCTCCCTCAACTTGATCTTTGAAGAATAAGTTGTCTGTGAAGGCCACCTGTTGGGGCCTTGCTCAAGGAGCTGCAGACATACTGAGGCTGGGCTTGAACCAGTGACTTTCTGATTACAAGCACACAGCTTAGCCCACTGAGCCACACACTGCTCCTAAAGGTGTGGTTTAAAGTAAAAAAAGCTAAATAAAGTAGTTTGATTTTGAGTAGGGGAGGGGAGAATCGATTAAAATCGGAAATCAGATTTTTTGTGAAAAAATCTGAGATTTTATTTTTAGGCCATATCACCCAGCTCTACAATAAGTGACACTATAAAAACAAAATACCGTATACAAGAAATACTGTACAAATACAGTACAATACAATACAAATACAATACAAATGTGAAAAATTATAAATATTATAAATATACACAGGTGAGTAACACTGTGCAATTTTAAGGTGCGAGGTAGAGTGTAAACAGTTTTTGTAAACAGATCTGTAGCGCCTGCCAGAGGGGGGTAGCTGGAGAAGATTGTGTCCAGGATGTGACGGATCTGAAATGATTTTAACTGCTCGTTAAAATCTATGCTCGTTTAGCCGAACTAAAGTCCACAAATCGGATCCTGGCATAAGTTCCTGGACGGACCAGATGTTGCAGGATATAATGCAGCCCCATATTCACTGCATCATCCACCGACCTGTTTGCCCGATAGGCAAACTGCAGGGGGTACAGCTGGTGTCCTGTAATGTCCTTTAGATGGGCTAAAACCAGGCGTTCAAAGGATTTCATGACCACAGACGTCAAGGCGACAGGTCTGTAGTCATTCAGTCCTGTAATGGTGGGTTTTTTGGGGACCGTGATAATGGTGGAGCGTTTGAAGCACGAGGGAACTACACACAGCTCCAGGAATCTATTGAAGATGCGGGTGAAGATGGGAGCCAGCTGATCAGCACAGGTTTTGAGGCAGGAGGGGGATACACCGTCTGGTCCCGGGGCCTTCTTGGTTTTCTGTTTCTGGAACAGCCGGCTCACTTCCGCTTTGTGTATTCTGAGTTCCAGGGGGGAGGATAGGGGGGTACGAGGTGTGATGGGGGTTATTGTCTCTGGAGTGGGGTGGATGGGGGGTGTGAATCTGTTTATCTCAAACCTGCAGTAGAAGTTGTTCAGCTCATCTGCCAGGTCTTTGTTTGCTTCAGCGGGGGGTAGGGGTCGTCTGTTGCTGGTGATATCTCGCAGGCCTCTCCACACTGATGCAGGGTCATTGGCTGAGAACCGTTCTTTCAGCTTCTCAGAGTAGCTTCTTTTTGCCACTTTGATCTCACTGGTCAGCGTGTTCCTGGCCTGCCTGTACAGGGCCCTGTCACCACTTCTGTAGGCATCCTCCTTGGCCTGGTGAAGATGTTGCAGTTTGGGAGTGAACCATGGTTTATTGTTGTTGTATGTGCAGAAGGTCTTGGTCGGGACACACACATCTTCACAAAAACTGATGTATGATGTCACAGTGTCTGTCAACTCATCCAGATTATCAGATGCAGCTTCAAAGACAGTCCAATTAGTGCAGTCAAAACAGTCCTGCAGTTTCTGCTTTGCTGCATTGGTCCACTTCTTCACAGTTTTGACTACAGGCTTGGCACGTTTAAGCTGTTGCCTGTAAATTGGAATAAGATGGACCATACAGTGATCAGAATGTCCTAAAGCTGCCCGGGGGACAGAGCGATAGGCATCTTTTAAAATGGTGTAACAGTGGTCCAGTGTGATGTTGTCCCTGGTGGGGCAGTCGATATGCTGTCTGTATTTAGGAAGTTCCTGGTGTAGATTCACTCTGTTAAAATCACCAAGGACAATAAAAGGGAATAGGGATATTTTCTTTCCAGGGGGGGTGATCTGGTCAGCCAGCATGCATTTACATCTCAAGCTCATTTACATCTGAATGTTGGTGGTGCTGTTAGACTGTGAGAATTGTATGCTTTGAACTCTCCAGTGCTTTTTTAATACCATTCAGTGACTGATGTTGGGAAGACAATGGATATTTACTGTACACCTCCATGTTTCCTGGATTACTGACCCCAAGTCATTTCTGCTACATGGCTTTACACTGTACAATATTTATATTTACATTTAAAGCATTTAACAGACTTATCCAAAGCAACGTACAAGGTATCAAGGTACAATAAGCTGGGTTTAGAGGAGCTTACAGTTTTGATGGCGAGTCTGGCTCTGTGATGGAGGGATGTTAAAATGTTTTCTGTCTTGTGATTTCTTCTATTTCAGGGGCTTCTGGTGTGTTTAGCCGTTTAGATGGTGGACCAGACTTCACGAAATAGCGTTTCTAATGTGACTAGCCTTTTTCTGCGTATTGAAACTTTTCAGAAATGCAAGACTTTGCCAGTGCTTTTGTTCACCACCCGAGCGTATAGTCGTGAACAGATGTGAAATTTTGGCCAACTTTTTCATTGAAATTCGATTTGTATGTGTTCAGAAAAATTTGTGATCAGAGGCTTTAAAAGTGTTTATCCAAATAGGGACCTCAAAAAATGTCCCCAAAAGTAGGAAAATTTCAGGTTTTACTACACTTTGGGGGCAATTTGGTCCTCAAATGTGATCTATGCAAACCCACACACAAACACACACATACTACCAGTCAAAAGAGATGTTAATGACTTTCACACATTCAGTTGACCCCCCACCCCCAGCCCCCAGCCCCCAGCCCCCAGCCCCCAGCCCCCAGCCCCACCACTTTTCTTGTGCTTGTGGGCAGTTCCTTGCTCAGGGTATTTGCTATGGTGAACTTTCATGCAAAAAACATTTGCACTTTCAGGGTCCCTGTGTGGCTCAGTGAGCTAAGCCTGTGTGCTTGTGTTCCCCAGGTCACTGGTTCAAACCCAGCCTCAGTATGTCAGTCATGACTATACAGTGTATAAATGTTTTTGGTAGACAATCATACTTTTTTTCCACTATAGTCTTCTGGTTTCTAATTTACATGCCAACAACAGTTTTGACTGGTAGTGTGTAATGACTGTTTAGTAGTGTTTATTTAACCGACTGGCTTGATAGTCAGAATATGGAATAGTCTTCCTGATAACATAGTGCAAGCTGAATCCTTGAGTTCCTTTAAATCAGAGCTAGATAAGATTTTAACAACTCTGAGCTATTAGTTAAGTTCTCCCTAAGCGAGCTTGATGGGCCGAATGGCCTCCTCTCGTTTGTATAGTTCTTATGTTCTTATGATCTGAAAGCAGTGTTTCTTATGTTAAAAAAATAACCTCACCTTGACCGCTTCAAACATCTGTCTCATCTGTCTCATTGTTTCATTGTGGCCAAGCAGAGAAGTTAATGACACATTCACACATCACCCCCCCCCCCCCCCCGTGGATGTGCAGCCACCAGCAGCCTATCCGGCTGTTAGCCAGACAGAAAGAAAGAACACACCTTTATTCTCCACAGTCAACCTTATTACTTTGTTTAGACCTGTAATTAGTCTGTCACACACATCTTGGGTCACTCTCTTCTCCCAAAATAACTCTTGGACATGCTGCTGCTTTGTACCTGGCTTGGCCTCCTTGCGCATGAAATCTTTCATCTTGTGCCAAACAAGCTTAATGGGCTTCAAATCTGATTAATTTTCATATACCTCTCATTGCTTGACAATATCAGTCTTAATACTTTGTTTAGGCCTGTAATTATTGTATTGGACATATCTTGGGACCGCCTCATCTCCAAAGAGGGAAGTAAAATAAAATTGTAATTTCATCAATAAACTGACTAAAAACACATTTTGACAGTTTTAGGCCATCTTTGCCTCACAACAGAAACTATTTCTAAATTTCACAGGCCATTTATTGCAGTGTAGTAAGTTTATTAATGAAATTGGAATTTTGTTTAAATATAATTGTACTTGCTTAGATTTTCATTTTTTGCAGTGGAGTTACAATACCTGATTCAGGTATCTTACCTGATTTCAGGTAAGTCACTTCAGATTACTGCTCTCCCTGGTGGATGGATAGATCATTGCAAGTACTTTACACAAAGAGAGTTGAGGGGTGGATCATGCCGGCCCCCTTTTTCATTACATCATCGTGGGGGATCTCATTACAGTCAAGGACCAGCCAAGAGCCAGTCAAGGTCCTGTCAAGGACCTGTCATGGAAAGTGGGGAAATTTTAAGCGGCTGGATCTGTACATTCATAAGAATACACATGAGTGATAATATATACACAATTCCAACCCAACACCAAGCAGACAGTCAAAACCAGGGCGAAGGTACAATAAGGGATGAGGTGAAAATCGGAAGTCAAGAACAAAACAGTCATACACAAGCAGTCATACAAAAGCAAAGCGAACGAAGAGCGAGCTAGCAGGCGAGAAGCAAGTAGCGGGCAGACGAAGGGACGAAGCAGCAATCTCTTCAGCCGACGAACCGGAAACTGCTCCGAAGGCAAGGGAGGCGGGGTCAGGTCCAGAAGGTGGAGTCGAGGGAGCAGTTGACCAATTGGCGAGTGGGCAGGACGTCCGAAGATGCTGCAGGCATCCTCCTGAACTTACGGCATGCAACACTTACAGCATGTACCCGAAACTTACGGCACATATCCAGGGTTCTTACACCTTTTCCAACTTCAAATTCCAGCACTTTTCAAGCACTTTCAAGGTGCATTTTTATGCTTTTCCAGCACCTAACAACCGCGGTAAATTACGTTTATATATGCTGTATGTACTTTTTCACATTTAAATCCATTGTGCTATTAAAAAAAAACACAATATGACATTTCAACTTAAATTGTTGAATACTTTCGCGTGAATTACACGATCAATAACAAATTGGCAAGGAAGTGCCCTTTAGACTGTTATCGTGCATTCCATTTGCCCTAGGAACTCGGATTCTGAGTCGGATTCCGAGTTTCGAAGCCGGAAGTGATGACATGCGCGCTCCCATTTCTCGGAGATCCGAGAAATATCTCGATCGGATAACGCAGAGGATCCCGAGTTCAGAATCGAAGATGGCTGCGCCCTTTATCAACAGAAGGGAAAGTTGTAGCTTTATCCTGTTTAAGCACTACTTCTCATTTGTGGCTCATTAAATCGGTCGCACACACTATATCGTCCAATTTATCTGTGGACGTGTTGCTACGGAGTTTTATACGTGAAGCACCGCGCGTAATGTGTTATCAAGTGATATTGGTAACAATGGCTACCAGTTAACCGTTCTAGAATTGGATTTCATGATTAGTCGGATTATTTGTCGGATTTAAGGTAGTTCGGGCTAATTGTAAGTGAACGAAGATAAAGGCCATTTAGGCCATTTAAACTGAGGTACCTTAAATCCGACAAGTTGTCCGGCTAAGCAAAAAATCTTGCTTTTTCCATATGGATCCATGGTATTGCTACTATATCCGACTCGGTTTTCCCGAGTTTTTAGCGGATGTGACGTAATATCGGAATCCGAAAATCGGATCCCGAGGCAAATGGAATGCACGATTACACCACTACAGCCACAAGCGCGGACTCGAGCGGAGTTATTTTCGTTACGTGCAAAATGCATTTTTAGCTAAAAGGAAAACTACTCCGTAAGATAACGAATTATTATGAAAGCAATGCAATTTCAAATTCAAGCAGGTTCAAGCACATTGTCCAAAATCCAAGCACTTTTCTAACCTTGAAAACACTATATTAAAAATCAAGCATTTTCCAGGATTTCCAGCACCCGTACGAACCCTGCATATCCCTTACGGCACGTAACCCAAACTTACGGCACGTAACAATGTCCATGTCTTAAAGTCTCATTTATATTGTTCATATTTTTTAAATGTCTGAATTTTTATATCTATTTCTCATTTGCATCATGACCAACATTTTCCATGCCATAACAGTAAGAACCTTAACATACAATGGTATGATGGAATCTTGAGGGGCCATGTACAATTTTTGTATTCAGTTGTGTGCTCAATTTAGTTCATTTAGCTAACATTCCCATGAAATACTAAATCAAGCAATGCCACTATCTTTTATTTTATAATCATGTAACAATGTAACTGTGTTTTATCTTATAATGCATTCCAAATTTATTCTCCTGTATTTTTTACAATAGAGTAGAACTACACTTTGTGGTCATTTAGTTACTATTTACGTATTTATGGGTGGTAGTTTTTTTTTTTAATGAATTTACCTTTTTATTTTAATGAGCAGGCATAAGGCCAAACCAAAAAGGGGATTATTTAAAGGAAAGAGGAACAGGACAAACAAGAAAATGACCACATGACATCAAACAAAAGGCATAACTTCCCATAGGAGCACACACTAGGGCAACATCAATGACCGGACTGGGGAGCACAAGACTAAGAGGCACTCTTATACTGGACTAACAGCTGGAGTGATACACATGAGGGCTGAAATGAAAGGCAAGACATATTATCAAAAGGTGTGGCTTGTTAAAGTTACACTAGGGAGAGAACGAGGGGGCAGGAATTCAGGGAGTGACACGCACAACAAAAGCCAAAACACTGTCGTAGCGGGAAAGCACATCTATAGTTTTCTTTGGTGTCAGAGTTCCCTCATTGTGCCCCCTAAATGCCAACTCCTGATGACCCAAGAATGTAATCCTATTTATCAGCCTTTTCAGAATCTCATGGTTTTTTTCTCTTTTCGTTGTGTTTGGCAAACTGGAGATGCACGCTTTCATTGATCAAGCTACCAATCCTTAGTAAGGTTGCCACTTTCAAATTTTAGAAATAAAAACCCTTTTTTCTGGGTTCACGTGGATACAATTTACTGGGGGGGAGGGTCAATTGCACACCCCAAAACTATGAGACAAATCACATCCCACTGATACAGCTTTTTATTTTTCAATATGGGCCGATCATGCAATATAAGTGACGGGTGCAAAAGCTAATCATCACATTCCTAATTGCATAACGGCACTGTCAATTTCCTTTTGCACAATGAAAAAGATAAACAAAAAAGAACATTCTCATTTACAGTATAGAAAGACTCCAAGATACAAACCGGTTCCATTTCAAGAGTGGATTTGCAGGTCCAAGAGTTCAAGTCCAACAAAGTTAGCCTAGGCATCCAACTGATGAAACTCCAACCTCCAACCCTTATCTCCTCTCAAAAACAAACAGCAACAGTCTACTGTTTGCTCCATCCGTAAAGATGAAAAGAACATCCATTCATCTCTTTCAACAAGGAAGCAAAGCGCGTTTGCCCTAGCCGTTTGGATCAGCGACAGCTGCAATAAAAACATTCTGTTGGATTCACTGGACATCCGGGAGAAGGCGAGGCAGCTCTATCAGGCCTTTACAGTGGACGAACCTCAACCAGGACCCACTTCTGCAACGTTCATGGATTTCACGGCGAGCAAGGGTTGGTTCGAGAAATTCCAGAAGAGGTATCATCTCTCCCTCTTTCTCATGCTGCTATACTCAGATCTGCCGGAGCCTAGACGAATATTGCACTCGATCATTTTGCTTGCACTGCCTCTGGTTTCCTCAACTCTGGCTAATACACAATTATTCTTACTTCCTCCCTCACCCCTTCTGGGGTGTGCTCCATGGAGCACAATGTCGTTGAAGAGTTTATGCCTCTGCGGCCTGCAAGACAACTACCTCCACCTCCGGCAACTACCCTCCAACCTGCCTGCCCTTGGCTCAACACGATGCCTCGCCATCCATCCTGCGGCTGTGTCTCTATTAATCCTGCCATCGTGCATCAAGCACCACGTGCCTGCACCGGTCGGCCGCTGCATTGAGACATATATTTCAACCCCTGTATTAGCTTAGTCATTTCATCTTGTCTGTATTAGCTTAGTCATTTCATCTTGTTTGTTTGACTCATCTGCCGGCCCCTGGAGGATGGGCTCCCCCTTTGGGTCTGGTTCCTCCCAAGGTTTCTTCCTCTTAGGGAGTTTTTCCTTGCCACCGTTGCCATTGGCTTACTCAATGGGGGGTCCTTACGAGGCAGAAATGTAAAGCGCATTGAGACAATGTAATGTTGTGATAATGCGCTATATAAATAAAATTGAATTGAATTGAATTGAATTGAAGAGTGTTGGAGAAGCTGCCTCTGCTGACCAGCCTGCAGCAGAGTACTATGTGAACAACAGGTTCCAGAAGATCCTTCAGGAGGGCAAGTGTCATTCAGAACAGGTGTTCAATAAGAACTAAACAAGACTTTTCTGGAATAGAATGCCTTCCCGGACATTCATTTTCAAGGATGAGGCCAAGGTTCCATGAGTGCTTCATCCCCCAAGTCAAGCTGTATCTCACGGAGAAGGGAGTCGAGTTTAATGTCCTTCTCCTCATGGACAATGCTGGAGGTCATGCGCAAGGCCTATCCTACGACGGTGTGTGGATTGAGTTCCTTCCTCCCAACACCACTTCTCTGATTCAGCCCATGGATCAAGGCGTTATTCGCCCTCTACGCGTGAAACACCCTGCAGCACCTTGTCGAAGGCATGGACCTTGAGGAGAACTTCTTGCTGAAGGAGTACTGGCAGCAGTACACCATCGCGACCTGTCTGAAGAACATCCAGGCCATGTTGAAGGACATGAAGACGGAGACCATGAAGGCCAGCTGGAAGAAGTTGTAGCCTGAAATTGTCCACGACTACAGAGGATTCAACCTAGAGGATATAAGCAACTCGGCAGTGAATAAGGCAATTAGGCTAGCCAAGATGCTGGGAGGAGAAGGTTTCGCGGATATGACCTGCAATGACGTGGATGAGCTGCTGGAGATGCATTCGGATCCCTTAACTGACGAGGATCTGGTGGAGATGACTAAGTCTGTGAGTGAGGAGGAGGAAGAGTAGCCAGAGGTTCCTGGGCATCAGGAGGAGGGAGTTGGCCTTACACTTGAGCGTCTCTTGTAAGTCGTGAGAACTATCAAGGAAGTACAGGACATGATTGGCGAATGGGATCCACAAATGATGCATGCATTGTGGTTCTGGAATGCACTTGATGGAGTGATGGAACCCTACAAAAGCCTCCTCACGCATATGAAAAGACAGCGCCAGCAACTGCCTATCACAATCTGTTTACCCACTTTTGCCTTTTAAAATTATTTAAAATACAAATTAAAAATGAGTAAAATTCACTGTGTCCTGTGTATGTCAGGTAGTTGTAGAATATGCACCCATTTTGGAGTTACTGGATCCCATTGCATTGAAGTTATTGTAAGCAATCAGTATTTTATTATTCTGACAGTAATTCATTGACGGTCCCCAAATCAGCGGCGCACGAGCGCCTCCGAGGCTGTGGAATTGATCTGGCTGTCTTTCTCCCGCCTTATGCCGAAAAACGCATCCCTGCTGAAAAAGGCATCCCTGCCTTAGAATGCATGCCGGTGTTCTGACGAGTTGAGCTTTTAAGGGTTTTGTGGGGGTTAGGGTTAGAGTTTTAGGGTTTTTTTGTGGTGTTAGGGTTTTAGGGGTGTTTTGGGGGTTAGGGTTTTATGGTTTTTTTGGGGATTAGGGTCAGGGTTAGGGCTATTGATTAGCACTACGGTAGCCTAACTCGACAAAGTAGCTCAACTCGTTTCAGATCAGCGACCAATCGTCATTTAGAGACAGGCATGCATTCTACGGCATAACACCGGCTACCGTGAGTGAAGCACCGCCGCTAAGTCTGGAGAATGTGGATCTGAATATCCAACCTAAAACTGATTTCACCTCGGTTCTGCATACCTATCATAGCTAAGATTATTAGATCCATATCGCACAGTGTGATCGGTAATGATTTTATAAGATTGCTGAAATCACACAGTGTGTGCCGAGCATTACACTTTAGAAGCATGGTGTGGCACGCTGAAGGTAGGCATGTCTTCCCTGCTTTGTTTAATATGACTGTTTACAGTTACAATAAGCTGCACTTACCTCTAGATGTTTCTTAAGTTGGACATGGACTGTTTAGATGTTGACAACATCTTTACAGATGTTAAACATGCACTGCATTGCACAGTTATATTTGTGCCTTTTTCCGTAATGTATCGGAAATGTTTTTTTATATTTCCAGCAAGGGAATGCATTCCTTTTGTTGTCTGCCATTGCTTGCAACAGGAACTCAGACTGCTCCGGCAAGTTAATTAGCAGAATTGGCTGCAAATGTAGACACGACAGGATAACCAATCAGAAGCATCGAATCGTTTCAAACTTTCGGCTGTGGAGGGAAATAGCAAAGGAGGATGTTTTGCATAAGAAAAACATGAAAAGCAATAAAAAATACTGTTATTAAAGATATTAGCAAGGTTTTGCATACAATCTTATGATGTAACTAAAATTGTAATCATGAATATTTCCATAAGTAACTAATTTAATTACACTTTTTTCTCTAGTAACTGTACCGGATTACAATTAATTTTTTTTTGTAATTAAATTACGTAATGCTGTTGCATGTAACTTGTTACTCCCCAACACTGGTGGGTAGTGCCTGAAAGAACGAGATCGTGAGTGCAAGTGGCCGAAATGAGTTTTCTCCGCAGGGTGGCTGGGCTCTCCCATAGAGATAGGGTGAGGAGCTCGGTCATTCTGGAGGGACTCAGAGTAGAGCCACTGCTCCTCCGCATTGAGAGGAGCCAGATGAGGTGGCTCGGGCATCTGCTTAGGATGCCTCCTGGATGCCTCCCTGGTGAGGTGGTCCGGGCATGTCCCACTGGGAGGAGGGCCCCGGGGAAGACCCAGGACACGCTGGAGGGACTATGTCTCTCGGCTGGCCTGGGAACGCCTCGGGATTCCCCCAGAGGAACTGGAGGACGTGGCCGGGGAAAGGGAAGTCTGGGTTTTTCTGCCATTTCTTTCCTTTGCTACCACACAGCGTTGCTACTTTATTTCTGGGGAAATTTGACTGAAAATGAAATCTGGCGTAGATCTTCACCCATGTAATGTTTTTGTGAAGCAGTAATATAATCCATTAAATACTTTTTGACATCACATTCACAAGGTCAAATGTCCTCTGCTTTCATCCTATAGTGATCAAGTCTGTCTGGGTGAAGTTCTCTACTTGTGCCGTTCTTTTCTTCTTTTGGATTCTTGTCCCTATTCTCTCTCTCTCATGATACATTTAATTCTCTCTATTACTTTTCTCTTGCTCAGTATTATTCTCTCATTAATAGTTTAGGCAAGGCAAAGCAAGTTTGTTTATTCAGTAAAATCCCATTATAGTGGACTCGCTTATAATGGAATATCGTCTATAACACACGAGGTCCGCTGGTCCCGGCCGTGCGCCTTTAAGAACATGCAGGAAAAGCATCGGATATAGCAGACTCGCATATAACGGAATTTCGTTTATAACGGAGAAACAATTTGGTCCCCAGGGCCGCTTTAGCTGTAGTTTTGTTCGGCTATAACGGACATGCAGGCTCCACCTATAAGGTGCGGGGCGTGCCGGTGATATCCAGCAGATATATGTAGGTAGGCAATTGCCACCCCAACCCCCAGTGCCACCCCGCTGGAAATGGTAAACATTAAAATATACCAATGAGGAGATCAGGCAAAGATTTGAGCAGAAAACTGTAATTTCAGAGTGCCCCTGAACGCATCCCGATGCAGCAGTGTGTGTGTGAGAGTGTGCCGTATGTCTTCATGTGCACTCCTGCATCTGCACGTGCGTGTCTCTGCCTGTGAGCATGTGAGTTAATAAAGGAGGGGGGGGGGTCGGAGGGGGTCACCAATGTTGACAGGTGGCCGTTGTAAAGAGGGGTGCCAAAGCTCAGGTCTGACTGTGGGCGGGTGAGATGGAGAGAAAGGGATGGGGGGGGGGGGGGGGGGGGCTGGAGAGAGGCAATAAAAAAACACCCAGCAGCTGTCGACCTAATTCCTCTAACACGGTGCTTGTGCTCTGATTAGAAAACAGATATGGCCTCTAATTTACTCCTGCCACCAGCTAATGCTGTATATCTCAATCCCTGAGTCCCCGCTTGCCACAGCTCAGCCAGGCCGCACGTGCCGATCTGCTACAGACCTCCCCACCATGTCGATGGACACCGGTGCATAGTGTGCACACACCTGCCACATCACATTTTTCAGTTTAGTTACACACCAGGACAGAAACAAACAGGGTCTTACTGCCTGCACAGCTGAAGGACAAAGAGTCAACAAAGCATTTCCAATGAGAGAGGAAAAGAAAGCAGAGGTCCTCAAAGCATATTCATAAATAAGCAGAGCACTTACATTCCCATGGTACATAGGACAAGAGTCAGAATGAAAACAAAACACTGCAATTCTCTGTGCTACACTGAATTAAATCAAAAGTAGCAGTGGGTTTAAAATGTGTACTGTACCACCTCCTACTGGATATATGTGCTGACTACTCCAGAAATTTTACTACAGGAAAATAAATTTTAGAACATACATTCCACCATATGGTCCATCATGGTTTACTGTAAATATAATATTTGTTCTACCCACATTGCAGTGCTTTAGAGCAAAACTAGTGAAATAGTATTAAGCTAGTAAAGTAAACCGATCAAAGGTTTTAATCCAGATGCCATGCGTGTGGGGATGTGTGTGACATGTGTGGCACCCATATTTGCAATTTGCAGGAATCAAGAAGCAAGGAGGAAGCCAAGGGAGTCTCCTGGGAGAGACTGGGGACAGAGGGAAAAGAGACATGAAAGAAGCATGGGTACATGTCACACAGCCAGACACACACAAAGGTAAAGCAGAAAGGAAAGAAAATAACATAAAATGGGCAATCATGGGGGTTAAAGTAAGACTGCTCATGAGTATCGAGGAGGGATGGTCACATTGTTAAACAGGGAGCATGCTGGGTCACACGACAGCACCGAGACAAGGAATATACAGGTGGAGAAAGTGACACCAAAAAGCTGTCCCACAGACAGGAGGCACATAACACAAGAAGAGTGAAAAGGGGTAGACAATGAGGGAGCAAGAGTGTAATGAGTGAGTTCTCTTCGCAGGACTCTGCTTGAGGTTCATAGGGCTCCATCAGATCAGAGACAGGGAGTTGCAAGCGCAGCTGGGGCGGCAGGACCCCCTGAACTAGACGACTTAATTCTCAGGACGCTTCCAAGAGGCCAGTGCACACACAAGCATCATTCTTGCGACAATTCTGTGTTTTATCACACATGTACGTGAGTGGGCGAGCTAGCTGCATGTGTGTAGCTGCACGCTTGCATGTTGTTTCTTTTATTTTTATTTTGGTCTCTCTCTCTCTCTTTCTCTCTCTCCATGGTGTGAAAATACTATGCAAATGAGATGGTTATTACTGCATTGCTCATCAAGCAGCACGGAGAAGACATTAATAGGCTGATGAATATGCATGTGAATTTGTTAATTAAGTTAATTATTCTGCTGAAAATGCATTCATCTTCCAAGGACATCTTCCCCAGGATTTCAACCTGCTCATCTCATTAGTCATGCAGTATGCTATAGGAGGGGATACAGAGGGAAACACAATTGTACTTTTTAAGTTGGGCTTAAACTGAAAAAACAGATGCCTGTTTCAAGCACAAAATATATTTTTATTGTCTAATAACAGAAAAACATCTTTCAAAAAAAAAGAAACATCTCACTTGGTTTCAAAACGTCAGCTTTATTTCTCCCCAAATCACCAATTGTCACAGATTTTTCATTCTAGCTTTTACTCTCCAGTAGTTGAATCCTCTTGGTTTCCTCTAATTGCTTATGAAAACCTCTTAAATGAACTTTTTGTGCCAACTTTCCAACACATTAATTAATTGTTGTAGCCAATTTAGTGTCATTGTGCAAATGAGCTGCAGCACAAATGGTCCTGCAGGGCCACCCTCCACACCCTCAGCCCGCCATCCCAGAAGCCCCTGTGCTCTTATGGAAGCCAACCCATTAAAGACACTCAGGAGGCTTATTGAGCAGCAGAGGCAGCAGGGTGCTTGCTCATAAGGGGCCCTTGGGATGCAGAGGGGGGCTACACAGTTACCACAGTACCACAGTATATTTCAGGTACAGAAAGTAAAAATCCAAACCAGGATTTTGTTTCAACTAACTAGTTGAGTGTTCTGTGACTGTAACAGGATGGGGCACTAACCCATCGCTGGGCACACTCACACACCTTTGTGAAATTTAGTAAGTCCAATTAACATCGATAAGTTTTTGGACTGTGGGGCGGGAACTGGAGCACCCCATAATGACACAGGGAGAAAATGCAAGCTCTACACACATGGAGCCATGACAGAAACTAAAACCCAGGTCCCAGAGCTGTGAGGCAACAATGCTAACCACTGTGCCACCATGCTTCCCCCAGCAGGAAACCATTAAACATTATACATAATGATTTTAAGAAACATTCTACTATCAGTTAACTCTCCAATAAAAAAACACATAGGTTAAAGCAATATCACATTGCTATTAAATAACCATCTTCAGAACATTGCCAAAAATACATCATGCCACTTTTTAGAATTACTAGTAAAACAATGGTATTGGTAATTTTAACAGACTGAACGATGAATTAAAAAAAACATTGTGGTTTTCAATTTCTTGTGCAGGTTGAATCAAATCTCTACATCACTGAAATTGCTTTTCCACATACTTCCAAACAGTCAGCTTAATCTGATGAGAGTGACTGTTCAGAGCTTATAGGCAAATATCTGCCCATCATGGGTATCAACTGATGCCCTTATGGGGACCTGGCCAAAGGAACTTGTTCATGCTATTGCGGTGCATACCCTTAACTTTCACAGTATGCCCTTCTGCATCCATGATGACACATGGGTAGCCTTTATTGTCGTAATGAATGACACATCACTCTCCAATGTGCTTTAACTAAATTTCAGGTTTGGTACGATACTGCTGGGGACTGATCAGATGAAAAAGGAATATCAGCAAATGTAACCTCCTGAAGCTTAAAGCAGGGGCAGTCCAAAACACCTTCCTTCCTTTTACAAGGACATAACATTTCTCAGTACTTCATCTGGCCAGGCGTTAAACTGATGACCTCATTCCTCCTTGTGCCTTTTATGGAAGTTATTGCAGGTACAGTACCTATAATGAGATTAAAGTAAAACCCTACACTTTATTTTTAATCACAACAAATGAAAAACAGACCTGACACTCTGCAACAGACAATCAGTTTATTGGTTGTTCTGACACTCTGCAACAGACAATCAGTTTACTGGTGCAGGCAGCGACCCAATGGTCTGGTGAAGACAAACATTTGAATTATTAACATGAATACTATTGTTGGAAAAGCAGGGATTCAGCATTACAGTGGCAGCCTGTGGAACCAACTGTCTAATCGCTCTATCATCCTTGGTGCCATTTCAGACACCTCTGCTCTTTTCACCACCCACCAGACCCCCCCCCCCTCACTGATTCAGAGCACAGATCTCACCCCTCGGCATGATGGGTTGGAGGAGGAACACTTTTGATCAGCAGGCGTCTCTGCAATCACCTCCCCAGGGGACACCACTGAGATCTTACTCACTACGTCTACATGCGTAACTTAGTCGAGCTACGGTTATAGCTCGACTACGCCATTTAATCGGACTACTGTCCTTGTCCCAGTATACATGCATGGGAAGGGAATCAAACTATTGAGTGAAGTATGTCTGACTCTGCTACGATAGGTGGCTATATGACTTCTTTCATCTTGTTAGTATTGGGCTTTTTCTGGTTGACCTATTATGTGATAGACATAAATAATAATAATAATAAAAGTAATAATGGATGTGCGTGAAAATGAAGTGATACAAGCTTTAATTGTGATCTGGTCAGAAGAACAGATACAAAATCAGGATAGCAAAACAATAAAGTTTTAAAAAATTTTATTTTGTTTAATATACTATGACAGCACAGTTTTGGAAATTTTATGAAACAAAAATGAGTTCATCATAAATTTCTCACAAACCCATCTAGGAGTGTATTAAACAGCAGGGACAAAAAATACTATGATTGTCTCGGAGAACGCATGCAGCACTCATGCAAAAGCAGTGGAGGTAAACTTTAAACTGATTTTTAAACATATCCTAGATAATCTTGTAAATAAATAATCATCACAGCATTGAGCTATAATCATCACAGCATTGAGCAACTAAATAATTATTTAATAAAGGTACTCAAACTTACTTTACCAAGGAGATAAACAAGAAATACAGCAAGCAGTGCTGGAAACGGGTGTCTTCCTCTCGTCAGCCATGTCATCATCAGGGAGCTTCCTGTGAGGCTGCTATCAAAGTACACATGTGTCATATGATTTTACAGGGGTTAACATCTTTTGCTTGCTCCTGTGTGTATGTGATACTACAGAAAGACGAGCTGTGTGAGGCAGTCTGTGCCGCTCAGGACTTAAAACTGCATAAGGGGGTATGGGGCAAATTTACCATCACTGAGCATGCTGCTCTCCCCTGCCATGATCTGTCATGGGGAGGTGAAGTAGCCCCTGATTGATGGCAGGACTTCAGTCCCTAATGTGGGTGGGTGATGTGTGCCCTCCTGGTCTCGCTCTTTATCCCTCTGCTGCCTTGGCACTGGTGCCCAGCACCACCCTCTCCTAGCAGCTCCCTCTGGGGCACATTAATTACCACACTGAACCTAGTGTGTACATGCACACGCACGCACGCACGCACACACACCTTCTCTCTCTCTCTCCTTCACCCCCGGCAGGGAAGAAGGTGAAGACACTCCTCTGAAAGGTTCTTCCACCCTAAGGCTCAGCTGTGCCTGGGTCTGCTGGGAGGTGGGGGTAGGGGGGCAGTACCACTCAGATTGACTGCATCTGAATTTGTGCCAAACTACTTACATGCTTGTGGGTTCATTCTGGGGTGGGTGGGTGGGAGCAATCTCTTTAAGCCTAAGCACGGATATCACTGACATGTGTGTGAGTGAGTACGTGGCCGGCATTCTAAGCCCGTGTTCAAGCTTTTACTGCTTAAGAGTAGTTTTTATCTTAAACCTAGCATATAACAACATTGACACGCAACAAGTTTTTATGAAAACATTTATGAGTGAGATTCTGCAGAAGAGGTGTGTAATCAAACCCCAAATGTGTCAACAGTACAAATGGTTAAAACCTAAAATGGCACTCAATCTGTATGAAAACATCAATTAAGGTTCTTATTATAACTATACTAATGTACAAATCCAATACTGAATGAAACAGCTACTTTTCCAAATTATATTATTGCAAAGTGTATACACAGTTTCATACTGACATATGCCTATGATTTTAAGAATTTAATACACCAGCTCAGCTGCTTGTTGAAGCGAATACCTAATCAGTCAGTCATATGTCAGCAGTACAGTGCATAAAATCATGCAGATATAGGTTAGGGGCTCCAGTTAATGTTCACATAAAATACCAGAATGGGGAAGAAAGGTGATTTCAGTGACTTTGAAAGTGATATGGTTGTTGGTGCTAGCCGGGCAGGTATGAGTATTTCCGAAACTGCTAATCTACTGGGATTTTCACACACAGCCATCTCTATGGTTTACAGAGAACAAGTCAAAAAAGAAAAAAAATCCAGTGAGCAGTGGTCCTCTCTGAAACTGCCTTGTTGAGGACAAAGGTGGTTGAAGTATGGCCAGACTGGTTCAAGCTGAAACTAAAATCATCACTCATTACAACCAAGGTATGCAGAAGAGCATCTCTGAATGCACATGTCAAACTGGACAATGGAAGATTGATAAAATGTTGCCTGCTGAGATGAGTCTTGATTTCTGCTGTGACATTCTGATGGTACAGTCAGAATGTGGCATAAACAACATGAAAGCATGGATCTAACCTGCCGTGTATCAACAATTCTGGCTGGTGGAGTTTGTGTAATGGTGTGTGAGATTATTTTCTTGCCTTATTTTAGGCCCCTTAGTATGAACTGAGCATCAATTAAATGTAACAACCTATGTGAGTACTGCTGCTGACAATGTCCATCCATTTATGACCACTGTGTTTCCAGCTTGTAATGACTACTTCCGGCAGGATAACACACCATGTCACAAAGGTCATATCATCTCAGACTGGTTTCTTGAACATGACAATGAGTTCAAGTGTATTCAAATGGCCTCCAGTCACCAGATCTCAATCCAATAGAGCACCTGTGGGATGTGGTGGACCAGGAGATTCACATCATGAAGAGCAATTACAGCCTTGTAGACCTTGGGCAATCTAAATGTCAGTTTGTTGAGGTAAACTGATGAGATTTCACCCCGTGCTTCTTCAAGCATCTCCCATAAGTTGGATTGGCTTGATGGGCACTTGTAACATACCACTCAGTCAAGCTGCTTCCATAAATGCTCAATAGAGTTGAGATCTGGTGACTATGCTGACCAATCCATTATACACAGAATACCAGCTGACTGCTTCTTTCCTAAATAGTTCTTGCATAGTTTGGAGCTGTGTTTGGGTCATTGTCCTAATTAAGTGCAATCCACAAGGTACATCATGGTGTTGCAAAATGGAGTAATAGTTGTCCTTCTTCACGATCCCTTTTACCCCGTTAAAATCTCCCACTTTACCATCACCAAAGCAGCCCCAGACCATCACATTGCCTCCACCATGCTTGACAGATGTCGTCAAGCACTCCTCCAGCATCTTTTCACTTGATCTGCGTCTCACGAACATTCTTCTTTGTGATCCGAACACTTCAGATTTGTCTATCTATAGCACTTTTTTCCAATCTTCCTCTGTCCAGTGTCTGTGTTCCTTTGCCCAACTCAGTCTTTTCTTTTGATTGGCCATTCTGAGATATGGTTTTTTCTTTGCAATTCTGCAGAGGTTTAAACTGTCAGTTTCAACTGTAAGGAATGTAATCAGGAAATGGATGGCCACAGGCACAGTTGCTGTTAAACCCAGATTTGGCAGGCCAAGAAAAATACAGGAGCGGCATATGCGGAGGATTGTGAGAATGGTTACAGACAACCCACAGATCATCTCCAAAGACCTGCAAAAGCATCTTGCTGCAGATGGTGTATCTGTACATCGTTCTACAATTCAGCGCAATTTGCACAAAGAACATCTGTATGGCAGGGTGATGAGAAAGAAGCCCTTTCTGCACTTACGCCACAAACAGAGTCACTTATTGTATGCAAAAGCTCATTTAGACAAGCCAGATTCATTTTGGAACAAAGTGCTTTGGACTTGTCGGAGAGAGTGATCAGCCCCCCCCGGCTGCTGGCCCACAGAGTATGAGACATGCGCTGTTTTACTTGTACAAGGGGAGCCACACCTTCTACAGTGAGTTACAGTGATGGCTTCCAAGGTGTGGCCCCTGACAGAGTTTATTTATACTATAAGGTAAACATACTGATCAGGTTACATTGTGGGTGTGAACAACATTTGGAATGGGATAGGATGCAATGGGAAAGTGGGAGTGGGAACAGGAACAACAGAACGTACAGCAGAGGTGGGCTCATCTGCTGCACGTGATGGAAAATTACTGGTAAACACTTACACAGTGGCTTCATGAAACAAGTTATGCATTCTTCAGAATACACGTGAGTGATAATATATATACAATTTCAACCCAACAGGACTGATGAGACAAAAATTGAGTTATTTGGTCATAACAAAAAGCGATTTGCATGGCAGAAAAAGAACACCGTATTCCAAGAAAAACACCTGCTACCTATTGTCAAATTTGGTGGAGGTTCCATCATGCTGTGGGGTTGCGTGGCCAGTTCAGGAACTGGGGCCATAAAAAGGCATTCATGCAGAGGGAGAAGTACAATGTTCTGGAATGGCTGTCACAAATTTAACTGAACTGGAGAGATTTTGTATGGAAGAATGGTCAAACATACCTCCATCCAGAATTCAGACACTGATCAAAGGCTATAGGAGGTGTCTAGAGGCTGTTATATTTGCATAAGGAGGCTCAATTAAGTATTGATGTAATATCTCTGTTGGGGTGCCCAAATTTATGCACCTGTCTAATTTTATGATGCATATTGCATATTTTTTGTTAATCCAATTAACTTAATGTCACTGATGAAATACTACTGTTTCCATAAGGCATGACATACACTCACCTAAAGGATTATTACGAACACCATACTAATACGGTGTTTGACCCCCTTTCGCCTTCAGAACTGCCTTAATTCTACGTGGCATTGATTCAACAAGGTGCTGAAAGCATTCTTTAGAAATGTTGGTCCATATTGATAGGATAGCATCTTGCAGTTGATGGAGATTTGTGGGATGCACATCCAGGGCACGAAGCTCCCGTTCCACCACATCCCAAAGATGCTCTATTGGGTTGAGATCTGGTGACTGTGGGGGCCATTTTAGTACAGTGAACTCATTGTCATGTTCAAGAAACCAATTTGAAATGATTCGAGCTTTGTGACATGGTGCATTATCCTGCTGGAAGTAGCCAGCAGAGGATGGGTACATGGTGGTCATAAAGGGATGGACATGGTCAGAAACAATGCTCAGGTAGGCCGTGGCATTTAAACGATGCCCAATTGGCACTAAGGGGCCTAAAGTGTGACAAGAAAACATCCCCCACACCATTACACCACCACCACCAGCCTGCACAGTGGTAACAAGGCATGTGTCAGGATTCAAGGTCGGGCGAGCCGAAAAGCAGGCGATCGGAGCCGTCAATACGGACAAACGGGGTTTTATTAGGCGAGGGAAGACAGGAACGAACATCCAGAACAATACAATGACGGAACTGGGGACTACTGACTTAGACACGGACTAAATACACAAGACAAGCTAGACTTAATAGGACACAGGCGAGCACAATCAGGATTGAACACGAGGTAATGAGGGGGGCGTGGCACACATCGGGATCGTACGGAGCAGGGTGTGACAGAACCCCCCCCCAAAGGCGCGCACACCGGGCGCGCCAGAGGAGAGGCGACGGACGAGACGAACCGGGAAAACAGGACCTGGAAAACAAAACAGAACGTCAACCAAAACCAGGGAACAGGATGGAGACACAGAAGAAGACCAAGGACGAGAGGAAGGACAAGAGACGACACAGAACAGGGAAGGCAGACAGGCAAACAAGGAAGGGAGACACAGAAGGGGAGACAGGCGGAACAAAAGGGCCAGGAGTGAACGGAGGAGGAACAAAGGGACGAGGAGCAGAGACAGGCGGGACAAACGGAAAGGGAGGAGGAACAAGGGGAGCACGAGGGAGCCCAGGCGGGCGACGGGCAGCGGCCGGAGGGGCCGCAGGCGGGAGGGAGAAGGGAGCTGAAGGGGACCACCCAGGGGCCAAGGGAACGGGACGAGGGAGTGACGGAGGGGACACGGAGGGAGCAGGAGGGAACACCGGTGCAGGCAGGCAAAAGGGGGAAGCCGCGGCAGGCGGAGGCGCAGCCGGAGCCGGCGAAGGCGCCGTCCGACGCCCAGCCGGAGCAGGGGGGCCCGGAGGCGACCGACATGGAGCCGGAGGAGGGACCGAGGACCAGCACCGAGGATCCAGGGGGGGACCCGGCGGCGACCGCCGACCCCGAGCCAGAGGACCCGCAGGCAGCCACCGAGCCACAGCCAGGGGCTGAACGGGCGAGCCAGGGGGCAGGGCGGGCGGGACCCGGGCCCTACGCCTATGTCCCCGTCCCTTGCTGGAGACGGAGAGGCGGGGTCCTGGGGGGCGTTGGCTTTGCCGGGGTAAGGGCGAGGGAGTCAGGAAGGAGGTGCCCGAGGGTGTAGATTCGGGCAGAGCAGGGGGCGTGGCTGCAGGTGATGCAGCCGGGGCCGCGGGCGTGGCCTCAGGCGGGCCGGGCAGGACTGGAGAGGCGGCCTCAGGCAGGGCCGCGGGCAGGTGTCCAGCAGGGGGCGCCGCGGTGGGCGCCACCTCAGGCAGTTCAGGCGAGTGGCCAGCAGGGGGCGCCGCGGGCAGAGCGGCGTCATCCTCCGCCGGTGCGACTGCCGGTGAGCAGGGCTGGCCGGACAGGACAGGCGAGACAGGCAGGACAGGAGCCGGCAGGGCAGGCGAGACAGGCAGGACAGGAGCCGGCATGGCAGGCGAGACAGGCAGGACAGGAGCCGGCATGGCAGGCGAGACAGGCAGGACAGGAGCCGGCAGGGCAGGCGAGACAGGCAGTTCAAGAGCCGGCAGAACAGGCGAGACAGGCAGTTCAGGTGCCAGCAGAACAGGCGAGACAGGCAGTTCAGGTGCTGGTAGGACGGGCGCCGCCGTCACGTGGCCAGCACGGGGCACCTCAGAGGGCACCTCGGGTGTGCGGCCAACAGGGGGCGCCTCGGCGGGCACCTCATTCGGAGCTGCAGCGGGCACCCTTGGTTCCTGGTCACCAGGGGGTGCCGCCATCACGCGGCCAGCAGGGGGCGCCGTCGTGGGCGCCGCCATCACGCGGCCAGCAGGGGGCGCCGTCGTGGGCGCCGCCATCACGCGGCCAGCAGGGGGCGCCGTCGTGGGCGCCACCATCACGCAGCTAGCCGGGGGCGCCGCCATCACGCAGCCAGCAGGGGGTACCGCAGCGGGCGCCGCCCTCACGCGGCCAGCAGGGGGCGCCGCAGCGGGTGCTGCAGCCAGAGTGGTGGCAGCTGCAGGAACCGCAGGCAGGTCAGGCAGGACAAGCGGGTCAGGTGGGTCAAGTAAGACAGGCGAGTCAGGCTGGACAGGCGGGTCCGGCAGTGCCGCGGGCAGAGCGGCGGCATCAGCAGCAGGCGGTGCCGCGGGCAAAGCGGCGGCATCAGCAGCCGGCGGTGCAGCCGCGGGCAGATCAGCGGCGGCAGCAGGCAGCGCAGCCGCGGGCAGATCGGCGGCGGCAGCAGGCGGGTCAGGCGGGACAAGCAAGACAGGCTGGACAGGCGGGTCAGGCTGGACCGGCGGGTCAGGCTGGCCAGGCGGGTCAAGCAGTGCCGCGGGCAGAGCGGCGGCATCAGCAGCAGGCGGTGCCGCGGGCAAAGCGGCGGCATCAGCAGCCGGCGGTGCAGCCGGCAAAGCGGCGGCATCAGCAGCAGGCGGTGCAGCCGCGGGCAGATCGGCGGCGGCAGCAGGCAGCGCAGCCGCGGGCAGATCGGCGGCGGCAGCAGGCAGCGCAGCCGCGGGCAGACCGGCGGCGGCAGCAGGCAGCGCAGCCGCGGGCAGATCGGCGGCGGCAGCAGACAGCGCAGCCGCTGGCAGATCGTCCCAGGCAGGGAGAAGCGAGCAAGCCCCCACGAAGAGCGTCGGGGCAGCTTCTTCGGCTTTACCCCTTCGCTTCTTCTTCTTGCGCCGCCCGGAAGCTGTAGGAGGCTGTGACGTTGTCTCAGTACCGGCGAGGGGCTGGAACCGCTTCGCCCGGAATTGGTGGACCAGCTGGAGCAGCAGGGAGCGCACCTCCGCCAGAATGCGCTCCTCTGTCACAGGGTTTACTTCCTGGAGGAGATCCCGGCTCCGTTCGACTAAGCCGAATAGCGTGGGGTCTTCCTGGATCTCCGGCTGCTCTCCCCAGTACGCGACCTCATGCAGCAGGACGAGCCAGAGGTCGTCGCCCTGCTGCGTCGCGTTGTTTGGGAGTTCCGTCATTCTGTCAGGATTCAAGGTCGGGCGAGCCGAAAAGCAGGCGATCGGAGCCGTCAATACGGACAAACGGGGTTTTATTAGGCGAGGGAAGACAGGAACGAACATCCAGAACAATACAATGACGGAACTGGGGACTACTGACTTAGACACGGACTAAATACACAAGACAAGCTAGACTTAATAGGACACAGGCGAGCACAATCAGGATTGAACACGAGGTAATGAGGGGGGCGTGGCACACATCGGGATCGTACGGAGCAGGGTGTGACAGCATGATGGATCCATGTTCTCATTCTGTTTACGCCAAAAGAACAGGCAAGGAAACATAGCACAAACTCCTAAAACAACACAGACTAACTTCCAGAATTAAGGCAGGAAAATAAATACACAAACTGAATCAGGTAGCGACGCAGGAAGAGTGAGACATAAAACAATTAAGCAATCAACACATGACAACTAGCAACAGAACAATCAACAAGGACTGGCAAAATGGGCAACAGGTGAAACTAATAATTAAATCAAGGAACTCAGAACGTAGGGAACAGAATCCAAACACTAGGAAAATAACACAGACAGGTAAAACACCACCAAGGGCACAAAGCAAAAAATCAAAAAAGAATGTAAGCCACAAAACACAGGAACTAGAAAAACTGGTACAAATGAAACACTAGGAAACAAAATACAAAAATAGAGGTGGGTGGACTCAAACACACAACTGAGGGGTTTAGAGATACATGCTCAACCCATAGAACCATGCAACAGTCTGAGGAGCTAGGGAAACACACTAAGGACTTAAACAATGGGGAGGACAAGATGGCAAGTGACATCTGCTGGCCAAACGGGAAGGAGACACAAAAGGCTGGGACAGATAGATACAGAGCCTGATACTAGTTTAGTAATGGTTACCTGAGAAAGCACAGCATATACATCACATATCGTCACACATTCACTGTGGTGTTCCTTAATAACAAGATGGATGCACACGTTTTACAACTTTATTGTAACTAACAACTGATCTTGCACTTCAGACAACAGGCTCGCGATCTGGCGCACACATTAGCCGGGAACCAATGTGACGACAGTCACCTTTCAACTTGGAAGTACGGTGAGCCTAAGAGTTCAATATACCACATCACCTCCCCTTTTAGTCCAAGGTACTGCAATATAACATTTCAACTAGAATACCATGTATCGCCACAACGCATTTACTTCATAATTGGGACTATCAACATCATGCACCTAGCTCAATTAACTTAAATCACAACCTTTAATTAACTGAAATCAGCAATCTCTCTAAGCTTTTTGTCACCAAATTCAGTCTTGGTAGCGTTGTGGCACTTTTGGAGTACACTGGGAGCGCCTTAAGGTCACTGCTACAGGATCAGGTGCCTCTGCTGACTTTAGCAGTTCTGATGCTGAGGATGCTGCTCTGGAATTATTCAATCATCTCAGCTACTCCCTCATCAGGTTGTTGACCTGGAAACTCTGCAGAATGACGTGGCCTCAGCTGGTCCCCATGACGTGGGTATTCCTGGTCCGTCACTTCTCCACGCACTTTGTACAACACAGGTCCTGACTGCTGGGTAACTACTCCTGGAATCCACTTTGGGTTTCCTCCTGCTGTATTTCGCAGATATACCCGTTCGTCCACATCAAACTGCCTCTCCAAAGCCCTTTTGTCATGTCCTTCCTTCTGAAGATACTGCTTCTTCCTCACCGTTTCCTTGATGCTGGGTTTCAAGAAGTCTAATCTAGTTCTGACATGCCTTTTCAGAAACAAACTGGCAGGCGACTCCCCAGTCGTACTGTTGGGAGTGGTACGGTACTGCAACAAGAAGTGGGAAATTTTGTCTTCAGTGCTCAGATTCTCCCTTGCTAGCTTTTTCAGGCCAGTCTTGAATGTTGAGATGTATCTTTCAGCTAGTCCGTTTGTGGCTTTGGAGCTCCGGTTGTGTGGATAATTACATTTCTTCTCACAAACTGCTGGAACTCATCAGACATAAAAGTTGTTGCATTATCTGTGATGATTTGTTCTGGAACACCTTATGATGCAAACAGCGTCTTTAGTCTAGTAATGGCTGCGGCAGAAGTTATTTGCGTCATTTTATATACTTCCAGCCACTTTGAGAATGTGTTGACTACAATCATGAACATGTGACCCATGAACAGCCCTGCAAAGTCGACGTGAAGCCTCCTCCAAACACCTCCTGGGAACTCACACAGATGCAGGGGTACTTGGTGCGGCTTGTTTTGCTCCAACTGGCATGTCTCACACTCTTTGCAGACCTTTTCAATGCCCATGTCACCATGTGGCCACCAGGCATACTGTTGTGCGATTTCAGAATGCCAGGGTGCCCACTGTGGATTTCTTTAAGCACTGCTTTCTTTAAGTTTTGCTGGTACAATCACTCTTGTGCCCCACAGCACACACCCTTGCTCCACAGAGAGTTCATCATGCATCATGCAACCCTAACCCTAACCCTCTTAGTTCGTCAGAAATTTCTTTTGGTCTTTATCATTTCTGGTCACCTTGGCAATCTGTTTTGCGCTTAGCGGTACGCCCTCCAGATGGTCACATATTAATGCGTCTATGTAGGCAGAGGCCATCTCTGTCCCAGCGTCCTTGGTCTCGGACAGCGGCATACGTGACAACCACAAATTGAAGGCCCATTGCCTTTTACTACTATTAACGGCAAATCAGCGGTCTGATTTCCGTAAGCTACTTTGGCTAAGAACTGCCCTCTTACCGGGATAACCTGACCTGTGTAACACATATATATATGCACAAATGACTTCTTGTACATTGTCTCCGATATTATACTAACTGCGGCCCCCGTATCTATTTCCATCAGAACATTTTTCTGATTAACTGCAAAATTTACTTTGAATGCCTGTCTGTCTGTTTCATTTACGTTGAACACCTCTGCTTCATCTGCTTGCACATAACCCGTAACTTTTTGTTGGTTTTTCTTCTGCCTTCCCCTCCACTCGCTAGCCTTACACACTTTCTGTATGTGGCCAATCTTACCGCATTTATGGCATTTAGTGTTTTTAAAGTAGCACTCACTTGCGCCGTGATTCTTCCCGTAGCATCTATAACACACCGCCCAGGCTGGCTTAGAGGGTGGTCGTTCCTCATTGACCTTATGAACACAGGTTGGGGGAGGCTCTCCTTGCCTCAACTGCTGTGTGTCTCAGTGGGCTGCCTCCATGACGAGCGCCACCTCCAGAGCCTTCGCAAATGTCAGTCCATCCATCGAAAGCAATTTGCGCTGTCACGATTCATCATGAATCCCACTGACGAACCTGTCGCGCAAAACCTTGTCCAGCCTTTCGCCGAAATTTCACCGAGCCGCCAGCTGCTTCAGTTCAGCTGCAAACTGGGCAACTGTTGCGTTATTCTTCTGAACACACCGTTGGAACCTTAACCGCTCAGCTACGACAAGTGGTTTGGGCTCATAATACCCCTGTAGGATGTCCACAATCTGTTGAAAAGTCTTCTCTCTGGGCTTCTGGGGTTGGACTAGATTCCGTAAAAGACTATATGTTGAAGCGTCAATAGCACTCAACACGGTGGCCACCTTTTTATCATCTTCGATGTCATATGCCTCGAAAAAGAGCTCCATACGTTCCACATATGCCATCCACTGCTCATTTTCGGACTTGAATTCATCTGGCTTGACAAAGTTTCCCATCATCAGTCGCTACTGTCCAATACAGCCGCTTTTACTCGTCACCAATTATGTGGTGTTCTTCAATAACGAGATGGTTGCACACGTTTTACAACGTTTTTGTAACTAACAACCCAACTTACACTTCAGACAACAGGCTCAAGATCTAGTGCGCACATTAGCCAGGAACCAACGTGACGACACTACATATGGAACCGTCTATTTTTGTAATACATTAGAATTGCAACCTACTAAATAAACAGAAAATGAGATTTGAAACAAGTAATTTTCATTGTAAATATCAAAATTGATATTAGGGCTATTCTATCATTTCCAGGATTAATTTATTTGCTTTTCTTACTATTATGCTTAGCATATACTTTCTTAAATACAGTAAGTATTGTGAAACGTCTGCTGGTCCGCTTTGAAAAGGATTAGCTTCCATACTTTTAACACTATGTTCAGCCCTGACCCAAGCTGACCCCAGCATCCTGTCCAGCTCTTGCTGTCTTCTAAGCGCAGACCACCCTCAAAATAAAATAAACAGCATCAATATCGTGAAGAAGGCAAATATCACTTTGTTCACAACCTCCCACAGTTTCACTTTTACTCAGGAGATGCTCCAAATGAGGCTGGTAGTGCCGCCTTTTTTGGCTTTCACTTTCTGCTTCTGGATGAGAGCCGCCCGGACATGCGAAACTACCCACCTGCCCTGCCTGCCTGCCACGTCCTGCACTCCCGACTCATCACCATCGTTCCTCCTTCCCCTTCGTCATCTTGTCCCGTCTGTAGGACTGATCTCCCCAGCTTACGACCTCCTGCTTCTGTCCCGACCACAACCTTGGATTTCCCTCTTGGCTTTGTTTGCACCCGACTACTTAATAAATTGCCTGTTCTCCAGCAATGCCAGTCGTCACAGAATACTTCGCCATGAAAGTATGAACCCAGTGGAGACCCAGCGACTTCAACAACAGGTAGATCAGCTGACTTCCCTGGTATCCCAGGTCAATCTGCCTGCCTCTCCCCCGAGGGCTTCCGCTCCTGTTCCTCAGGCTATGCCTGAGAAATATAATGACAACCCGGATCATTGCAGGGCTTTCTTGATGCAGTGTGGGCTGTTCATCGAAGAATATCCTGACCATTTTGTGGATGGATGCTGCTCGTGTTCGCTTCATCATTTCATTGTTGACCAGACGAGCACGCAATTAGGCCACTGCCTTATGGACCGACGACAGCCCACTTTTGGATCCAGTGCGTTCACTGAAATCTTCGATCACCCGTTGTAGGAATAATGTACCGTCGCGCCCTGAACCCAGGGATCCTAGACGAGCTGGCATCTCGCAGTGCCACGCTATCCTTTGAAGATTACCGTATTGGCCCGAATATAAGACGCAGTTTTTGTTCTAAAAATACCTCTTAAAAAGGGGGGGTCGTCTTATATTCGCGGCCGTCTTATTCGCGTTTTTACTGAATCGGCCACCGTCTCTCACAACAATGCCACAACACTGAATAATGAAGATGTCAAGAGATTATCTTGAACAAAGTGTTTCGAAGGCTCGTCAAATTAACCAACATCCTAGACAGAGTTATGACTCCAATTTCAAAATTTCAGTAGTGAACGCGGCCGAATCCTCAAGTAACTCTCAAGCTGCCAGAAAATATGGGGTCACGGAGTGCAATGTTCGTCGGTGGCGAGCCCAGAAAGAACGTCTTAAAAATGCTAACAGTCAAAGAAAGTCTTTCCGCGGCCCTCAATGCGGACGTTTCCAAGAAATTGACAGGAGAGTCTGTGAATATGTGACAGAAAAATGTAAAGATGGAATGCCCATAATCAGAGCCATAATACAGCTAAAGGCTTTGGAGATAGCCAAGGAGCTGAATATACCCACAAATTAATTTAAAGCTAGTCTCGGGTGGTGTAAAAGAATGATGCGGCGCAATGGACTGTCACTTCGTCGCAGAATAAGCCTTGCCCAGCACCTGCCCACAGACTTCGAAGAGAAGCTGCTGTCTTTTCCGCGGTGCGTGATCAAACTAAGGAAAATGCACTTATACCCCCTCGACCACATAGGCAATGCCGATCAAACCCCAGTGTTTTTCGATATGCCAACATCTGTTACTGTTGCTAAAAGAGGTGACAAATCAGTCATTGTGAGGACGATGGGGAATGAGAAAAACAGGATCACGGCATGTTGGCATGTCTTGCAGATGGAACTAAACTCCCACCATACGTGATTCTGAAGCGCAAGACTGTCCCCAAGGATGTCATACCAGCTGGCATTATTGTGCGTACACAGGAGAGGGACTGGTTGGACACTGAACTGGTGTTAGACTGGCTCAAGGTTGTGTGGGGCAGGCACCCTGGCGCGCTTTTTAAAAAGAGGAACATGCTCGTTCTGGATGCATTCTGGGGGCACCTGACGGAGCCAGTTAAAACTCAAGTGCAGAAAATGAACGACGACCTAGTGATCATTCCGGGAAGAATGACAAGCCAGCTGCAGGTGTTGGATATTGTCATCAACAAGCCATTCAAGGATAATCTGCACAAGAGGTACACAGAGTTGCTCCTGTCAGGTAACCACGCACTAACACCGGCCGGGAAAATTCAGAAGCCAGCAGTGCGTCTGCTATGTGAATGGATCCTCCAAGCATGGGATACCGTGTCACCAGAAAGCATCACTCATGGATTTAAGAAATGCTGTATATCAGATGCACTGGATGGGAGTGAGGATGACATTCTGTGGGAGGGTCCGGTGGAACATAAAAGTGACGACAGTGAGACTGAGCAAAGCGAGGTAGAGGATCTCTGTGAGGAGTAGCCCAGGCTATTTGCTTAGTAGCAGAAGAGCTCAATTTGCACTACTGTTTTGATTGTTTTAGTGCTTTAATGTTACTAGTTATTGTAAACTAGACTGTTCTGTTATTGTGTTAATGTACTCCTAGCCTGCAGGTGGTGCTGTTACTTGGGGTTGCCTTTAGCACCACTTCCCTTTGGGTTGAGTTAGTTCTATGTTTAGCAACAGAAAAACACATGGTGCACCAGTTATTATGTGCATCTAAGGCCATCCTACACGCAATTATATGTTGGAGGCATCGTCTGTGAGTATGATTACAACAATACCTGTTAAACTGAACCTGCCCCATATGCCCATCACGTCCTGAAGACTCAGTGAAGGTAGCTATATCTGCTTTTATGGAAGTGTCCCAGGTTCACAAACAGCCACTGTCCTGGGTATCAGTGGAGAACCCCTGCATGAAGGGAGAGTCACACATCACATGGGATCTTTGACCTTGAGAGTGGGGCTCCTCCACATGGAGACCATCGATTTATTGGTGCTTCCCAATACTAAGGATCCCTTAATTCTGGGACACCCATGGTTATAAGAACATAACCCCCACATTGATTGGTCTATGGGTGAGATCACTGCCTGGTCAGCCCCTTGTTTCTCCCAATGTCTTTCCCTACCTTGCTGTGCGTCACTGGTGGAGAGTCTAAACCCGGAGGACCTATCCGTCATCCAGGCCAAATACGCGGATTTTGCTGACGTGTTTAGTAAATCTCTCTCCTTCCAGCTGCCACCTCACAGGGAGTGTGACTGTGCCATTGACCTCCTAGAGGGGGCACCACTCCCTAAAGGTTGCCTCTACCCACTGTCCTTGAATAAAGAGGAGGCCATGGACGCCTATATCCGGGACGGCCTGAAACAAGGTATCATCCGTTCGTCAACCTCTCCAGTGACTGCAGGGTTCTTCTTCTTAAAGAAGAAGGATGGGGGATTACGCCCAGGTATTGATTACCGGGCGCTCAACGCCATTACTGTTAAGCATTGCGAACCATTGCCCTTGATCCCCTCAACATTGGAACAACTCTGCGAGGGAAAGGTGTTCACAAAGCCAGACCTACGCAGGACCTGTAATCTGGTCTGTATTCGACAAGGAGATGAATGGAAGACTTCCTTCATTACCAACATGGGACAATTTGAATATCAGGTGATGACTTATGGGCTAGCCAATAGTCCGTCCATATTTCAAAATGTCATGTATACTGTGTTCAAAGACATGATCAACCCATTTGTGGTGGTTTATATTGATGACATCTTGATTTACTCTCCTTCCTTTCCTCAGCATGTAGAGCACGTTCACGTTCATTCGCCAGCTGAGCGCAACTATGATGTAGGGGATCGAGAGCTCCTAGCCATTAAACTTGCTCTGGAGGAGTGGAGACACTGGCTGGAGGGGGCCCGACACCACGTTCCTGGTCTTCACAGACCACCGCAATACCTGGTGGATTGGGAGGGGTTCGGTCCAGAGGAACGATCCTGGGTGCCCGCGAAGGATGTCCTGGACCCTGGCATGGTCCCTGACTTCCACCACACCCACCCATCCAAACCCACTCCCCGGCCGTGGGGCGTCCGCGTCGACCTGTCCGGCCTCCAGGAGGCAGCCATTGGGGTGGGAGGGGGTTGTGTCACGGGAAGTAACAGTGGCAGGTAATTTCTGCTCGTTAGCTCCGCTTTATAAAGCGGCTGATTTCTCGGAAACATTGCGAAGTATTGTTACCATGGTCTGGAGCATTACCAAGCGTTATTCTGCCTTTTGTCTTTCCCGCTTGCCCTGCCTGCTGCGTCCTGCCTGCCTGTCTCACCTGCCCTGCCTGTCTCACCTGCCCTGCCTGTCTCTCCTGCCCTGCCTGCCTACCCGATCCCACCTGCCCTGCCTGCCTGCCCGATCCCACCTGCCCTGCCTGCCTGCCCTGTCCTGCGCTCCCGACCCATCACCATCGTTCCTCCTTCGCCTTTGTCGTTTCGTCATGTGCCTGTCTGTAGGACTGATCTCCCCGGCTTACGACCTCGCGCTTCCGACTTGACCACGACCTTGGATTTTCCTCTTGGCTTTGTTTGCACCCAACCACTTAATAAACTGCCTGTTCTCCAGCAATGCGGGGTCTGCCTCCTGTCTGCTTGCCGGTCGTCACACCTACTAAAGTGTTATGAGTGTCTTTAATTAGAGTTATTTCCAGTCTTCTCATCAGTATCCCAGAAATGGGCACTGACTCCCAGGCCCCCAGAACCAGTGAAAATCTATCAATACATTAAATCCTCAATATATACTGTGTAAACACAATACCAATCGCTAATCATTGAATAGTTGTAATAAATCTAAAGTTTAACTTTTAAAAAGTGATGCATTATATCAATGTTTAAATTAAAATACATTTTTCAAGGCTATTTTCATTTAGAATATTGTGATTTAAGCATTATAAAAGCATTTATGCATTGAATGCACTTAAATCTATGTATTCCTACATATTTCAATGTGAAATATGTACATATATCAATTTTTATTAAAGTAAGATTCTTCCAGTTCTTACAGTTTTTGCCAGTTTACAATAGTCCATTAATCAATTTCTAATTTATTAATTTCTGCCAATTCAAGTCTGATAGATGGAGTGGTGGCTCTGAGGCTTGGGATCTGTATCAGCAACTGGAAGGTTGCTGATTCAAATACTGTGAATGCCCTTTGTGATTCTACTTGATTGGGCCCTTGAGCAAGGCCCTTAACCTGCAATTACTTTTTCCTGGGTATGATTTAAATCTACATCCAACCCTATTTGGTGGTACTCCAACTTGCACAGAATAACCTGGGGGTTGGTGGCAGGATTGGCACTCCAGCCACTGGAAAAAACCTCACAATGGTTCATTTCAACTAGTGTGGTGCTGAGGAATTATCTGCCACATGGCTGCACTCAGGTTCTCATCCCAGAGGTGGTTTTTTGTGTGGTGAGTGCGGCAACACACTGTAATCAGTGCATGCGCCTTACCTCTCTCTCAAGTCTGTGTGACCTTGTCACCCTCTTGTGGCACTAAGTAGTCATTTCACTGATCAATTCCATGTCTATTAAAAGTATGGGTGATATATATTAATTAGGATTTATAGTTCTCACATGCCTAAATCCAGCTAAGTTATTTTTCTCCAGAGATTATAAACGTTTGAATATAACACATACTAGTAGAAACATAATTTGCATTATGATTTAATCAAGTGGATTTAAATTATTTTTTGTGTCACAATTTTTTTGGGGTTTTGTGTTTTTGTGCATTGTCCTAGGTATGATGTTAAACTGTATCTGACCCTGCAAGTGATCCTCCATCATTCAGGGACAAAATTGTGGAGGTTGGTAATGGAATTGGTACTCCAGTCACAGTAAAACACTTCACAGCAGCTAGGTCCAAACAGGCGTGACACCTGTTCTCCTCAAGAGTAGTTCTGTTGCAGCTGCCCACAGGAAGGCTGTACACATCATGAAGGGGAAGAGGGAGTTCCCCAGAAGAATCAAAACTGTTGGAGAGCTAATAGGGTCAGGCCTGATGGGGATCGGGGTGTGGTGCTGAGGAGTCGCCCACTGCATGTGTGAGACAGCTCATTCAGGTAGGTGCATGGAATGTCTTGTCTCTTCAGGCAGCCCTGTAAGCAAATATAAATAGTGTAAATAGTTTTGTGTAATTGTCATATATTATTATTAATGCATATTTGCTGTTCCCTCCCTCATCAATTAGCGTGATAACAGATAAGCCAATCTGCACATCACAATATGATCAATACAACTGCAATAGCCATGTTTTACCTCCAGAATTTCCTGGCAAAAGCACACACTTGGATGATGTCATCTAAAATGAGTTAGCATGTTAGTTGAATTTCCATAAAAATATCTGAGTTTGGAGCTGATCCTTTCATGTCAAGAAATGTATTGTAGTGCTGGTGGGATCCATCAAGCAGCTTGGTATATTGGACCAGGGCCAGCCATGTGCATAATGTAAATAGTCAAGTATAGTTAGCATCTATTGTGCCTTTATTGTGCATATCGTAATGTATCCTGTACTGTTTAATGTTATTTGTTGTAAATAGTGGTGTGTCTGTGTGTGCCCACCATGTATGTTAGGAGTAGTCAGGGCAGTGTGTAAGTGTTGTGTGTGTGGTATGGGTGCAATAAAGCCACCTGGTGGTTAAAATGATAAATGAACTATCCCCCACCTCATCAGTTGTGCCAAACAGCCTGGCCCATCTACCAGTGGTGCTACAGTGATGTCAGAATTGGAAATGTGGGTGGAGGAGCTTCGCAAGGAGGTAGAAGAGAACCCGCCAAGGCAGTGCAGTGACTCTGAGGAGACCAGAAACTCAGTTGGTTGCAAAGACCCTCCTGAAGCTTCCTTGCTTTGACAGAAGAGGCCACAGTGCCCTCCCCACCACAGAACCAAACCTGCACTGCAGAGAGAGCTAAGGGAGAAGAGTTAGTTGAGGATGTATGAGCTGCTGCTCCTGTGCCGTGCCTCCAACCTTGCCCCCAGCGTCACCTGCTCTGCTTCTGCTGTGGGGAAGCAGGTCACATTGCTTGCAACTGCCCTGTTCCAGTGCCACGCCCATGCACCAAACAGCAACCAGAAATAGCTGGGCAGGTGGCGCAGCAAGGGGAGAGCATCCCACAACATACATCAGTTCAACCCCTGCAGCCGCACCCAGAGTGGGACAACTCGGCAAGGCTACCGATCTGTATATTGACTGCCTCATGAGATGCCCTGCCAAGCCCTGGTGGACATGGTGTCCACCATAACCCTGATCCATCCAGACATGTTGCCAGACACCAACAGGGCCAGGCTAGCCAGCTGGGAGGCAATGGGCGTGCAGCAGATGTCAGCGACTGGCATGTGCATGGTTATGAGGGTCTGGTTCACTGGCTTCTCCAGACCCTGTATCGTTGGTTTAGATTGGGGTCACCATCGATGTGCTGGGAGCAGCCCTCCATCTTGGAGCAGATGTGGTGGTTTTACAGCACGACAGCGGTGGCCAGCAGCAGAGAAAGATAGTGTCCATGCAGCACGGAAAATAGCTTCAGCTATTTGGACCTCCAGAGTGGCTACTGGAAGGTCAAACTGGACCCAGAAGACCACCCTAAGACTGCATTTACCATTAGTCATAGGTTGTGGCACTTCCGGTCGATACTGTTTGATCTGTACCATGCCCCGGCCATGTTTGAGAGGCTCATATAGCATGTTCTGGCCCACATCCCTCGGACCCAATTACCCCTTTCACACCAAGCCCGTGCTGGAGCTGGTGCTGGTGCTGGTGCCAGTGCTAGGCAGAAACTCACACCGGCCCCACAAAAAATCGTCTCGTATTCACGTTCACTTGGTGCAGAAAGGGAATGATGATGACATCAGTGTGTAGATGTTGCTGTTGAAGGAGTACTGTTTTGGAAGTAAAGACAAAGATGGAGGACTATGCAAGATGTGATGAACACAAGACTTTGAATTTTCTGCAAATGCTTACATTAGTTATTGCTTGGCTAATCAGTTTAAATAATATTCTGCTGCAGACTACGTCCATGTTCATGGCACATTGTCAATGTTCCCCAAAAGCCTCACATTGTCATTGAGTATGTGCACAATGACTGGCAGGTTAACTTTCTAACCTCACGTTAGCTGATTTTTAAACAACAGAGCAAGAAAAGAACAAAAGATTTTGGTAACATATTTTACGAATATATAAACAATCAACAAATATGTAAATCTTTCATGTGAAATAAATGTGACAGAGAACAGAAGTGGTTACACATAGCTGGATGCCTACACTGTGGCTTTGAACAGTGCTTGCCAATGCTCCCATGCTAGCATCCTGTCCTGGACCTGTCTCTCCCTTTTATTCTGGACATGGTAACAAGTGGCTTGGTGCAATGCTATCACAGACAGGACCCAAAGGGGAGTGCATAGTGGACACTCACCCGGCAGGAGTACAACTATTGCGTGACCTGATGGGAATTGTTTACTGGAGTGCAGGCATGCAAACACTTCCATCCCAACCTCTCAAGCTGCCAGTTCCAGTTGCGGATGGACCATGCGTCCATCCATGGTGTGGTTCCTGAACTTCCACAACCCGGAGGGACAGCTGGCCAACTGGTTAGAGGTGCTAGCAGAGTTTGAGGTCCAGTATTGCCCTGGGAAGCTGCACAGTAATGCAGATGCTCTGTCACATTGGCCTTGCACCACCAAAAGCTGCTGTCATTGCTTCCAGGCAGAGGAGTGAGATCAGCTCACTATGATGGCAACTACTGCCCACGCAACGCTGGACAACCAGGCCCACCAGGATTATGATTGCAAGCATATCATAGCAGAGCATACAGTGACCCTGTGCGTGTCAGGGTAAGGCTTAGTGAGGGCAGGCAACTGGGTTGGGAGGTAGAAGAACACGAGGGTTTGCTGCATCATTGCTACAACTGGTTTTGCTGCAGCTGCTTTTGCCCCAGAGCTTGCACCCCACCATACTGAGGTGGGTGCATGAAGCCATTTGGACCGGGCAGTTCAGGGTGAAGAAGACACTGGGAAAGCTGTGGCATGGCTCAGAAGGGTCCTAGCTGGCTGGCAGTCCCATGCTCCCCTGCAGTTTGGGGGTGGATGTCCTGGGCCTCTTTCCCCACACCAAGGCCAGGAACCAGTACATACTCATGGCCCAAGGCATACGTATTTCCCAACCAGAGCACCACCACCACAGCAGCAAAGCTCCCTGAGGAATTCTTCTGCCAGTTCAGGGGCCCCCGAGGTGCTGCACAGGACAAGGGGAGAAACGTCAAGTTGCTGGTGTTTGGCAAGTTTTACCAGTGGCTGGGGATCATGAACATCCACACCACTACACTTCACACTGAGAGTGACAGACTGGTGTAGTGGTTTCCCTGTACCCTAGCCACACAACTGGCAATCGTCTTTGCCGAGCACTAGCGCGACTGAGCTGCCCACTTTCCCCTAGTCCTGTAGGGTTATCTTGCTGCACCCCCACTACTGTCATGTTTGGCCATGAGCTGTGGACCAGGATTTGACTACCTGAACCAGCTCTTGGAGCATGTATGGATCATGCAAGAGCTGGCCAAGGAACATCAGGATGTGGCCATGGCCAGACAGAAGAGGGAATATTACGTCCACTACTGGCAACAGGTCTTCCAGCCCGGGGACCCTGTTTGGGTGTACTGCCCCATCAGGAAGTATGGACGGTCACCCGAGGAGGTGTACAGGATGACTGACAGTGTACTTGGTGCAGGACTGAATCATGACCACCTGACTCCACACCAGCCACTCACCCACTCAGAACCATCGGCAGCAGCTGAGGTGAGTACCCCAGCAGCGGGGACTGAGCAGGATGGTGGGGGACTTGGGGTCCTGCAGCCCTAGAGGTTTTACCACTGCCCAGAGTGCTTTTGGGACTTTATGGGGGTATCGGAACAGGTAACCCCCTTAAAAGGGGGTAGTATATGTAAATAATCATGTATAGTTAGCATCTGTTGTGCCATTGGTGAGTGTATTGTAATGTCTTCTGTAGTGTTCAATGTAATTTGTTGTAAATAGTGGTGTGTCTGTATGTGCCCACTGTGTGTGTTAGGTTCAGTCGGGATGACTAGCATGGTAAGCAATGTGTATGCGTTATGTGTGCGTGCGCCTGACTATTAGCCTTTTTTATTGCTTCCCCACACTGGCGAGAGTGGGACATGGAAGCATCAACATACACACCGAGGTCTTTCTCATAATTAGCTACCTTTATTTCATTGGAACCCATAAAATGTCTATACTTTATATTTCTGTTCCCTGCATGGACTACCTTGCATTTATCTATGTTAAATTTCATCTGCCAGGTATCAGCCCAGTCGCTAATTAAATCAAGATCCCATTGTAGCCTCTGTGCTGCTAGATCAGTATCTGCTACATGACCCTTGGTGTCATCTGCAAATTTAACCAGTTTACTCTATGTATTGGTGTCAATATTATTAATGTAAATTAGGAACAGTAGTGGTCCTAAAATTGAACCTTGAGGTACCCCACGATGAACACTGGCCCAGAGTGACATTGTTCCTCTAACTACTACTCTCTGCTTCCTGTCTGTTAACCAGTTTTCAATCCAAACTGCTACAGTTCCTAAAATCCCTACAGCTTCAAACTTAAGCAAGAGCAGTTTGTGGGGGACATCATCAAAGGCCTTCTGGAAATCTAAGTAGATCACGTCGTAGGACTTTTTGTGATCAATTTCTCTTGTAGTTCAAAGAACTCAAGTAGATTAGTTAAACAGGATCTACCTCTCCTAAATCCATGTTGGCTATCCCTCAGAATGTTATGCGAATCCAGGTAATATACCATTTTTACTTGGATTTTACCTTCCATTACTTTTCATGTTATGCTAGTTAAACTGATTGGTCTATAGTGTCTGGATTACTTCTATCCCTTTTTTGAATATGGGTGTTATATTAGCATGCTTCCAGTCAGAAGGTACTGTACCACACCAGCAGATAAAATTTCTGGAAGAGTAAAGTTAAAGGTTGGCTAATAATAACAACAACAACAACAACAAATTTATTTTTGTATACCGAATTATCACAACATTACATCGTCTCAAAGCGCTTTACAGCATCCCCACCCAAAGCCCCCAGTGAGTAAGCCATAGGCGACAGTGGCAAGGAAAAACTCCCTAGAAGGAAGAAATCTTGGGAGGGACCAGACTCAAACGGGGGACCCATCCTCCAGGGGCCGGCAGGGAGAGTCAAATACAGTAAATTTTGAGACACAAACGGGGAGCAGGGGGGAGATGGCAAGCCGGTGCCAACACTCCCTCCAATCTCCAGGCAACCAGAAGGCAGGGAGAGGGTCATACAAGGAAGATGACAAAGGCAGAACGGCAAGCTGGATGCATGGACGACGGCGACGTCACATGTAGCAGGGTGTGCTGGATATCTTGATAGATTGAGGGCTCCAGGCAGCACCCCCTAGGAGAAGTAGGGGAAATAAAATATGCAATTAGTCAAAGTAGGGGAGACTATAGGCAGTGCTAAAAGTTAGATGAGTGCAATATGAAGTGCAATGCTCCGGCAGATATGGCTATGGCAGTAGGAGGGAGAGGCAGGGGGGAATGCAGGCATGGGGAGTCCCTGAAATGACAGCACTCCAATCCCACAAGCGATTGTGAAGCTAGAGTGACAGCACTGTCAATTCAGTTTATCCAAAGCCAATGGCACCGATTCCCACCCAGCTCTACACCTCACACTATAGATTTAACTGGGAGTGAGAACTTAGCTAGAGCTAGAACTAGTGTCCCTATAAGCTAAACTAAACAGGTGTGTTTTTAGTCTAGACTTGAATATTGAGAGTGAGCATGAAATCCGCACATCCGGTGGAAGACCATTCCACAGCTGAGGAGCTCTATAGGAGAAAGCTCTGCAGCCTGCCATAGCTCGTTCTACCCTAGGTACTAACAGCTATCCCGCACCTTGAGAACGAAGCAAGCGCGGGGGGTTGTATGAGGTCAGCAGATCACTTAGGTATTCTGGTGCAAGGCCATTCAGTGCTTTATGGGTTAACAGCAGTATTTTATAGTCAATCCAAGACTTAACTGGTAACCAATGAAGGGAGGATAAGACTGGTGTAATGTGATCAAATTTTTTAGTGTTTGTGAGAACTCTGGCTGCTGCATTCTGTACCAGCTGAAGTTTATGTAAGGATCCAGACAGGCAACCAGAAAGGAGGGCATTACAGTAGTCCAGTCTGGAAGTTACAAAGGCATGTATTAATTTTTCTGCATCACGAAGTGAGAGCATCTTACGAAGCTTGGCTATGTTCCGTAGATGATAAAACGCAGTTCTAGTAATACTTCTTATGTGAGCATCAAAACATAGATCTGAATCAACTAGAAGACCAAGATTTCTAACCACCGTGTTAGGTTGTGTAGGAAGACCACTAATGCTGAGGTGGTGCAACGTATTTCTTGCAGCCTTGGGACCAATCACCAGTACTTCTGTTTTTTCTGTGTTTAACATTAGGAAATTTTTTGCCATCCAGCACCGGATATCTAACAGACAGTCTTCTAACCGAGATAGGAGTGATGTATCATCAGGGTTAACAGATATATATAACTGTGTATCATCTGCATAACAATGAAACCCAACACCATGATTTCTAATAATGTTACCAAAAGGTAGCATGTATTGGGTAAACAGTAGTGGGCCCAGTACTGATCCCTGTGGCACACCGTATGTGACTTTGGTGGCCTTGGATGATTCGTTGTTCACATGGGCATACTGATAGCGATCAGGTAAATATGAGCGGAACCAAGAGAGTGCTGTCCCCATAATGCCAACTACACCTACTAACCAGTCCAAGAGGATATTATGGTCCACAGTATCAAATGCTGCAGTTAAATCTAGTAATACCAATAGCGATATACAGCCACGATCTGAAGCCATAAGTAAATAATTCATTACTTTGATTAGAGCAGTTTCTGTGCTATGGTTTGGTCTAAAGCCAGATTGATATAATTCATTAGTATTATTTTTTTGTAGGAAAGAAGACAACTGATGATCTACAACCTTTTCCATGATCTTTGAAACGAAAGGAAGATGTGAGATAGGTCTATAGTTTCCTAAAACACTAGGTTCAAGATTTGGTTTCTTTAGGACGGGTCTAATAACAGGCATTTTAAAAGGTTTTGGAAGCTTAAGAGATGAGTTTAACACATTTAACGGGGTATTGCAAATCTGCGGTGCAATTTCCTTGAAGAATTTTGTAGGAATTGGGTCTATGAGGCTTGTAGAGGATTTACAGGAGGAAATTAAGCTCAAGAGTTCTGTGTGTTTTATAATAATCAAAGATTCAAAAGTCTCATTATTGTAGCAGGAGTCTGGCAGTCATAGATAGCTAAGGACGTGCACTGGATGGTCTGTCTAATCTTAGTTATTTTACCATTAAAAAATTTAATAAAGTCATCACTCTTAAGAGCTTGCGGGACTTGCGAGTTTAATGGAGAATTCTGTGTTAACCTAGCCACGGATTCAAATAGGAATTTTGGGTTGGTTTTGTTCCCGTCTATTAATCTGGAGAGATACACAGACCTAGCAGTCACTAATCTCTTTTAAAACTATAGGTATGATGCCATCAGGGCTCTGCGATTTATTTATTTTGAGCTTAGCTAGGCTTTGTGCCACATCAGCTTCAGTTATGCATAAATTGGTCATAGACGACACTGTATTTGTACTAAATGGTGGTAAGTTACTCATGTTCTCTACTGTGAACACCCGTGTTCCTGTAACCTGTAGACTTAGATACTCCTGCTTTATTTTGAAATCATTAGTTATTTTCCATTTGTGGAAGAGAGCCCTTTTGCTCCTGACTTTATTCTTAATTTCCGTAGTAAACCACCTTCGTTGCACCTTGGCGGCTACAGCCACCCAAACAACACTAACAGCGGGAGTGTTGGAAGTGAAGTGCTATTGTGGGAAGATCTGTAAAAAAGCAAGGGGACTGAAGATCCACTAATCCAAGACCGCCTGCGGAAGAGGGGGGACACAGAGGCAGCGCATAGTGGAGACACTTTGTGAGACGCAGGAGGACTCCAGTCAGGAGACACCCCACAGTATTGGAGACCTCTCAGCATCTGCCCCACCCCAAAGCCAAAGGAGGGTCTCTCCTAACACCGCCCCATCCACCCAACCTATGAGAGAGAAGGTGCAATGGCCCCCAGTTAATGACATCACGGCATGGACACAGCTAGATCAGGATCTGAACAGAGTTCTGGAGGCCACACTGGCAGGCATAGTAGAAAGGAAGATTGAAAGTATGGCAACAATCGTTGTCACCATGGATAGAGAAAGGTTTGGCACAGAGGAGAGGAAAAATGGTAGCGGAGCACCTGAGGGAAAGCCCAATAGGCAGGAAAGGGAGATCCTGCAGCTAAGAAGGGAACTTAAAGACTCTTAAAAGGCAGTATAAACAAGCTACCTCAGAAGTAAAGGGGGGCATTAAAAATCTAACCACTGAGCTCCGAGGGCAACTACACAGGCTGAAAAGGGCAGAAAGGTCTCTGAGACTGAGAAATAAGAAGGAGACCAAGCAAGCTCAGTTCATCAAGGACTCTTACAAGTTCATTAAGACTCTGCTGGGTAAAGCAAGATCTGAGAGACTGGCCAGCCTGAAAGAGGTTGTGGAAGAGTTCCTCAAGGAAAGCCACAGTGACCGACTTAGAACCCAAGCCTTGGACATTCACCCAAGGATTGGAAGAAGTGAACTCCAAGAGAAAGAGCTTGATATCAGGGAGCCTACATGGAGAGAAGTCCAGGACATCGTATGTAAATCTCAGTCAGCATCAGCTCCAGGACCAAGTGCTATGCCTTATAAGGTATATAAGAGATGCCCAAAGCTCCAACACAGATTATGGAAGCTGTTGCAGAGGATCTGGGCAAAGGGCATAATCCCAGTCCTGCACCGGGTCGAGTACCCAGTGGGTACCCCCAGATAGCTGCTGAAACAGGCGGATTTTAATGTTCTGGAATTTTACGGACCGGTAATGCGGTCATTTCACACAGGCGGGTAGCAGGTCAATCAAAACAGTATTGTAGCCTGCAAAAATAACATATAAGTGAAAATATCTATGTATTAGACTATCATGTACAAATTGTCACCATCACAGTGTTTAGTATGTCGGGGGTACCTTATGGTGCTTTCGATTATTTCTCTCCAAGTCGGCACTCGGATGAAAACGTAATGAAAAACGTGACTTCCCGTCGGAAACATGGCTCTTTTATGACGTTGATTTTGTTGTCCGAGTTGCCCCTGTGACGTAATTTCAACATGGTGGCTTACACACTCAACAGTAATTCTATTTTATAAATCTTTAAAAATGTTTATTTTGTTAAATGTATTAATAGTTATAAATGTAACTGCATGTGTTATGCATGTGCACTGCGATTTAGAGAATACCATATCATGACCATAAACAGTATCCTATCATACGATTTTTACCAGACTTCTTAGTGTCTTTGGTTAGTTTGTAGTTTGTTTGCCTCTCGAAAAAACAATATTGCTATGAATGTGCTAAAATATTTTATAAAGCTTTTAATGTGGTTTGACTAGTTCGTGTTTCTTGTTTGTTTGTCTCTCTGAAAAAAATACTCACTCCAAATCTGCTAAAATATAAAGCAACAACACGCAGCAGTGTGTTCATGTAGGCAGCCATGTTTGTTCAGAGATGTGGTAGCTCGAACGGGAGATTGTTGGACTCAACTCGGAATTTCCGAGTTCCGAGAGAAAAACGAACGCACCATTAGAAAACCACCTCGACAAACATTCACATACACGTCTGAATCCTTGCTGAAGCATGTCGTCGTGTTCTCTCTTTCATGCTCGTCACAGTATAGATAGCTTAGATCTATCTGATTTGATTTTGTGTTAAACGGACTTTTTCATTTCAATTCAAAATTTATGTAGCCCTTGCGCTTGTCACGTTGAGAGGTGCATAGAAAGAATAATTGTGTGTAATTTATCACGGGTACGAGCGGGTAACGGGCGGAATGTTAACGGGCCCCGGGCGGGTGCGGATTTAACTTTGAAATAATCACGGGTGCACGGGCGGGTGTGGTGCTGTACTGTGCGGGTGCCGGTGGGTGCAGGTCTCCAAAAGTGGACCAGTGCAGGACTCATATCCCAGCCACTTGGAAGAGAGCAGAAGGGTGCTTTGTACATAAGGAAATGGACTGCTCCGCTATTGGCTAGTTCCGCACTATCTGTCTCTTGAGCATTGAGTACAAGATTTTCTTCTCTGTCCTGGCAAAGAGGCTGACCACTTACATGGTGAACAATAAGTACATTGACACATCAGTCCAGAAAGGTGGCATCCATGGTTTTTATGGGTGTTTAGAGCACACAGGCATTCTCAGCCAGCTAATTAGGGAGGCCAAAGAGAGTAAAGGCAACCTAACAGTTGTATGGCTCAATTTAGCCAATGCCTATGGAGCAATCCCCCATGGCCTCATTAATGCAGCAATGGAGCATTACCATATTCCACACCACATGAAGGATATGATCACCAACCACTTTGAAGGATTCAAGTTGCGCTTCCAGACTGGCCATTTCACAACCCAGTGGCAGGATCTGGAAAAGGGCATTGTAACGGGCTGTACCATCTCCCCTATCATGTTTATCATGGGGATGAACCTGCTCATAACAGCTGAAAGGAAGGAATCCAGAGGGCCAACGATGGAGTCTGGCATTTGCCAACCTCCAATAAGAGGCTTTATGGATGACCTGACCATCACAACAGCTACCCATGTACAAGCTAGGTGGATCCTGAAGGAACTAGACGACGTGGTAACGTGGGCTCGGATGAGATTCAAGCCGAAGAAGTTTAGGAGCATGGTGATAAGGAATGGTAAAGTGACCAGCAAGTTCCAACTGCAAGTCCAGGAGGAGGCCATACCATCAATTGTGAATAACCCAATAAAATGCCTCAGCAAGTGGTACAATCCATCCCTTAACGATAAAGACAACATATTTGAATTCGAATTTAGTGATCAGTGTCAACACACCACAGCACACAGTGCGCAACAACGAAATGTGTCCTCTGCATTTGACCCATATGTGACTTTCGTGACATAGCAGGGGGCAGCTAATTCAGCGCCTGGGGAGCAGTGATTGGGGATGGTACCTTGCTCAGGGTACCTCAGTGGTGACTTGCTGGTGGGGGATTCGAAGCTGCAATCTTTCAATTACAAGTGTGCTACCCTAACCATCAAGCCACCACTGCCCACAGGGAGAAGACAGAAAAGCAGACAGACAAATGGCTGAGGAAGATTGAAAGATCAGGCTTACCAGGAAAGTTCAGGGCCTGGCTATTCCAGCATGACTTGCTACCATGACTTTTGTGGCTTCTGACAATTTATGAAGTATCAATGTCAACGGTGGAAGGAATCAAGCGGCGAGTCAACAAGCACCTACATAAATGGCTCGGTATCCCACCAAGCTTCACGTCAGTAGGGCTCTGCATTAGGTCTGGCCAGTTACAACTACCCATTCATCAGTCGTTGAAGAGTTCAAGGTGGCTAAGTGCAGGGCTGTGATGACCTTCAAGGACTCCACCGATGAGAAGGTCCGAGGTACGTGTGTCACTACACAATCTGGACGCAAATTGGCAGCAGACACAGCGGTGAAGGACATCATTGGGAACCCATGCATCGGGTGCCAGGGACTTGGAACAATCCATTTCCAGCAGTGGTGGAAGGCAGACAAAAGGCAGAGGAAAAGCATGGTCCAAGCGGAGATTCGACAGTTAGAAGAGGAGGGAAGAATGTCTTGAGCTGTTGAGCTTGGATCACAGGGGGCCTGGACGAAGTGGGACCTGCCAAAACGTAAGATCACCTAGCCTGAACTTTGGAGACTGGAGCCCTTCAATATCTCATTCCTGATTTGATGAGTGTATGACACCCTCCCAACACCAACAAACCTGCACAGGTGGGGACTGAGGGAGGACCCTCTGTGCAGGTTATGTGGAGAAACAGGAACAATGGTGCACATATTGGCTGGGTTTAAGACTGCGCTCAGCCAAGGAAGATATCGATCGTCCTTAGGACACTGGCCAACATTTTGGAGCAGGAGAGATGGAAAAAGTGTCACCTGGGGAGAAAACTCCTTTTTCCCCAGGTGGTCCAAACCTGCCTGTGGCCTGACATGGTCATATGGACTGAGGAGGCTAAGAAGATCATCCTGATTGAATTAACAGTCCTGTGGGAGGATGGATGCATCGAGGCCTCAGAACGGAAAAGCACCAAATATCAGGACCTGGTCCAGCAGTGCAAAGACAAAGGATGGCAAGCCTGGCTATTCCCAGTTGAGGTCGGCTGCAGTGGCTTTCCTGCACAGTCAGTTTGAACATAAGAACATAAGAACTATACAAACGAGAGGAGGCTATTCGGCCCATCAAGCTCGCTTGGGGAGAACTTAACTAATAGCTCAGAGTTGTTAAAATCTTATCTAGCTCTGATTTAAAGGAACCCAAGGATTCAGCTTGCACTACGTTATCAGGAAGACTATTCCACACTCTGACTACACGCTGTGTAAAGAAGTGCTTCCTTAAATCCAGTTTGAAATGTTCTCCCGCTAATTTCCACCTATGGCCACGAGTTCTTGTATTTGAACTAATGCTGAAGTAACTATTCGGTTGAACAGCATCCAAACCTGTTAGAATCTTATAGACCTGGATCATGTCCCCCCTCAGTCTCCTTTGCTTGAGGCTGAACAGATTTAGCTCAAATAACCTTTGCTCGTATGACATTCCTCTAAGACCAGGAATCATTCTTGTGGCCCTACGCTGCACCTTTTCTAAGGCCGCTATGTCCTTTTTAAGATATGGTGACCAAACCTGTACACAATATTCTAGGTGAGGTCTCACCAAGGAATTGTATAATCTTAGCATTACCTCCCTTGACTTAAACTCCACACACCTGGAGATATACCCCAACATCCTATTGGCCTTTTTTATTGCTTCCCCGCACTGGCGAGAATGAGACATGGAAGCATCAACATACACACCAAGGACTTTCTCATAATCAGCTACCTTTATTTCAGTAGGTCCCATAAAATACCTGTACTTTATATTTCTGCTCCCTACATGGAGTACCTTACATTTGTCTGTTAAATTTCATCTGCCAGGTGTCAGCCCAGTCACTAATTAAATTAAGATCCCGCTGTAGCTGCTGAGCCGCTAGTTCAGTATCTGCTACACCACCCACCTTGGTGTCATCTTTGGAGGGACCTTACAGCGCTGGGAATCAGGACCTGGTCCAGCAGTGCAAAGACAAAGGGTGGCAAGCCTGGCTATTCCCAGTTGAGGTCGGCTGCAGAGGCTTTCCTGCACAGTCAGTTTGGAGGGCCCTTACAGCACTGGGAATGGAAGGGAGGGAGAGGAAGGTGGCTGCTTGCAGGTTGGGCGAGGCAGTGGAGAGAGTCCCTTGTTGGCTATGGAGTAGGAGGGAGGAATTAAACTGGAGGCAAGGAGAGGATGGGCAGTGACTGGCCATCACTGCCGGCCCGCCAGTTAGAGGGTGTTGTGGTTCAGGGTCATAACACCCAAGGAAAGTTGGACACCAGCTGATGACGTCATCTGGCCAAAAGCTTCAGTCGCTTCTTGAGTGACTATAGGAGGATGCAGGATTGTAATCTATCGCAGTTTTGCTGGCACTTGCACCAATGTGCTTTAAAAAAAAAAAAAACAGGTTTCCACTACATCAGAGTCCAGAAGCAGCATGCTTTACACCACTCCATTTGACACTTCTTATGGCTCTGTTCATTTTTTTTTTTTTCCCCTTTAAGGAGCAAAGGATACTAGATTTATCTGTGAAAGACTCATTAGGATAATGATAGGGTAATATTTGGATCAGATTCAGACATACTGTCACGCCCTGCCCATCACAATCTCCTGTTTCCTCACCTAGTCAGTCCTCCCAGGGTTTCACGATTTTTTTTTTGTGATTTTTGCGATCAAAATGACTGATTTGGGGTGGTGTTCTCAAAATTTGCGAGAAATTTTGCAATTTTTTTTTTTTACTTAGTAAACCCCATCCATGGTCCAAAATGGGCCTAGTAATATAGAAAATGGGTGAGATTAACAAAATTGACATGCAGACAGATTAATTGCATTAATTGCATGAACATTTTCTTTTATTAATTTCTGTTTTTTGGTCTTGATGTAATTACCTCAATAAAACCTAAGATTTGTGAAGACAAGCCAACACCGAGGTTGCCCACAGCTGCTTGGAGTGCTGCTGGTCCAAACTTGCTGAAGTAGTTGTTGATCTCTTCAGACGGTACTGAAGAGAAGCCAGGGATGGCAGTGTAGCTGTTAGGGCTATTTGACATGGATGGGATGCATCTTGGTTGGAAGACTCACCTGCTTCAGAAACTCAATGCCAGGTTGTCCATTTGTCATGTATTTGGTCAGTTTTTCTTCAGCAGCACTGAATACTTGTTCAACCTGGTTGATGACTTTAGATTTCTGCTCTCGAGGCAACGGGAACTGAGAGAAGTACTCAGCACAAACTTCTTCATGAAGCTCTTTGTTCGCCACCAGGTTCATCTGCAAGTCTTCAAGATAATTAAAGACCTTATTTGTCACAGGAATTCTGCTTTGAAACACATCCAACATTTGCAACATCACTTTGTATTTGTCTGCAACAATGCTCAACTGGACCTGTAGACACATGACTTGCAAAGGATCTTCAAATATTTCATGACGCTTTTCCAGTGACTGCGGAGCACTACGGCCACATACCTGAAAGAGGGAAAAAGGAAGAAAAACACAATAATTTGCGATGAAATGATAAATACAATTAGTCAAAATTTCACTTGTTTGCCTTTTTAATTGTAATAATACTGGGACTGACCATGAAGCATAACTAGTCATCCATTAAATGTAATTTAGCCATTTTCCACAGATGAACTATGTACAATACAGTTAATGTTCTGATGTATCACTACTTTCTTGCATACCAGCATTTCTGACTGAAGAAACTCCTTGTACAGAGGAAAGTGCCTTGTGTGGTATTCTTCTGCAGAGAACCAGGAGTTCCAACGGGTGGCACAAGGATTGGGTGGCATTGTTGCTTTACAGCTTTGCAAACTGGCTGCCAAGTGAGACAGGTACCTTCTTTTTCACCCTCCTGCCATGAACAACATCTGATTAAAGTACATCATGAATGTATTGAGTTCAGTGAAGGGTTTGCGAAATGCACCGCTAATCAAGTTCATGATGTGTGCCATGCAGGTTATGTGAACTGACTGTGGAAACAAGGACTTCAAAGCTTCCCGATAGGCTTTCAGCATGTAGGCTGCATTGTCTGTATCAAAGACAATGACATTTTCATTGGCGATGTCATACTCTTGAAATGTTTTGACCACTGACATTGCAACTGTTGAGTGGTTGCATACATCGAAAAAAAATGGAGTCAGCAAGATATGCTAAAATTCTTCGAGTCATCTTTTTCCAGCGGTGCAACCAAGATGTGGAGCACACATCTGCCCTCAACATCTGGTGTCTCAAAGATGACAGCCACTGGTTTCCCCGATACTTTTCTTTTCAGTTCAGCCTTTCCCTTTAAATAAAGATCTCCCAGGTGTTTCTCTTGGAGCTGGTGAGACTTAGGAATGCTGCCACCATTTACAACCTTATCTAACAGAAACTGCCTCACCAGAGGATAGTCAGTCTTTGAAAGAGGTATGTTGAGTGGGGTGCACATGCGGACCAAATCTTCACATATCTGCAAAAACACAATTACTTAATGATTTTTTTTATAATAATGAGCAACCACCACCATGCACAACATTAGATCTGCATCACAATGATAAGCCTAACAACTATTCTTACAAGATGACATATCAACCTGAAAATAACTTGCTAATTTACATCAATTACACAGACATTTACTGTTTAATTTAAAGTAAATCATAGTGGAAACAAAACAATTTATCCCATTTAGTCGTTCTGCGGGGTGTCTAAACACTTTATGACTTTACTAATAAAATCAATAAAATATACAAAATTACACTAAAATTAAGTGATATTACAAATGTTTATCTTAGCATGCCAAATGCAAATGTTCTCATTCTATTTGGTGAGCTAGCGTTAGTTAGCTCTGCAACCTGCACAAACTTGCTATCTTAGAAAATAGCCTGCGTTCACTAATATGACCGCTTCTTACCTTGTTCCGTTCGGCTGCTGCCACGGTCGATTTTGTTTCAACTTTAGTCATCATTATCTGCCTTCTCCTATTCGAATTTTCGGCTGCCTTCTGATGTTTGTGTCCTTGTAGATGGTAATTTATTGTGGCTTTCCTTCGATGGTCAAGCATTTTATTGCAGGGAATGCAAAACAATTTGCCCCCACTCTCATGAAGAACTGAGGGATATTGTTTTGCTCAGTCCTTTACAGTGATAAAAGATGGTAAATGGGACTTATCTTTCCGCTTTTTGCTCACCATCATTAATTAAAATGGTGCGTGTCAGCAGAGTAGTGATCGTACATTGGGAAATACTACCACCAGCAGGAGTTGTAGAACAGTTGTGATTTTACATGAAGGATTTTGGGTAATTTTTTGCAAAAATTATGCGACAGGATAGCAAATATGTGGCATTGTGAAAATATGGGTTAAACTGCTGATTTCACAGGATTTGACGCGATCGCAAAATCGCAAAAAACTGGAGGGACTGCCTAGTGTGGCCTTAACAAGCCAAGCCTGTTACTCGTTTTATCTCCCATTCCTACCCTTGTGTGGTACTCACTCCAGTTGCTCTCGTTAACTCCTTCATCCGTTTTATACAAAAGTGCTTCCCAGTCCTATGTTCCTCAGTCCTGTCATTGACATTGCTCCCTTGTGTTGTCTATGCCCCTCCTCACTCCTTCCCATTCTGATCCCCCAAGATTCTGTTTGTTTCCAGTTCTTGCTCATTTTAGTTCTAATAAACCCATCAATTTGCCCAATCTCCTGCCTCCAAGTCTTTCATCTCTCCAAACATGTCACCAATATAATTATATTTCTCATATGTGGACTAGGTTTAGCGTTATTAAATTCGTATTGGCAGCCCTAATCTTAATGACCTACATTGTAAACATTATACAAAGTTACAGTATATCCCACTCTGCTTTGTCAATGACTTAACTACTTTGAATTTACCCTCTGTTTGAAATGTGTTGTGTCAGTAAAGTTGCCTTGCCTTGAATGCAATTCTTGCAACACTTGCTGTTAGTAAAGTTCAGCATAATTTCTGCACTATGCCTTTAAGAAACTGGTAACACATTACTTGACGGGGCACAAATAATATAGTATTATACTATTACTTATGTATTAATTAACCACAAACTAGAAGTCAAAGTTACATACTGATCTCATGTTAATTCATCATTAATGTTTTATCCCAAGCTGTTACTATATTTGTTACTGTATCTTAATTCTATAAACTTTTCTGATCTACTGATGGAACTACTGAAAGAATACAAGTTAAATACTGACCTCATACATGTTCATCAATAATGAACTTATTTGCTGTCATGGACCCGGGCAGCTCGGACACGAGAACGTGGCATGGTGCAGGCACAGAAAGGATGGACGACCCACTTGCAGCTCAAAGAACAAAAACAGGGTTTATTTAACTGAACTAAAAAAACACAAGAAAGGACTAACAAAAACAAAGGACCACGAGGGGTCAAAAACTAAAGGGGATTAAACAAGACTAAATCACAAAAACACATCGAACACTGAAAATAATAAAACCATCGAACACTGAAAATAACAAAAACATCGCAAACAACAACAAAACCACTAGGGAACTGAACAGGGGGGTATTCCAGAAAGCAGGTTATGTGACATACCCGGGTAAGTTTAAGGGTAAGTTAGTGGATAACCTCAACTTTCGGTTCCAAAAACGGAGGTTAACTTTCTGGGTATGTACGTAACCATAGCAGCTTACTCTCTGAAGATAACCTGCTACTGAGCAGGTTATGTTCCAGGGTAAGTTTGTTGCAGAAGGTTACTGAGCATGGCGTGCCCTTTTGATGACGATCCTGTGAACGTGGAGGCATAAATTATACAAGGTTTTTTTCGCCGGGAGAGAGTTATAAGACCGCGTATTGATGTCTTGTCATTTCCTAATGATTATTTGAAAAAGCGTTATCAGTTTTCAAAAGAATCGTTCATTTACTTAACATCTCTTGAAACCGCATATTGCAAATGTCACAAACCCAAACCGCGGGTCTGCGCTTAGCACAGAAAACATTCTGTGCATAGCACTTCGGTTTTTTGCGTCAGGGCATTTTTTGTACAATATGGGCGACGCAGAGCATATAGGAAAGGCAACTGTGTGTAGAGCCGTTCGCACAGTATGTCTGGTACTTAACGCTTCTTACACACGTTTATACAGTTCCCTGTCCATAAAGCTCTGCGTGTTATTAAAGAGGAATTCCACAGAGTGGTAGGTTTGTCCTCTGTAGTAAAATCTATGATGCATGTTTAATATATAGTCATACTATTTATATCTATAGCCTACATGTATTCATCCTGCACACACACACACTTGATACTTCCCTATATGACTTTCTATTTCAGGGTTTCCAAATGTAATTTGGAATAGGCCTACATGTAATACATGTATAGTGACAATAAAAGGCATTCATTCATTCATTCATTCATAATTGGGTGCATTGATGGCACCTACATTCCTATTAAAGCTCCTTCAATAAATGAGGGAGACTATGTTAATAGATAGATAGATAGATAGATAGATAGATAGATAGATGTCTTTATTGTCACTATACAAGTACAGCGAGATAGCGGAGGAAATCTATTCATAGTATCAATGTGCAGGTAACTTGATTTTGTATCCTTAATTTTTTGCCTTGTTAAAATCATCAAACTCATTACTTTTTTCCACTAACTATAGGTAATCATTACAGGACAGTACAATGCTGGTTACCACTGGTTGCCCTCAGATGGGGTGAGGGGAGGTGGTGGTGGGCTCCCGCCAGTTAGACGGGCTTCAGCCTTTTTTCTATTAGCTACATGACAGAAAGAATATACTAAATCGTGTTTAATAAATAGTTAAGTGATCGTGTAATCAATTACCTTTTTGCAGAATGTTTTTGTGTTTCATTTTGACTTGGCTCAAAGTTCTTCTGTCTCCAGAAGGATTACACCTTATTAAATAAGAAACCATATATTCCTAGTCGAGACACATTGTTATTTTAACCTAAAGAAATGAATGACAGGAAAAGTAAATGCTTTCATAGTGATTTAACAGTAAAAAGGATGCGGAAGGGTTATGTGTTTAATTATTTTGCATTATAATAAAAGGGGAGGCGATGTCAAATTTGCAATTTAATACACACGCATTTACTCTGTCCGTTATTTTTTGCCAAGCCAACTCTTTCTTTAGCCGATGCAGCCGTATTGCTTTTTTTCATTATTATTGGCTTGAATTCCTCATATGCGTGCATTAAAACTTCCAACTCCGCCTCTGTGAAGTATGCCGCTCTCTTTTTTTTCACTTTGATTTTCCATTCTGACTCATGAAATCGGCGATCAATTGAAAACGTCTTTATGTATGCACGGTGCTCGCGCATTAACTCTGGGTAAGCAATAGGAGGTTGATTGAACTTACTCTTCTCAGGCGTTTTGGAACCAACATACTCATGGTATGCGGGTTTGGGGTATATCAACCCAGAGGTTAAGATTTACCAAATGGTAAGTTAACCAAGCTTTCTGGAATACCCCCCAGAAGCAGGAACTAAAATACTAAGGGGTAAACGAGACTAACACAGGACAGGTGAGGCTAATTAACAAAGACCAGGGAAACGGGGCACAGGTGAAACTACTAAACTCAAAGGAACTAAAAACAGGGAAACTAAGAACTAACCAAGGAATAAGGAACCAACACTGGGGAATTACAGACAGGTAAAGACAAGCAGGGCCACAAGGAACAAAACAAAAACCAACTACAAAATCAAACACAAGAACTAGAGAAACTCAAATGAAACACTAGGGATCAAAAATACAAAAACAGAGGCGGTGGGATTCAAACACAGGACAGAAGGGTACACAGACAACTGGCTGCTCAACATGTTGAGCCATGAGACCAACAGAGAACAAGGGGGGAAAACACAAAGACTAACATGAAGGACAGGATGACCAGCAACGCCTGCTGGTCAAAAGGGGAAGGGACACAGAGTGAGACAACAGGGGCTGACCTTGACAATTTGCTACTATATCAGTTGATTCTGTTTGGAACTACCGAAGGAACTACTAAGGAACTACTGAAGGAACAAATACTGAATAACACAGGTAAAATACTGATCTCCCGTTTGTTCATCATTAATGAATCGTGATGCCTCATTTCAAGTAGTGACTGTCTTTATTCAGGATTTGTTCATGATTTGTACTTCAGTAGTCCATAAGTTATGGCAAAAAAGGTTAGGTGGTACATTGGGCGGAGCTTAAAGCTCCCCCCCATCTATGACGTCATACGCGGGAGGTGGGCATATCCTTTGTTCTGATTGGTCAAGGGGTTTTTGGCCAAATGGTACCATACATGCTTATGCCACGTGTTGCCGATAGGGGGACATATGGTTTGGGGAGATAAGGGTTGTCGTTAAACTTTAATAGAATAAAAATACATTGCATGTATTTTATTAATGTGTTATTTTTAATTACGTTTTAAGGAAAAATAAAACATATAGCAGGATGAACGTAAGCTAGTGCACACACGTCCAGCGGGGGTTCCGTATTTTAAAAGAAGAAAGCCCCAAAATGTTTTAAACAAGAAAAACTTTAGTGTTATTTTAAAAGAAAGAAAGAAAAAGCAGGTGTAATTTAAACAAGTACAAACATGCCGAGTTTAAACAAGCACAAGTCCCGAACGAAACACTGTCAGAAGAGCAAATGCCGAGTTTTAAACGAGCACACATATTTCAGCCCAAGTTTTTTAAAAGAAGAAAGCACTTAAGGTAAAAGAAGAAGAAGATAAACTTTTAGCAATATTTACCAGTGTTAGGATGAAGAAAACATTTAACCAGCAAACATTTAGCCCCGCAGCTCGGCTGTGTTATTTCTAAATAGTATAAATAATATATTTCTAAATTAAATAAAAGTCGATTTGTATTAGCATTTTTAAATAGACAAAATGTATGCACATTTACCATGTTCACCAGGGTGGTGTAGTGGTTAAGGTGTTGGACTTAAGATCCAATGGACGTATGGCTGCGTGGGTTTGAACCCCACCCTAGGTAAGACCTTTTCTGGGCAGTAGTGCCTAGGCAGACACATCTCCCAGCAAGCAATGGCGAGCGAACTGACAGCATCACCCAGCCCCGCATCTCCTGAAGCCGTCCTACTGGAGCCTGCATCGCCTTCAAAAGCGGGGCATTACAGAGATATTGAAAACCTAATCAGTGAAATTAACGATGCTCCAGGAATGTCAAAACTAAATTATGGCTGCGTAGGTTCGAACCCTACCCTAGGTAAAACCTTTTCTGGGCAGTAGTGCCTAGCCGCTGGTAATCCTTGTTAAAATGAGCGCATGCGCTCTCTCACTCGCTCTCCACGTAGAGACACTTAAAATAGCAGCATCGGTGACAAAAATGGCGACGGGAGGACAAATTGTTTCCGATCTCAGGCAGACAGAGCCAGCTGGTGAGCAACAACTTTCTCTAGAATTTTAGAAATGAAGGGAAGGTTTGAGATGGGTCTATAGTTTCCTAAGTCACTAGGTTCAAGATTTGGTTTCTTTAGGATAGGTCTAATAACAGCCATTTTAAAAGATTTAGGAACATATACAAGACTAAGAGATGAGTTTAACAAGTTTAACAATGTAGTGCTAATCAGTGGTGCAATTTCCTTAAGTAGGTTGGTGGGTATTGGGTCAACAAGGCTAGTAGTGGGTTTGCAAGAGGAAATTAACTGAAGGAGTTCTGTCTGCACTACAGGAGTGAAACATTCAAAGGTGTTATCATTAGTACTAATAACACTAGCACTAGCAGAGGATTGGTGGTTGTGTGCAACCGTGGGCGTACTCGTGATGGTATGTCTAATCGTGGTTATTTTATTATTAAAAAACGCAATAAAGGCATCACTACCAAGAGCTTCTGGGACTTGTGAGTTTAACATTGAACGATTCTTTGTTAACCTAGATACAGATTCAAATAGGAATTTAGGATTGGTTTTGTTATTTTCTATTAGTTTAGAGAGATACATAGACCTAGCAGTCATTAGTGCATGTCTATACTTAGACAGGCTCTCTTTCCAGGCAAATCTAAGAACATACAGTAAGAACATAATATAAGAACATAAGAACTATACAAACGAGAGGAGGCCATTCGGCCCATCGAGCTCGCTTGGGGAGAACTTAACTAATAGCTCAGAGTTGTTAAAATCTTATCTAGCTCTGATTTAAAGGAACCCAAGGATTCAGTTTGCACTACGTTATCAGGAAGACTATTCCATACTCTGACTACACGCTGTGTAAAGAAGTGCTTCCTTAAATCCAGTTTGAAATGTTCCCCCGCTAATTTCCACCTATGGCCATGAGTTCTTGTATTTGAACTAATGCTGAAGTAACTATTCGGTTGAACAGCATCCAAACCTGTTAGAATCTTATAGACCTGGATCATGTCCCCCCTCAGTCTCCTTTGCTTGAGGCTGAACAGATTTAGCTCAAATAACCTTTCCTCGTATGACATTCCTCTAAGACCAGGAATCATTCTTGTGGCCCTACGCTGCACCTTTTCTAAGGCCGCTATGTCCTTTTTAAGATATGGTGACCAAACCTGTACACAATATTCTAGGTGAGGTCTCACCAAGGAATTGTATAATCTTAGCATTACCTCCCTTGACTTAAACTCCACACACCTGGAGATATACCCCAACATCCTATTGGCCTTTTTTATTGCTTCCCCGCACTGGCGAGAATGAGACATGGAAGCATCAACATACACACCAAGGTCTTTCTCATAATCAGCTACCTTTATTTCAGTTGGTCCCATAAAATACCTGTACTTTATATTTCTGCTCCCTACATGGAGTACCTTACATTTGTCTATGTTAAATTTCATCTGCCAGGTGTCAGCCCAGTCACTAATTAAATTAAGATCCCGCTGTAGCTGCTGAGCCGCTAGTTCAGTATCTGCTACACCACCCACCTTGGTGTCATCTGCAAATTTCACCAGTTTACTGTATATATTGGTGTCTATATCATTTATGTAAATAAGGAACAAAAGTGGTCCTAAAATTGAACCCTGCGGTACCCCACTATGAACGCAGGCCCACTGTGACATCGAGCCTCTTATAACTACTCGCTGCTTCCTATCCGTTAACCAGTTATCAATCCAAGTCGCTACAGTTCCTAAAATACCTGTCGCTTTGAGTTTAAGTGAGAGCCTCTTGTGGGGAACAACATCAAAAGCCTTTTGGAAATCTAAATAGATGACATCATAGGCCTTCTTATCATCAACTTCCTGAGTAGCTTCCTCAAAAAACTCCAACAGATTTGTTAAACAGGATCTACCTCTCCTAAATCCATGCTGGCTATCCCTCAAAATATTATTTGAGTCCAGGTAATCTACCATTTTCTCTTTGATTATAGCCTCCATAACTTTACCAGTTATACAAGTTAGACTGATTGGCCTATAGTTTGACAAATTACTTCTATCCCCTTTTTTGAAAATGGGCGTTACATGCTGGCATGCTTCCAATCAGAAGGTACCACACCTTCAGATAAGGATTTTTGAAACAGTAATGTTAAGGGTCGGCAAATAATATCCCTCATCTCTTTTAACACTATAGGTAAGATGCCATCAGGGCCCTGTGATTTATTTATTTTGAGCTTAGCTAGGCTTTGCAAAACATCAGCTTCAGTTATATATATATTAGTTATAGACGATGTTGGATTAGTAATAAGAACTGGTAAGTTACTAGTGTCCTCAACAGTGAATACCCGTGCAAAACTATCATTGAACTCATTTACTATGTCAATGTCGTTTTCAATTATAAGACCCTTACTATCCTGCAGATTAGTGATTTCAGCTTTTAGAGCTCTTTTAGAGTTAAAATACTGGAAGAAACTTTTAACGTCATCCTTAGCCTCCAATGCGATCTTCCTTTCGACATTCCTTTTAGCTCGTCTAATGTCATTTTTTAATTCAGCCTGTAGATTTAGATAGTCTTGCTTTATTATGTCATCATCAGTTATTTTCCATCTCTGGAACAAAGCCCTTTTCCTCCTTACTTTATACTTTATGTCCCTATTAAACCACCTAGGTTGCAATTTCCTAGATTTATTCTTGCTAGAAACAGGTATGAAGTCCTCTTGTACTTGCAATAATGTGCTTTTAAAAAATCCCCATGCCTCTTCAACAGTTTTGTTAATTAACTCCATCCCAGTTCACAGTTTCTAGTTTTAATCTCATACAATTGAAGTTAGCCTTCCTAACATTATATATTTTTGATTTGGACTTTGCTCTTCGGGCACTAAACTTAACCTCAAATTTAACCATGTTATGATCGCTACTGTCAAGAGGTTCTAAAACATCTAATTTACCAATCCTGTCCTGGTTATTAGACAAAACAAGATCAAGAATGGCATCTCCCCTGGTAGGGGTGTTAACAAACTGAGTAAAAAAACTATCCTGTCTCAATGCGCTTTACATTTCTGCCTCGTAAGGACCCCCCATTGAGTAAGCCAAAGGCAACGGTGGCAAGGAAAAACTCCCTAAGAGGAAGAAACCTTGGGAGGAACCAGACCCAAAGGGGGAGCCCATCCTCCAGGGGCCGGCAGATGAGTCAAACAAACAAGATGATATGACTAAGCTAATACAGGGGTTGAAATATATGTCTCAATGCAGCGGCCGACCGGTGCAGGCACGGGGTGCTTGATGCACGATGGCAGGATTAATAGAGGCACAGCCGCAGGGAAGGATGGCGAGGCATCGTGTTGAGCCAAGGGCAGGCAGGTTGGAGGGTAGTTGCCGGAGGTGGAGGTAGTTGTCTTGCAGGCAGCAGAGGCATAAATTCTTCAATGACATTGTGCTCCAGGGAGCACACACCAGAAGGGGTGAGGGAGGAAGTACGATATTGTGACCATCAAGTTGTGAGTCCCCGTAATATGTACCCCCCCATAAAAGAGGCACGAAACTGTCACCCACTCTTTGGTGCTCGACAATGTCTGAATACACGTAAATTGTGTAAAATCCGGTGCATATGTCTGCCGGATTCGGAGCCGATGGTCTATCACCAATCTTTTGAAATACATCAGGAACAAACGTCAGCATCCTTGCAAGGTTACCTTTCGCTTTAAAAGCCATGTGTGGTGGACCAACCATATACACTTTGTTTTTTATCACTCCATAGTCCAAGTTTTAGTTTTGACATGGAGTATCGTTAATTTCACTGATTAGGTTTTCAATATCTCTGTTATGCTCCGCTTTTGAAGGCGATGCAGGCTCCAGTAGGAAGGCTTCAGGAGATGCGGGGCTGGGTGATGCTGTCAGTTCGCTCGCCATTGCTTGCTGGGAGATGTGTCTGCCTAGGCACTACTGCCCAGAAAAGGTCTTACCTAGGGTGGGGTTCAAACCCACGCAGCCATACGTCCATTGGATCTTAAGTCCAACACCTTAACCACTACACCACCCTGGTGAACATGGTAAATGTGCATACATTTTGTCTATTTAAAAATGCTAATACAAATCGACTTTTATTTAATTTAGAAATATATTATTTATACTATTTAGAAATAACTCAGATTAACAAATAGAGTTAATGCACATTCTGTCAGGATGGTGGTGTGCTTACACAATTAAGGGGCCATGGGCTATCATCACGATTACAATTTCAGCCGTTGCCATTTTGAACGTGCATCGGCGTGAGCACGGCAATACGCCCCCTTCCAGCCGCAGTGCATCATTTGACGCGCTGCTTTTGAACGGAGCGGTCGCACACGGCCGAGCTGCGGGGCTAAATGTTTGCTGGTTAAATGTTTTCTTACTTTACCTAACACTGGTAAATATCGCTAAATGTTTTTCTTCTTCTTCTTTTACCTTAAGTGCTTTCTTCTTTTAAAAAACTTGGGCTGAAATATTTGTGCTTGTTTAAAACTCGGCATTTGCTCTTCTGACAGTGTTTCGTTCAGGACTTGTGCTTGTTTAAACTCGGCATGTTTGTACTTGTTTAAATTACACCTGCTTTTTCTTTCTTTCTTTTAAAATAACAATAAAGTATTTCTTGTCTAAAACATTTTGGGGCTTACTTCTTTTAAAATACGCCGGGCGCTTGTGTCCACTGCGGACGGACAGAACCCCCGCTGACGTGTGTGCACTAGCTTACGTTCATCCTGCTATATGTTTTATTATTCCTTAAAACGTAATTAAAAATAACACCTTAATAAAATACATGTAATGTATTTTTATTCTATTAAAATACGCCCACCTCCCGCTTATGACATCATAGATGGGGAGAGCTTTAAGCTCCGCCCAATGTACCACCTAACCTTTTTTTATGGCTAAGTATTTGTGCCCCATCAAGTGTTACCAAGAAACCTAACATGACTATGTATACCTCTTGTGACTGGTTTGTTTTCACACTGTTCACGTAAAGGGGAGTGGATTTAGGGCAGGCATTGAAATTTGAGCACAACACACTCCTTCGTTCGTACAAAAGAGCTGTTGAAAAAACTATCATTAACAAACTACATCACTAGTTTGAAACAACAAATTTGAAGAAGGCATGTAATCAAAATTAGAGAACATTTTGTTACATTTGACAGTTTTTGGATCTAATCTGAAACACCTCAAAATAACTGGCAACCCCAACCTATTTGGTAACATTGGTAGGCTGATGGGATGACCCTCTTAGTTACTTGAAGAGAATTTAGTTCCAAGGGCTCACATATTGAAGCTGTACGATAAAACTAAGTCATTCAGTCCCAGAAAAAGGCTGGTTGCCCACATATGACAAGTGCACAAGCAAAGAGCATGATAGGGAAAAACTCGTAGGAGATCGGTTCAAACGCTGGAACTGCTTGCCAAATTACTTCAGGGCAGGGCAACAACTTGTCTTGACTGGGTCTCATTGTCTGGGACAATATGGACTGAAAGCCCACTCCGCAGTGACCAAGCCACTTATCAGCAAGAAGAATGAAAAGGCTAGACTATTCCTTTGCTGAGAAGCATGTTATGTGGACATGCGTTAGTTTTTCTCTTAGAACTCGGAGGTGAGTGACATCACATCCGACAATCTCCCGTTCGAGCTACCACATCTCGGAACAAACATGGCTGCCTCAATGAACACGCTGCTGTGTGTTGTTGTTTTATATTTTAGCACATTTGGAGTAAGATTATTTTTTCCGAGAGACAAACAAACAAGAAACACAAACTAGACAAACCACATTAAAAGCTTTATAAAATATTTTAGTACATACATAGCGATGTTCTTTTTTCGAGAGGCAGACAAACTACAAACAAACCAAAGATACTAACAAGTCTGGTCAAAATCTGATATTGCATGCTAGGATACTGTTTACGGTCATGATATGGTATTCTCTAAATCCAAAATGTGCAATTTACATTTATAACTATTAATACATTTAACAAAATAAACATTTTTAAAGATTTATAAGATAGAATAAAAATAAAACCCGACATCAATGTCATAAAAGAGGCGTGTTTCTGATGGGAAGTGACGTTTTTCGTGAAGTTTTCATCTGAGTTCCAATTCAGAGAGAAATAATCGAACACAGGATAAGGATAACAGGTCAACAATTTATTTCAGTTATGAAAGCAAGTTTAATTTAGTTGGTTCAGATGGGCTTTGAATTGAGGAAAGACTCCATCAAAAGTGAACAAAGAAGTGGAGATCCAAGAAATATCTCGGAGCAGTACAGAGGGTTCAAAATCCAAGATGGCTGCGCCATTTATCAACAGAAGTGAGGTACCTTAAATCCGACAAGTTGTTAGCAAATTTGGTTTTCCCCGAGTTTTTAGCGGATGTGACATAATCTCGGCAACTGAAACTCGGATCCGAAGGCAAATGGAATGCACCATAAGTGTCATGATGTGGGGTACATTCTCTGATGCAGGAGTCAGGCCTCTCATACAGCTACATGACATGCTAGTGAATGCTAATGAGCATCATGACCTCCTTCAGCAACATGAGGTTCCTGCCCAGTAATTTTTATACAAGACTGTGTTATGCAACACTGCAAAACATTCTTCAGAGCTGAGAACATCAAGGTGATGAAATGGGCTGCCCAGAGTCCTGTTCTGAACCCTATCAAGAATCTCTGGAAGGTAATTGCCGACAAAATTATGGCAAACAAACCTACTACAGTTACCAAATTGTGGAAGAAACTGGAAGACGAATGGAACAAAATCAAGTCAGAGCAATGTGAGAAATTGTTTATGTCCTTTGGGTGCTGATGTGCCAGTCATTGAAAGCAAGGGGCTCTATGCTTCCTATTAACTTCTGAAAGTTGTAACCATCAAAAAAATGTTGACAGAATTCATTTGTAGGTTTCTTCTACAAAAAAAAAATAATAAACATTCTCTAATTTTGCTCGCATTACAGCTACAGATAGCAAGTCCTGAACTTCAGCTCTCGTGGACCAGTCCAGAACCTCGACGATGGTTGCCCCTTGTAGAAACACCTTCAGCAGGAATAAGTTGAAGTAATGGTTTTCTGTATGTCTTTACCAGTCTCTCACATCGTTATGGAGGAAACATTCTTTACAATGTTGCTTTAATTCGTTGAGGTTTACAGGAATTTGTTTATGCACAGCTCTCTTAATTGAGTGTGCAGTGGTGCCTGCCCTCCTCATTTGCTGATGTTGTCATCTCTGTCAGAGGTCTGGCAGGAGTGGCTTGACAATGCACTGCATACTGTAGATCTGGGGCACATCAGGAGGAGAGGGTGGCACCTCCCTCAGTGCAGCGCTCTCAGCTCATCTGCTGTTGGATCTGGTATGGCATCTGGACAGAAGATTGCTCAGTATCCCCCTTCCTGCAGCGCCAACAGATGAGCTTATGGTCATGAACCCCACTGTCACAAACCGCTTTCTCCCCGAAACCACTACCACTCCCACTTCACCACTCTACAGCTGCAGGTCTACCAAGCTGAAGTGGGCTGTAAAGCTTATGTCCAGGAGAACCCACTCCAGTATCAATGGGATCACTTCTAGCGTATCACTTTTAAGGTCTATATAACAGCTTGCAGACTAAGGGATCATGGACATGCTCTTCAATGTAGCCTTTAAAATCACCACACAGCAAAGTACTGTAGGGAGAAAAGGAGTAGGTCACAGTGTTTAAGGACTAATTATACTCACCTATGTTGGAGAGGGTGGAGATTTGTATAAAAGCGGTGGTGAGTACTTGTTGGGAGGCTGTTTTTCTTATGTGACACGATTGTGATGTGCGGTGGTGGCATGAGGGGGGTGGGTGCTGTTCGCAGCTTTTAATGCTGCCGGCAGTGATGACTGACAAAGAGGAGAGTTGTTTGCCTGCTAGGAGGGGAAGGCTGACCGCTTCCCTTAGATAGAGAGGGACCAGGGAGAAGTACGTGCCTTTTGCCCCTGCTCTCTTCCATTGCTTCAGTATAACATTTGATCTGTCAAACCAGCTGAACTTTCAAAGTACACTTCACATCTGGGTTGCGATGTATCTTTGGGAGAAACCAAGTTAGACCCCATGGGGGGGTCTCATCATTTTATCCATTAAAAGTTTTATACATTACATAAATGTTTGCATGTCTTTTGTCTGTTTATGTTTGTATGTTTTTCTTTTAATTTTGGGTGCTATGCTGATGCTCCTCCGGAATTAACTCATAAGCTGAGGGTGGCCTATTCCCTTTCTCCCATGGAGTGTTTAAAGGATTTTCTGTGCTGTGCTATGGGGTGTGCTACGGTGGATGTTGCTTTTTAGTCACTAGTATGGTGCCTGCATGGTGGTAGCTCTGCTCAGTGGGGGAGGGTTGTTCTTGGAGGGAACAGGTAGCTTATTGGTGCCCAGTTTTGATGAGCTTTGCTTGTAATAGAAGTATCTCTCTGTGATTACTGTTTGTGGGGAATATTCTTCTGCCTCTGGTACCGGACCATAACAGGATAACAAAGGTGGTGGGAGCATAGATTATTCCATGCTAAGAAAAAAACCCTCATAGTACGATCACACTTCAACCCGCACAAAAAGCAAAGGCTTGGAAGTTACACAATAGATGGTAAGGCGCACACACATGGTGGGTAATTACACAGCAGCTGGAGACATGTCAGGATTACACATGCAACACAGGTAAGGATACATGCGACAACCGGGAGCACAAGTACTTATCCTAAAACACAGAAAGGTCAGCTACTTGTGAGCATGCCGGGATATACAAACAGCGGAGTCATCTCACCGGCGCTAAAATACATTTAATATTTTATTAAAAATAAATGTAAATACACATATTGATTAAACTGCACTTAACAAATGTGGTACAATGGGTTGTATTAAATTACATGCGTATTACGTCACGATTTGTGCGTAGCGGGCATTTTACCAGGGAATGTCGGAGACATCTGTTGCACAGTTGCATAAAGTTATGTATTTCTTTTCAATGTTAAAGAAAGTTTCATATAAACTAAATGTATAGCGAGTGCTCAGGACTATGAAAAGCTATATTTTGTTCAGCGTATTATTTAAAGACAGTTAACCATAAAGTGTAAATGCAGGCGCAATGAGGCATCGTAACGCTTTCTTAAATTATCATAATGCGTGAATTCCCAGCTTTGTCTTTTTTTAGGGTGCCGAACATAAACTCAAAGAAACTGTTATTTAGATATACAATGGTACCTCGGTTCTCTAACTTAATCCGTTCCGAACTCCAGATCGAATCCTAAAAAGTTCTGATCGAATTTTTCCCATAAGAAATAATGGAAAACCAAATAATAGGTTCCCAGCCCCACAAAATTACACCTGAATGTTTTTTTTTTTAAGCATTTAAACACGAAATGAACAGGATAAAACAAGTAGACCATTTTTTTCTTAATGGCTAAACAATAAAGATTTTATCCCAACATTACCCCTGTCCTGCCCCAATCGTCCGCTCCTTCCATGTGCCACGCCCCCTTGTTAACCTCGTGTGGGATCCCCATGTGATCAGCTGCTTCTGGTTGTTGTCATTAGTTCTCTGTATTAAGTCTGCCTTTCAGTTGAAATGAAAAAACACATACGTTAATAAACAGCTATGTCATGAAATACTCGTATCGTCTTGGTCTCGCCAGCACATGAAATGTCTAAAGAATTTGCTTCTATAACACGATTGCTATGAATCAACATATAAATAATGACTCGTATAAATAGATTTACACTGCTCATTGGTTACACTGATCTGTCTATGCATCTAGGTTATACTGACAGTGAAATACCCAGCAATACACTATTAATGTTCCACATATACAAGACAAACATGCTTGCCTTTTCATAAAGACAAACAGTAATTTCTAATTACTATACTATGCAAACTGATCTGTCTATGGGTCTGTATAATACTGAAAGGAAAACATTTTTTAATACACTACTCCTATTGCAAATACACAGGGAAAACCAATTTGCCCAGAGGCCATAAAATTGGCTTCTCCTTCTAAAACTCACACAGTGATTAATAAGTGCCAGGTTACGTATGGGGCACCGTTTGTAAAGTTACTAAACATTTTTGTACTTGCCACTTTTTCAACATTTAGTGCAATTTTCTGACATTAAGCTAGAAGTCAATGCTGTTGGCTATCATCAGATTTTTTTGCTGTGTAGATTATTTGCAAAATTGTTCATCATATGTAAATATAAATGGTATGTCTATATATACCATCAAAAGGCTTTTGATGTTGTACCCCACAAGAGGCTCTTACTTAAACTCAAAGCAACAGGTATTTTAGGAACTGTAGCAACCTGGATTGATAACTGGTTAACAGATAGGAAGCAGCGAGTAGTTATAAGAGGCACAATGTCACAGTGGGCCTGCGTTCATAGTGGGGTACAGCAGGGTTCAATTTTAGGACCACTATTGTTCCTAATTTACATAAATGATATAGACACTAGAGTTGAGCCGGATACTCGGCTGAAACGAGCATCCGGTACGGATAACGCACTTTTGACGAGTACGAGTATCATACGAGTAATACAAGTCAATATCTGTGCTCGGATTGAATAAAAATGCTCATTGGGTAGCTGACTGCGTCTGCGTTCTGTGATAGACTAGTCACAGCGCCCCTCCCCTACACACATACAGATTTATTGTGTTGCTGTGTCCCGCTCTGCTCACTCACACACAGAACACTGAGAAGAGAAGAGAACAGCGCTCTCTCTCTCTCTGTCGCTCCCTCAGTCACTCAGGATCGCGGGTTTTTTTCCGTTAACGTTTAGGGTTTCTTCAGCTTCAGGTTTGTTTGTAGAATGCGACTCGCGTCTCTGCCTGTCGGAGTTTTTTTTTTCTTTTTTAAACCGTCAGCTGGCTCTAACCAGTTTTTTTTTACTTCACGCACTGAGTGTCTGACACTTTCTTGCTGTATTTTATAAAAAAAAATAAAGGTAGTTGTGGTATAATTAATATTACAAATTAAGCTACACACACAAACACACACACACTACCCCCCCCCTCTCTCTTTCTCTCTCTGTCTCTCTCTTACTCACTCACTCACTCACTCACACACACTCACATATACCTGGTGTGGAAATAAAAAAAATAAAAAAGAACCAAAAAAAAAAGAAATCACACTGATCATAAAAAAATTTAAAGTTAAAAAAAGAAAGTTATGTTGAGATGAAAACTCTTGTTCATTACATTTTACTTCATAATTGCAACCGCATGTGTTGTATTCATTGTTGCAAAACTTGTTCTGTATATAGTTCGTTTGTTATCGTGATCAAAACCACTGATCTGAAGCTCAATGCTGATGCTGTCATGTAAATAGTTTTCTAATCAGCAATAAATATAACAATTTCTGATCAACCCATATCAATTGCATGCTTAAAATAACATACCGGTTAAAGCCCCACCCATTTAAAGACAACCCGACCCACTTCCAGGTCAAACCCCGCCCACTTCCGGGTTAGGCCCCGCCCATTCAGAGTACAGATACAGATACAGATAATTCATATGGTTAACAGATACGGATACAGATACAGATAATGCTGTACTCGCTCATCCCTAATAGACACCAATATATATAATAATAACAGTAAACTGGTGAAATTTGCAGATGACACCAAGGTGGGTGGTGTAGCAGATACTGAACTAGCGGCTCAGCAGCTACAGCGGGATCTTGATTTATTTAGTGATTGGGCCGATACCTGGCAGATGAAATTTAACATAGACAAATGTAAGGTACTCCATATAGGAAGTAGAAATATAAAGTATAGGTATTTTATAGGACCTACTGAAATAAAGGTAGCCAGGGGCGTTGCTAGAGATTTTGGGTCCCATGAAAGCATATCATATTAGGCCCCCCAGTCCAAACCAATCCAGTTATTTTCCTAATTTTTTAGGGCTCCTGTCACTCAGGGGCCCTTGGAATTGTCCTAGCTTTCCTCCCCCTTACGGCGCCCCTGAAGGTAGCTGATTATGAGAAAGACCTTGGTGTGTATGTTGATGCTTCCATGTCTCATTCTCGCCAGTGTGGGGAAGCAATAAAAAAGACCAATAGGATGTTGGGGTATATCTCCAGGTGTGTGGAGTTTAAGTCAAGGGAGGTAATGCTAAGATTATACAATTCCTTGGTGAGACCTCACCTAGAATATTGTATGCAGGTTTGGTCACCATATCTTAAAAAGGACATTGCGGCCTTAGAAAAGGTGCAGCGTAGGGCCACAAGAATGATTCCTGGTCTTAGAGGAATGTCATACGAGGAAAGGTTATTTGAGCTAAATCTGTTCAGCCTCAAGCAAAGGAGACTGAGGGGGGACATGATCCAGGTCTATAAGATTCTAACAGGTTTGGATGCTGTTCAACCAAATAGTTACTTCAGCATTAGTTCAAATAGAAGAACTTGTGGCCATAGGTGGAAATTAGCGGGAGAACATTTCAAACTGGATTTAAAGAAGCACTTCTTCACACAGCGTGTAGTCAGAGTATGGAATAGTCTTCCTGATAACGTAGTGCAAGCTGAATCCTTGGGTTACTTTAAATCAGAGCATATGATTTTAACAACTCTGAGCTATTAGTTAAGCATGCAAGCTCGATGGGCCAAATGGCCTCCTCTCGTTTGTATAGTTCTTATGTTCTTATAAACAAACAGCTATTTTCAGTACTGTGTTATACATGATAGTAGATCTCATGTGTGATCCAGAATAAACTCTATATATGTGTATTGCACAGATTTTTAACTTTTTTTTTTCTTGTTTAAAAGGTCCTACCACTATTGAAAGAAAATCCTTGTATGAGGGTTTTCTTTGATATGCCCATAGAAGCCAGTGAAGTCACTGCACATGTTGTGGCTGGCCTGCTGAAGCCAAATTACTCAGTGCTTGTTAGTAATAGAAGACCAAAAGAGGAGCTAATGGTGGTAAAATTCCGAGAGTTCCTCTACTCTGTACAAAGTCAGTGGAATATAGGATAATACTGCGTATCTGATAAGGTATCTTGATGTTTTGACATTTTTGTACCCTTTTCAACTCTTCAGAGAATGATCTTGGGGAACGTCTCAACTAAAGGAACCTCACTGAGGCAAAGAAGGCGTTCATCCTGACCTTGAATCCTGGACATGTACTTGCATTTGCAACAGGGAGCAGCAGAGTCCCTGCAGTTGGATTCAGTCCTAGTCCCAAGCTCACGATGAAATGAAGCACCTTCCACTTGCTCACACATGCTCAAACGAGCTTCTGATTTTGTATCCTTGTATGAGGATTTTCTTTGATATGCCCAAAGAAGCCAGTGAAGTCACTGCACCTGTTGTGGCTGGCCTTTTGAAGCCAAATTCCTCAGTGCTTGGTAGTAATAGAAGACCAAAAGAGGAGCTAATGGTGGTAAAATTCCGAGAGTTCCTCTACTCTGTACAAAGTCAGTGGAATATAGTATAAAACTGCGTATCTGATAAGGTATCTTGATGTTTTGACATTTTTGTACCCTTTTCAACTCTTCAGAGAATGATCTTGGGGAACGTCTCAACTCAAGGAACCTCACTGAGGCAGAGAGGCGTTCATCCTGATCTTGAGTTCTGGACATGTACTTGAATTTGCAACAGGGAGCAGCAAAGTCCTTGCAGTTGGATTCAGTCCTAGTCCCAAGCTCACCTTTGTTCACGATGAAATGAAGCACCTTCCACTTGCTCACACATGCTCAAACGAGCTTCTGTGTAAATACAAAGAATTTGGCAGATGACATTGCATTTGATTATCATTTTATTGTGGCTCTCATGAACAGTGGCATTTTCAGTACTGTGTAGACTAGTCAAAAGTATCTAGCATTCCACACACACAGCTCATTTACACATGCACACACACAGCTCATTTACACATGCACACATACAGCTCATTTACACATACAGCTCATTGGTCATTTATAATTTTGTTAAACACAAACTCCTGCACTCTCAAGAATAATGTCTGTCCGTTGTTATGATCATTGTCAAGAGGGTTCACTGTATCAAACAACTCTTGTAAGTCCTGTTCATTCAAAGGGGAAAATGAATAGTTCATATGCAAAGGTGTTGATGTTGGGTTCATGGTGGATGTGGAGTTTACTGTTTTTTCTTCACTAGCAACATCTGGATTGTTAAGAAACAAAAGATGTCTATCCACTGTGTAAAGCTGAACTGGTGTTCTCTTTCCTTCAGAGGATATTGAATGATTGTTAAATGCATCTTTAAACTCATCCAGTGTATTCAAGATTCAAGATTCAAAGCGTTTATTATCATATGTACAGAAAAAGTAGTATTTCTCAGTACAATGAAATTCTTACTTTGCTGTCCACTCACAAATGCCAGGTTAAATTAAATTACAAGTACAAAGAGCATACTTGAGAAAAATAGTGCAAAAAGAGCTTAAAGTGCAAAGTGACCTGTTGTGCAAATGAGGTAGGTCATGATATGCAAAGTGATCTGTTATGTAAATGAGGTAGGTCGTCTATTTAGGAGTCTGATTGTAGTGGGGAAGAAAGAGTTGTTTAGCCGGGATGTTCTAGATTTCACACTTCTGAACCTTCGTCCCGAGGGCAGGAGTGTGAACAGTCCGTGTTGGGGGTGTGTCGGGTCTTTGAGGATGGAGGCAGCTCTCCTCAGTGCTCTGCGATGGTAAATGCTCTGCAAAGAGGGCAGTGGAGTCCTAATGATCTTCTCCGCAGTTGTTATCACTCTCTGCAGGCGTTTGCGGTCCATAGCAGTTGTGCTGCCATACCATGCGGTGATACAGCTGGTCAGTGTGCTCTCCACAATGCAGCTGTAGAAATTGCTGAGGATCTTGCGTGACATGCCAAACTTCCTCAGCCTCCTCAGGAAATACAGCCGCTGTTGAGCTTTCTTGACCAGCTGTGTGGTGTTCAGTGTCCAGGTGAGGTCCTCACAGATGTAGATGCCCAGGTATTTAAAGCTGCTCACCCTCTCCACTTCAAGCTCCCGGATAAACAGTGGCAGGCGGGGGCTCCTCGTCTTCCCCATGTCCACTATCATTTCCTTTGTTTTGTCAGTGTTGAGGGTGAGGTTATTGTCCTCACACCATGATACCAGGCCAGCCACCTCTCTCCTGTAAGCCGTTTTGTCCCCTCCAGTGATGCGACCGATCACTGCAGTGTCATCCGCAAACTTCAGGATGATGTTGTCCTTACTGGTGGCGACACAGTCGTGGGTGAACAGGGTGTAGAGGATGGGGCTGAGGACACAGCCCTGCGGGACGCCAGTGTTTGTAATAATGCTGGCTGAAGTCCTGTTGCCAATCCTGACAGATTGAGGTCTGCCAGTCAAAAAGTCCTGTAGCCAGTCACAGAGGGTGGGGTGCAGGCCGAGCGTGGTCAGTTTGTGGGTGAGTTTGTGGGGTATGACTGTGTTAAAGGCAGAGCTGTAATCAACAAAAAGTACCCTAATGTAGGAGTCTTTGTTTTCCAGGTGGGAGAGGAAGTAATGAAGGACAGCAGCGATAGCGTCTGATATGGACCTATTAGGCTGGTAGGCATACTGCAGAGGGTCCAGAGTGTCTGGGATGTTGCTCTGGATGTAGGCCAGCACCACTCTCTCAAAACATTTTGCAATGATAGGAGTGAGTGCAACTGGTCTATAGTCATTTAGGCAAGTGGCTGGGCTTTTCTTGGGGAGGGGGACAATGGTTGTTGTCTTGAAGCATGTGGGAATGGTGCTCTGGCTGAGGGAAAGATTAAAAATGGAGGTGAGAACATCAGCCAGCTCATTAACACATGCTTTAAGGGCCCGTCCAGGAATGTTGTCTGGTCCTGTTGCTTTGCGGGGGTTGATTCTCCTCAGGGCTCTGCATACTTGGTCTGTTGTAAGTACTGGGGGGGAGGATTGGGTGATCTGGAGGTTCTGGGAGGTCTGGTTCCGAAGAGTCTGAGAAGTCTGACAGGTCTTGGAGGTCTGGGAGGTCTCAAAACGAGTATAGAACACATTGAGGTCATCCAGCAGGCTGCCTGCAGAACTGATGGTGCTGGTAGTGGCCTTATACTCTGTGATGTGCTGCAGGCCTTGCCACATCCTCCCGGGGTCAGCAGAAGAGTAGAAGCCATCCAGCTTCTCTCTGTACTGCCTCTTAGCCTCTGTGATTGCTTTCCGCAGTCTGTACTTCGCAGCTTTGTACTCCGTCTCATTGCCTGATCTGAATGCAAGAGAGCGAGCGCGCAGCATATGTCGTACCTGACTGTTAATCCAGGGCTTCTGATTGGGGAACTTCCTCACTTGTGTGACGATATTGTCAACACAAAAGCTGATGTACCCAGTCACGCACTCAGCATAGTCCTGTATGTTAATAGAACAGTCCTCCATAGTGGCTGCAGTTTCAAACACATCCCAGTCTGTCTGGGCAAAACAGTCCTGCAGGATGCTCTCAGTCTCTGAGCTCCAGCGTGTAACAGGTTTGATGACAGGGTTTGATTGTTTCAGCTTCTGTCTGTAAGCTGGGTACATAAACAGAGAGATGTGGTCTGACTGTCCAAAGGGGGGGCGCTGTACAGCCCTGTATGAACCGCGTATGTTACTGTAGACGTGGTCTAAGGTGTTCTTGTCCCGTGTGGGAATGTCCACATGTTGGTAGTATTTTGGAAGTACAGTCCGTAAGTTGCACTTATTAAAGTCACCAGCGACGATAAAAGCAGCGTCTAAATGAGTTGACTCTAACGAGCTGATGACGTCGTGGAGTTTGCCGAGTGCCGCTGTGCAGTTAGCTCGCGGCTGGATGTAAACAATGCCCAAAAACACAGCCGAGAGCTCCCGTGGCAGATAATAGGGGCGGCATTTCAGCATTAAAAGCTCCAAGTCTGGCGAACAGTACTTGTGGACAGTCTGTACATCTACACACCACGAGTTGTTAATAAATGCACACACACCTCCCCCGATAGCCTTACCGGAGGCTGCAGTGCGATCTCCCCGGTGTACTGAGTGTGTTTGTAGCTGAACGGCGCATTCCGGAACTTTGTCTGAAAGCCAGGTCTCAGTGAAAATAAGAGCGCAACATTCTCTTATTTCCCGTTGCGTTGTGATCCTGGCTCGTAGTTCGTCCAGTTTGTTTTCCAGGGACCGCACGTTGGCCAGTAAGAGGCTGGGTAGCGGTGGTCGGCTAGCCCGAGCCTTTAGCCTAGCATGTAGCCCCCCCCCTTGCCTCGCTTGCGTCGCCGTCTCCGAAGCGCTCTCCTGGGGTCAGCCGGCTCGCCAGGACTCGACGCCTCAGGGTATACCCGGGAGTGGGGGTGGCGGTGGTGACGATGAAGCTCCGGTGGTATGAAAACAGTAAAGTCCAGATCATTGTGTGAGTTACCGATGTCCAGTAGTGCCTGTCTTGTGTAAGTTACCAGTGCACAACATTTATCCAGTGCAAAAAGAACAAAAAACACACAAAAGACTAAAGAAAACCGGCATTTGAGAGCGGAGCAAGCAAACACGTCTGCCTCGAGGGGCGCCATTTTGACATTTTGACATGTACGATTTAACCTTGGAATATATACAAAATGCAGAGAAAATAAATCAGTTTCATTTTCTACATTCAAAGCCTCCATTGACTCCAGCTCATAAAAAATGGGAGCGTAAACATGACTGCAGTTCCTGTTTAAATCCCGAATGAACCATTCTATTATTTGGTTATGTACTGAGTTTCCAGTTAGTACAGATGTTTCACCAAGGTGCAGTCTCATGTCCTACCAAATCTGGACATTTTCCCCTCCATGGTCAGTTCTAACATGGAGAGGCCTGCCAAATTCACCAACAGCTGTATTGAAAAAGTCCTTGACAGTTTCAGCTTGATTGGTGTTAGAACACCTAAGAAACATCAACATCCGACTGTATCCATCCATTGCGCCATGTACAACCAGTTTCTACTAGGGGTGCACCGATTGCAGTTTTCTGGCCGATCAACGATCACCGATCCTTAGGCAACCTTACCTGCCGATCTCGATTTTTTTTTGCCGATCTTGTTTCTTTCATAACTAAAAGACAGTTACTTCAATGTTTCCATTTTTATTGAGTAAATTGATATGAATACTCACAAAACATGAGGTAGTGTCCTCAAATATAAACGAACATATAAATGAGCATTGCTGTTTGAACTACAAAATCATATTTTTTCTTCCAGACTTTAATTTCTCTAATTTTGTAAAAAAAAAATATATATATATATATATATATATATAGCTGTTATGACACACTTGTCCAAAAAATAGGGAGGGAGGCAGCCTGCACTGCACCTCTCTCGGGAATGGGAGAAAAGGCTGATTTAACCCTCTGGGGTAGGAAACACACTTTCACTGACTGGGGCATGATCACACATTTCATCACACTTAATTCATGGCAAATAAATTATTTCTTATATATTTGTTTTGCCATTACACTCATCTTTATTTTAATATATATTGTAAATATGTCAGATTTTTGTTAAGTTTGAAATTTGACATCAAAGTATAGACATTGCAAAATGCAGTTTGGAACACTTGCAGAAACATTATAAAAGTACATAGTAAGCAATGCTGGCAGTTTGTTTTGATCCCAGATTTCTGATCACCAAAGTCTTGGCTACATGAAGATGACTAAATGGTGTAGATGCAACATTAATTTGGATAAATAAATAAGAAAAACCTAACTCATGTAACTATTTCTGGCTCCTTTCATTGAATATGTAGCAACTTTCATGTGTATGAATGAGCCATTGTCACCTGGCCACGTCCCCAACCCCCTTTTATGGCGCTGAAGGGGATGTATCTGGATCGCGTTTCACCGTTGCGCTGTTAATCAAATTACCATGCGAATGCGATTTGAATACGCGCTAATGCGGCTATTTAGAATGTGAATAGCGATCTTCGGGTGAGAGCGGTACTACACGCCCCCGATGCAGGTAAAACAAAGTAAGATGACATGGTTTACTTTTTTGCCGATTTAACCTAATTAAAAAAACTTTAATACTTCCGACAATGGACGTTTTGAAAAGAAGACAGATTACGGATTTAGCCAGCGTTTTTTTCATGATTATACATTAAGATTTCAGCGAGATATTTATAAACTGAAATAGACGCGAAAAGTACGCGATGTCGTCGACGAACTGCTGTTCTCCTTGATTCGAGACCAGTACCGTCAACCCTTTTCACCGACTCTCTTAGACGCCTTCTCTGCACAATGATGCCTCTGGAACGTAGATGTCCATTAAGCATTACTTCTCCTACATGTGGATGTTCTGACTTTATTTGGTTAATCACAGCATCCAATTCCTGGTCTGGAATATTGGAAAACTTGGATTGTGGAATGTTGTACTCTTGCATATACTGTATTTGTATAATGTGGGTCTGGAAATCCCCAGGACTGATGCTACCTCTGTTAATGTCAAACTTAGTGACAGCAAAATCTCAATGTCCTCTTTGGAAATCTGGTTTAGACTGCCATCCTACAATAATAGAATAAAATTAGGGAACAGTGTAATTATACAATAAGAGACAAAAAGACAGTATTCTACCTTATATTTTAGTATGCTACTGTGTACACTATAATATTACATTGCATGTAGTAGTATAGCTTGTTGGGTTATTAACTGAAAGGGTAGAACAAAAAACAGTATATTTCCTTGCAGCTTATTTCAGTTTTCTGTTTGCCAGATGAACATCACTAATCACATCACATGAAACATATCGCACGTTCGCGCGTCAGTATTTACCAACACACAAACGAGCGACGCATAGCAGTGACCGATAATCTCAATGGATTACGGTCCTCGCGATTGGACCTGCCATTTTGCAAGCGATTTCTTGCCATTTCCGAACAAAATGTTCAGCAGCAGCATCTTACGAACTGCCGCCATCAACTAAAGCATGACGGGAAATATTTAAGGCCAATTTATACGATACTACTGATCCCCCTCTCGCCTCAGTATACAGTACATTCATAATTTACCGATGTCACGGTAGAAGCTGCAGATGATGTTGCTCCCGGCTGTGAAGCAACGCCATGTAATGCAGCGCAAACACCTGCCAAAACGGCACGTTCTATAGCATCTAAGTGAGCCGAATTCGCCATATTGTCCTCAATCACCCCTAACCTGCAACCACTTAGCTTTCTTTCGTCGTTGCCGGCCATTTCTATGCAGATAGTGGTAAATTTGCATATGTTCTCAACATTTAGAGTCTACATTTAACATTTACATTTAACATTCATATTTAACATTTAGATTTACATTTAACATTTAGATATAAGTTAACATTTAAGATTTATATATAGACATACCATTTATATTTACATATGATGAACAATTTTGCAAATAATCTACACAGCAAAAAAATCTGATGATCCACAACACCATTGACTTCTAGCTGAATGTCAGAAAATTGCACTAAATGTTGAAAAAGTGGCAAGTACAAAAATGTTTAGTAACTTTACAAATGGCGCCCCATAGTTATGCACATTAGTCCATCTACAGATCTACATCATTTTTGTCTGTGAAATACTCACCACTCTTATTGCTAATGTAGGATCACACATGCACATATCACAGGGCCTAAATTCCAGGTGGCCTGAGACAAGGCCGAGTCTGGTACGAGAGGCACCAAAGGGGGGTTGCACACACAAACACACACACACAGATAACCAGGGAGGCTAGCACTCCAACTTTTATTGCCCAAAGATTTAGGGACCTACAGACAAGCAGAGTGGACTTCACGGACAGGGGTCCCTCGACTTGGCACACAACCCCCTCCACATACACTCTGCCTTACATCTCACTCACCCAACAGACGAACACCCTAAAGGAAATTTCAGTTAAGTTTGGCTTTTGTATACCCTGTATATTGATTTACTCACGACTACTAGTCTCAATATACAGATACGTTATGTTTGTATGTGTCCTTAGACAATTTTAGTGTTTTGTGTGCCACCCTCCGGGCTCCGGCTGCCCTGCCGGTTGCCTCTATAGAGGCCTTGACTTCTATCCGCCCAGCACAGACCTCCCTCTTGACTCCCTCACCCTTGCCTCAGCAAGGCCGACACACCCCAGGACCGCGCCTGTCCGTTTCCCGTAAGGGACGGGGACACAGGCGTCGGGTCCTGGTCCCGCCTGCCCCAAACCCTGGCTCGCCCGTGCGTCCCCTGGCCGTGGCTCGGTGGCTGCCTGCGGGTCCTGCGGCTCCGGCTGGGCTGCCACCTCCGGGTCCCCCCGCTTCGGCTGGGCGTCGGACGGCGCCTTCCCTGGCTCCGGCTGCGCCTCCGCCTGCTGCGGCTTCCCCCTCCTGCCTGCCTGTGCCAGTGTTCCCTCCTGCTCCCTCCTTGTTTCCTTTGTCGGTCCCTACGTCTGTCTCCTTGTCCCCTGTGTGGTCCCCTCCTGCTCCGGCCTCCCTTCCGCCTGTGGCCCCTGCGGCTGCCTTCCCTCGCCCGCCTGGGTTCCCTCGAGCTCGCCCTATTCTTCCTCCTCCCTTTGTTCCGTCTCCTCGTCCCTTTGTTCCTCCTGTCTCGGTTCCTCGTCCCTCTGTGTCTCCTCCGTCCCCTCCTGGTCCCTTTGTCTCTCCAGTTTTTTCTGCTCGTCCCTCTGTGCCTCCCGTGTTCACTCCCGGCCCTTTTGTTCCTCCATTTTCTGTCCCCTCTCTGTCTCCTTTCTTTGTCCTTCCCTGTCCTTTGTCAGGTCTTATCGTTTTTCTGGTCCTTGTTCCTGTTCTGTGTCTCTGTCCTGTTTCCGGTGTCTCGTTGACGTTCTGCTTTTGTCTTCCAGGTCCTGTTCCCCGGTCTCGTCCGTCGCCTCCTCCCAGGCGCGCCCGGTGTGCGCGCCTTTGGGGGGGGGTTCTGTCATGATCCGCTCCGTCCGCTCCTGATGTGTGCCACGCCCCCTCATTATCCACGTGTTCTTTCCCGATCGTGCCCAGCTGTTCCTTGTTGTTTCGGCTTGTCTATAGTATTTAGTCCGTGTCTGAGTCAGTCTTCCCCAGATCCATCATTAACGTTTGTGGATGTCTTTGTCCTGTCCGTCCGTGAATAAACCCTGTTACCTGCATTCACGGCTTACCTCGCCTGATTCATAACAAGTGTTTTGTGTGCCACCCTTATAACCATGTTCACGGAGTATCACCTATTTCACCCCTTTGCACTTGAACACATATAAATTTAAATAAATAGATAGGTATAGCTACCATTGTATGTATGTTCTCATGGTATACCAGAAGAATCTGGAAAGTGAGTGTAATCAATGTGTCCTAACTTTTAGAGAGTCTGCTTTGTTAAAAACCCCCCCTTCTCTTCCAACATTCCTTTGTGGTCCTTATCTGATCTTGGTGGACCTCACCAAGTTTCTTTGTTTCTACCATGCTATGTTAAAAGAACTGAATTAAGGTGTATTTTATCCATTCTGGAGAAGATGAATTGGCATAAGCCACACCAAACAAAATATGTTGTTTCCAGATGTGCAACTTACCACAAACTAACGGCCACGCCTATCTATGGATAAGATGTGCTGTTTGTAATATGAATATTTGATGTAATATCCGCACAAAGTGTAACATCTGTTGAGGTACAACCCAAAACACCTGTATCCTATACTGATGTGAATCAGTCACATAGATAAAATAATTAATTGTTTAATCAATTAATGCAGATGGTATGAGGTATGTACCTAAGAAGCTGGTATGGCATGTTTGGTGTCAAACTGATTGTTAATCACCCCTGATTCCAAATCTGGTCAGTGATTACCATAAAAGTGGATGCATCAAAAGTTATAACAGCTTAATGAAAATCATCAGTAAAGGGAGAATCAGTCGGGCCATAAATCTCAAAAGGACTGATACAGACCCCCTTCCGAAAGCCCGCCAAATGGATGGCCAGCCATTGGGCCAGGAGTCGAATTCCTGGTCATCCCTATTCATGAACTTTACAGCATAAAATCCTGGCACCTCAGAACAAAGGCGGAGAACAACCGCCAGCCAGCACAGAGAATAACCGCCAGCCCGAAGGAGAACATCAGCCCGGGAGGAGAGAAGCCCACAGAAGCCCTCCGGTGAAGGCCCAGCTGAACAGAGAACAGCACCCAAGACAAAGCTTCACCAGGAGAGAGAATCTAAAGGGACTCCACTCCACTGCTCCAAACGCCGCGCCTTCCTGAGTGCCATCAGCTCAGCCATCAACTGCCAAGACCCCCCCCCCCACTCTTCAACCAAGTAAACCAACTTCCTTTCATTCTAACAACTTAAGCTGTTCTGTTAACCTGCTATAAGACTTTAGGGTCGTGTTTCCACAAACTATGCTTGCTTTGCAGAACAGTATTTCCCATTTAAGGTTACTCATTTAAATCCGGTCATTGCATTTTCATAATTACATCGTTTGTTTTATTCCGTTATTTCGTGTTTGTGTTAGGTGTAATGTCTGTCTTATGTTAGTTGTAGTGTTAGTTAGGAATAAATGTATGTGTCATGTTTCTGGGTGGCTCGGGAACGGGAACGAGGCATGGTGCACGAAAAGAAGGGTGGACGACCCACTGGCGGCTCCAGGAACAGAAAGGGGTTTATTAAATCAAACAGAAAACACTACAAACAGAACTAAACCAAAAAAAAGGACCACGAGGGGTCAAAACTAAAGGGAATAAACTAAGACTACAGATCACAAATAAACAAACTGGGCAGGTAAAACATAAGACAGATCTGACCAACTAACCAAGCAAGAACACCGCAAACAAAAATCAACAACACACCAGAACACTTCATAGACAATCTTAGACAGAACACATTCTAGACATACTGAAGACAATGAACCACTGGGGAACTGAACACAGGCAGGAACTAAAATACTAAAGGGGTAACGAGACTAACACAGGGCAGGTGAGACTAATTAACAAAGACCAGGGAAACAGGGCACAGGTGAAACTAATAACTCAAAGGAACTAAAAACAGGGAAACTAAGAACTAACCAAGGAAACAAACTAACACTGGGGAATTACAGAACAGGTAAAGACACAAGCAAGGGCACCAGGAACAAAACCAATAACCAAATACAAAATCAGACACAAGAAACTCAAATGAAACACTAGGGAGCAAAATACAAAAACAGGAGGTGGGATTCAAGCATAGGACAGAAGGGTACTCAGGACAGAAGGGTACACAGACAACCACATGCTCAACACATAGAGCCACAAGACCAGACAGGCAACAAGGGAGAACAAAGACTAACATGAGAATGGGATGACCAGCAACACCTGCTGGTCAAACGGGGAAGGGACACGGAAGGACCACAGCAGGGGCTGACCCTGACAGTACCCCCCACCGAACGCGCGAACACCGGGCGCGCGCAAGGGCACTGCCAGGGCCACAAAGAACAGGCGGACAGGACTAGGACGTAGAACAAGACAGGGAACCCACTAACGAAAACCAAGGAACTGGACAGACAAAATCAAGAACTCGGACAAGAGGGGAACAAAAACAGATAGGGCAGACACCAGGAGCTGGGACAAGAACACTAGACGAGGGATCACAGTAGGGGGCAGAACTTGGGGACCTGGAACAAACGGACGTGGACTCTGAGGAACAGGACTAGGGACACGAGGTGGAAAAGGAAATGGTGTAGGGGAACCAGAAGGGCAAGGAACAAAAGGAGCAGGGTGAGGGAAAGGACCAGGGACATGGGACTGAAATGGGGCAGATGAACTGAAAGGGAAGGGCAGAAATGGGACTTGTTGGGGTAGCTGGCCAGGAAACATAAAAGGGAAAGGTTGGGTAGGGTGTGGGCCTGGTGGCCGATTGGAGGGCGAGGAGGAAGGGACTGCAGGACGAGGACAGGAACTGGAGGGTGACGGCGAGGAAGGGACTGCAGGGTGAGGACGGGACCTGGGACCGGAGGGCGATGAGGAAGGGACTGCAGGACAGGGACGGGAACTGGAACTGGAACACACTGACACAGGATATGCAGAACTAGGGAATGAGGAGGGCATATGACAGGAAAGGGAACTGGAAGGCGAATGGACTGGGTCTGGGCGGTTGGACCGCCTGGTGTGTCCCCGTCTCCCCTTTCGGGAAACAGAGAACCGGCCCGGTCCTCTGCTGGACCTCCACCCGCGCCATGCAAGGTCCGCTTTGGTGGAGGTAGAAGTCTGGAATCTGGGGCTTGGGGCCAGGACAGCCTTGGCCGGAGATGCAGGGGCAAAGTCAAGTGGCATGGTCCCCCGTGGACCAGCCGTGGACAGAGCAGAGGCGGCGGCGGCCCCCTGTGGGCCGGGCGCGGACAGAGCAGAGGCTGCTGCCCCCTGAGGACCGGGCGCGGGCGGCCGGGGCAGAGCAGGAGCAGAGGCTGCTGCCCCCTGTGGGCCGGGCGCGGGCGGCCGGGGCAGAGCAGGAGCAGAGGCTGCTGCCCCCTGTGGGCCGGGCGCGGGTGGCCGGGGCATCGTAGAAGCGCCGACCTCCTGTGGGTCGGGCGCAGACAGAGCAGAGGCGGCGGCCCCCTGTGGGCCGGGCGCAGACAGAGCGGCGGAAGCGGCCGTGGCTTCCCCTGGGCAGGGCGCGGGCAGAGCGGCGGAAGCGGCCGTGGCTTCCCCTGGGCAGGGCTCGGGCAGAGCGGCGGAAGCGGCCGTGGCTTCCCCTGGGCAGGGCTCGGGCAGAGCGGCGGAAGCGGCCGTGGCTTCCCCTGGGCAGGGCTCGGGCAGAGCGGCGGAAGCGGCCGTGGCTTCCCCTGGGCAGGGCTCGGGCAGGGCGGCGGAAGCGGCCGTGGCTTCCCCTGGGCAGGGCGCGGGCAGGGCGGCGGAAGCGGGCGTGGCTTCCCCTGGGCAGGTCGCGGGCAGGGCGGCGGAAGCGGCCGTGGCTTCCCCTGGGCAGGGCGGCGGAAGCGGCCGTGGCTTCCCCTGGGCAGGGCTCGGGCAGGGCGGCGGAAGCGGCCGTGGCTTCCCCTGGGCAGGGCTCGGGCAGGGCGGCGGAAGCGGCCGCGGCTTCCCCTGGGCAGGGCTCGGGCATGGCGGCGGAGGCGGCTGCGGCCTCCCCTGGGCAGGGCTCGGGCAGAGCGGCGGAGGCGGCGGCTGCGGCCTCCCCTGGGCAGGGCTCGGGCAGAGCGGCGGAGGCGGCGGCTGCGGCCTCCCCTGGGCAGGGCTCGGGCAGAGCGGCGGAGGCGGCGGCTGCGGCCTCCCCTGGGCAGGGCTCGGGCAGAGCGGCGGAAGCGGCCGTGGCTTCCCCTGGGCAACCTGGTTCGGGTTCCTTAGGCGACCCGGCCAGGTCCACCAGGTCCCAGAAGACCCTCTCCAGCCTTCGCACCTCCTCCTCCGGAGATGCTGGAGAGAGCTGGAGCAGCTGGTTGCCGGCCTCGGTCAGGGCACGGCATAACCAGGGCGACTGGAGGAGCGTCGGGGTCTGGGACAGTTGCACCCAGACGTCCCGAAGGGTGCTGATCTCCTCCTCCCAGGTCTGGGCGGTGACTTGTCCGTCAGGTGGGGCAGGCGTCTTGGAGCCTGGGGATCGTCTTTTTGAGTGGTTCATTCTGTCATGTTTCTGGGTGGCTCGGGAACGGGAACGAGGCATGGTGCACGAAAAGAAGGGTGGACGACCCACTGGCGGCTCCAGGAACAGAAAGGGGTTTATTAAATCAAACAGAAAACACTACAAACAGAACTAAACCAAAAAAAAGGACCACGAGGGGTCAAAACTAAAGGGAATAAACTAAGACTACAGATCACAAATAAACAAACTGGGCAGGTAAAACATAAGACAGATCTGACCAACTAACCAAGCAAGAACACCGCAAACAAAAATCAACAACACACCAGAACACTTCATAGACAATCTTAGACAGAACACATTCTAGACATACTGAAGACAATGAACCACTGGGGAACTGAACACAGGCAGGAACTAAAATACTAAAGGGGTAACGAGACTAACACAGGGCAGGTGAGACTAATTAACAAAGACCAGGGAAACAGGGCACAGGTGAAACTAATAACTCAAAGGAACTAAAAACAGGGAAACTAAGAACTAACCAAGGAAACAAACTAACACTGGGGAATTACAGAACAGGTAAAGACACAAGCAAGGGCACCAGGAACAAAACCAATAACCAAATACAAAATCAGACACAAGAAACTCAAATGAAACACTAGGGAGCAAAATACAAAAACAGGAGGTGGGATTCAAGCATAGGACAGAAGGGTACTCAGGACAGAAGGGTACACAGACAACCACATGCTCAACACATAGAGCCACAAGACCAGACAGGCAACAAGGGAGAACAAAGACTAACATGAGAATGGGATGACCAGCAACACCTGCTCGTCAAACGGGGAAGGGACACGGAAGGACCACAGCAGGGGCTGACCCTGACAGTATGTCTTTTACACAACTTCAGCCTCCGTCAGTGTGAGTACTCAATAAGTTCCTGCCTCTGTGCGATCTTGCTACACGCTCTGAACCTCAAACTCGCCTGAAACATCGCGAGACTCTCTCTCATTGGCCGTGAGGGGAGCTTCGCTACCAATCGTGTACATTACCTGGTGATGCAGCTCGCTGGACGAGCCTTCTAACCCAGGTTACTAAGCGATACTGGTAATTAGTGAATCCCATTTACAGTAAGTCTCACATTATGGGACTCACAGGGATACCGCAATTGAGTTTGGAGGAGCCGACCATTCGGCATAACAATTGATTAATAATCAGCATTAAATAATAATTAATTAAACTTTAATTAATTCAAACATATTGGTGGAGAATATTAAAATTTATTTGAGCTAATAATTCCTACACTAAATTAGTGGTGAAACCAATCTGCCCAGTGGCCAGGAAAAATAGGTTCCCCTGCTATAAAGGTATAAGCAGTAATTCCCAGGCACTGTATTGAGCACACTGATCTGTATATAGGTCTGTAATGTAACAGCAATTTCCTTATTAAGGCTGCCACCACCTTTTTTTAAACGGTCCGGTCTGGTAGTCGTCCCCAGATGACATAAAAAAACCACACACCGAATACAGTAACAAACACACTTTCCTTTATTCTTTACAAAAAAAATAGATGCAATTCATATAAGATACCAGGTTTAAGTGAATGCAGGTAGAAATACGGTTACACTGTCTAACCTACGGAACACCAAGCCAGCAACTAGCGCCACCCACCATCACGTAGTATTACACACCCCTAGGAGGTCTAAAGACCGGATAGGTTAGACTTTAATACACTTCATTATTATGCATAAATAACTATCACCCCAATTCAATAACACCAAGCACAGCAAACAGTCACTCTAAGAGGAGCAGTTACTAGGTTTAAACGCTCAATATGGAAAACATCCCCAATAAGCCACCCACTCTCCACACCAAACCCTGGTAAAAAGAATAATAAAAAAAACCCTCCCTAATTTCCCCACACAAACTCACTCAGTCACTCTCTCCCACACACATACACACAGTTCATTTAACAAGATTAAAACAATCGGCGAACTTCCCTCTGTCCACCAGCTGCCAAGACCCTCCCGTGTGTCCGTAGATCAGTCTGTGGGCATCGGCATCCCGAATGCCCACCCAAAACACACAAAAAACAATGCGCCGCACACAAGGTCTTCCCATACGTCCCTCGCCGGTCACTCCATCCAAAAGTCAGTCCAGCAAACCCCAAACATCCTTTCTTCTGACTTGAATGTCCAACAGCATCTCTGCCCCTGGAACACAACTCTTTCCTTTTTCTCACTAAACAAAGTCCTCTCCCCTTAAAACTTCCCCCAGGTGCCTGTCATCCAACCCAATCAAGCCCTGATAATCCTCTCAACCGCTAAACAACCACCTGATGACATTTTCCCAATCACGTGTCATCACAGGTCTATGTGATACTGACAGTGAAATACTCTCCAATATACCACTCTCATTGCTAATATACAGGGGAAACCAATCTGCCCAGTGGGCAGGCAAATTTGTTTCTCCTGCTATAAGGTATAAACAGTAATTACCAGGCACTACATTAAGCACACTGATCTGTCTATATGTCTATGTGATATCGACAGTGAAATACTCTCCAATATACCACTCTCATTGCTAATATACAGGGGAAACCAACCTGCCCAGTGGCCAGGCAAAATTGTTTCCCCTGCTTTAAGGTATAAACAATAATTCCCAGGCACTATATTGAGCACACTAATCTCTCTATAGGTCTATATGATATTGACAGTTATATCGGCACTAATTTATATATAACTGTAACACATAAATATTTATTCTAATGCACCAGTTCCAGTGTACTATTTACATATATATATATTACATTATTCTGAAATCAGGAACCCTGCATACACCATTGCCAGATATGTGCAATTACATTTTGATAATGTATGAAACCAAGTGACATAAATGTTTATGAAAGAATGGTAACATTGTAACGCACGTTTTTTCACCGAGCTTTAACTGCGCTTCTCAGAACGTGATTCACCGACGCACTAATACATATGCCGCAAATAGGCCCGAGATATCAAAAAGGTGCACAACATTAGATCTGTGTCTTTGTGTGCTGCGGAGCGTTTCTAGAAGATGGATCCACTACAATTCGACACTTTATTGACATACATCACTACGGGGAATTATCCCAAGCAAATAAGCAAGGCAGAAAAATTTGTTACTCGGCGCCGAGCACAGAAATATGTTGTATGAGGTAACAGGGGCGTCAGAAGCATTTTGAATGTGGGGGGGACACACTGGCGGGGGGTCTGGGTGAACTAATATTTTATGTTAAATGTGGGGGGGTCCAAACTAATAATTATGAAATGTGAGGGGGACACGTCCCCTCAGATTTAATGGCAGTGACGCCCATGCAAGGTAAACATAATCCCTTGATAGAGATCATAGGTCTGTTGTGCTGTATGGTATAAATTAATTATAAATCGTCATTTAGTCTTTTTTTTCAATCTACAGATGGAGCCCTGTTTTATAATCGACACAAGGAAACAGGTCAAGCACATTTAGTAAAGGTTGTCAAAGGCGCTGATGAGGCAGACAGTGTTTTCAGGTGCAACAGGTGCAACAGTGCAACAGGTGGACACGGTGGAAAGGAGAAAACCGAAGACGCCATTTGCAGTAGATATTATTGACCTGGGATGACAGTTGATATTCGAAACTGGGTTAGTTCTTTTTTTCTTGTATGTTATTATATTAACAGTTATCTTGTCCTACTGACAACAATTAACTGCACTGTGATACTGCACAGTTTTTAAATCATGACACACAAGTGTAAATGTTGGACAAAATATTGTTCATTACCACCCAACAATAAAAAGTAATTACTAAGTACTACACACAGGCTAAAATGAATCAATAATAAAAGCATTTATGAATCATGTACAGTAATGCTACAGCTTACAAAACCATAATGTAAACACTTCTGACATAAGGAAAATGTCTTGCAAGGTGCCTAAATTAATCTGTGTTTTGATGTTATCATTAATATCAGTTCGGGTTATTCATTGTATTACTGTTAATATTATTTTTAGTCTTTTACATAGAGTAGCAACAAAAGTATGATATTAATCCTGATCTTTCACCTTCATTCAATACTTTGGGTGCAATGTATAACAACCTGTGGCACTTTACTGAATTAATTCAAGAATGCAATATAATTCAGTTATTTTATTTCTAATATGTTTTCTCTTAATAACATAATAGATGTTATCTTTCTAAGAGGTGGCATGGTGGTGCAGTAGTTAGCACTGTTGCCTCACACCCCTGGGACCTGGGTTCAAGTCTCCGCTTGGGTCACGTGTGTGTGGCGTTTGCATGTTCTCCCCATGTCGTCGTGGGGTTTCCTCTGGGTACTCCGGTTTCCCCCCACAGCCCACGAAGTGGGTGGAGACATTTCCACTGCCATCGAAAAATGCTGAAGATGTCACTATGTGCATAGTGAACTTTTGCTACAGATTTGGTGCACCGAAAAGGATTCTGACAGATCAGGGAAGAGAATTTGTAAACAAGGTTAGATATATAATTACTGTTTATATATAATTAATTTAATATTACAATTATAAAATAATGTATGAGTGTTGTTTAGTTTGTCATTTCCTAAGTATAATACATTAAATACATTTGCTATTTATTATTTTTTCCGAACCTTTTTTTAAATTTGGAATTTTGAATTGGGTGTGGTCAATAGTGTATAAAATACGGTGACCCCCAAAACAGGAGTGGTTTAACAGGTGGAGGCCACTGACATTTTTCCCTCCTCATCTTTTCTGACAGTTTTTTTCACTAGTTTTGCATTTGGCTACAGTCAGTGTCACTCCTGGTAGCATGAGGTGATACCTGGACCCTACAGAGGTTGCACAGGTAGTCCAACTGCTCCAGGATGGTGCATCAATATGTGCCATTGCCAGAAGGTTTACTGTGTCTCCCAGCCCAGTCTCAAGGGCATGGAGGACATTCCATGAGGCAGTTACTCTAGGAGAGATGGACAGGGCCGTAGAAGGTCCTTAACCCATAAGTAGGACCAGTATCAGCTTCTTTGTGCAAGGAGGAACAGGAAGAGCACTGCCAGAGCCCTACAGAATGACTTCCAGCAGGCCACTGGTGTGCATGTCTCTGAGCAAACAATCAGAAACAGACTTCATGAGGGTGGCCTGAGGGCCCGATGTCCTCTAGTGGGTCCTGTGTTCACTGCCCAGGACCGTGGAGCTCGATGGGCATTTGCCATAGAATACCAAAATTGGCAGGTCCACCACTGGCACCCTGTGCTTTTCACAGATGAGAGCAGGTTCACCCTGAGCACATGTGACAGAAGTGAAAGGGTCTGGAGAAGCTGCGGAGAACATTATGCTGCCTGTGACACTGTTCAGCAAGACCATTTTGGTGGTGGGTCAGTGATGGTCTGGGGTGGCATATCCATGGAGGGACACACAGACCTCTACAGGCTAGACAACGACACCTTGACTGCCATTAGGTATCAGGATGAAATCCTTGGACCCATTGTCAGACCCTACTCTGGAGCAGTGGGTCCTGGGTTCCTCCTGGTGCACAACCATGCCCGACCTCGTGTGGCGAGAGTATGCAGGCAGTTCCTGGAGGATGAAGGAATGAATACCGTTGACTGGCCCCCATGCTCGCCTAACCTAAATCCAATGGAACACCTCTGGGACATTATGTTTCAGTCCATCTGACGCCACCAGGTTGCATCTCAGACTGTCCAGGAGCTCAGTGATGCCCTGGTTCAGATCTGGGAGGAGATCCCCCAGGACACCATCCGTCTTCTCATTAGGAGGATGCCCCGACATTGTCAGGCATGCCTACACGGACGTGGGGGCCATACAAACTACTGAGTACGATTTTGAGTTGCTGCAATGAAATTTTGGCAAAATGGACCAGCCTACCGCATCCTTTTTTCACTTTGATTTTTGGGGTGTCTTTGAATTCAGCCCTCTGTAGGTTTATCATTTTCATTTCCATCAAACGATGTGGCATCCTTTCATTCCTAACACATTACCCAGTCCATATCAGTATAGATATACAGCATGATTTTTTCCCCCATTGAGATCTGATGTGTTTTCAAAGCGTTCCTTTAATTTTTTTGAGCGTATATTAGTGCTGTCAAACGATAAAATTTTTTTATCAGATTAATCACAGGGTTGCTGTGGATTTATTTTGATTATTCACGATTAAATATCATTTATAGATTACAAATAAATGATATTTAATCGTGAATAATCAAAATATTTATCGCATTTCATTTTGCATAAGCAAACAGACTCAAGAAAAAAGGGAATATATATGCACTTAACATGTTTATTGAGCATCTTGAACACGAGCTGGATGCATTCCATCTGCCACAGAAGTGCAATACCATGGACCCATATCAAAAAGCAAGATTTTTTGCTTAGCCGGACAACTTGTCGGATTTAAGGTACCTCAGTTTAAATGGTCTTTATCTTCGTTCACTTACAATTAGCCTGAACTACTGTAAATCCGACAAATAATCCAACTAATCATGAAATCTAATTCTAGCCTGGTTAATTGCCATTGTTAGCAATATCAGTTGATAACACATTACACGTGGTACTTTACGTATAAAACTCCGTAGCAACACGTCCACAGATAAGTTGGACAGTATAGTGTGTGTGACTGATTTGATGAGCCACAAATGAGAAGTAGTGCTTAAACAGTATAAAACTACAACTTTCCCTTCTGTTGATAAAGGGCGCAGCCATCTTGGATTCTGAACTCGGGATCCTCTGTGCTGCTCCGAGATATTTCTCGGATCTCCGAGAAACTGGACCGCGCATGCCGTCACTTCCGGCTTCAAAACTCGGAATCCGACTCGGAATACGAGTTCCCAGGGCAAATGGAACGCACCAAAACTGCCCGAAATGGGTTGACAGAGACATTTCATGGATTTTGAGTCATTCTGCGCTACAGATGGGTTAATTGCGTTAACAATTTTAATCAGATTAATCATGATGATGGATTAATCCGCGTTAACCTGTTAATTTTGACAGCCCTAATATATATATATATATATATATACACTCACCTAAAGGATTATTAGGAACACCTGTTCAATTTCTCATTAATGCAAAGTGTCCTTTAATTTTAGGTTTTTTGTCTTTGGAGACAAAGACATCTTACAATTTAGATTTTTCCAACTTTATTTATTTATTTTTATTTTTTATTTCACAGCATGTCCTCTTTAGTGTACAACAGGAATAAATATGTTTCCTTACATCAGTGAAAACATAGGTGCAAAAACAAAATGTCCACTACAATGGGCATAAGTATAAAAATAGAGAGTGAACCGAACTGTGCCCCAAAACCATGATACGATTCGAACCGTGGATTTTGTGAACCGTTGTGAACCGGTGTATGTATATGTGTATGTACTGTACATGACATTCATCATGTTATATTACTTAATTCTTATATTAATTAACTGTTAATATTGTGTTAATCAGGGCTTTGGCAAAGCTTTGTCAAGGTGAACCAAACCAAATGGGATCGCTATCTGGATGCCGTTACATTCAGCATAAGAACCAAAAAGCAACTTACAACTCAATATTCCCCTTACTATTTGCTTTTTGGAAGGGAAGCACGATACTTTCCGGAGGTCCCACAAACATTCGAAGTGAGTACATGTTCAGTTTATTTTAAAAGTTACATTTATGCAAAAATATCTTCTTTTTAATTTCATTATGTCTTATGCATTTAACAAAGGTCAATGAAACAGTGGAGCAAGCCATTCAGATTGAGGCTGTCAACCCTGCTCTTCAGCTGCAGGAAAAGGTCTTTGAAGTGGTCAGAAAAAATATGAAAGCATCAAGACAGAAAATAAAAGGCAAAACAGACCAACATATGGGTATGACATCTCTTAATTTTAAAGTGGGGGATAAAATGCTCAGAAAAAATATAAGAAGTCAGCAAAGAAAGGGAGGAAAATTAGATCCAGATCTTCTTGGGCCATTTAAAATAACAGAAATTCAACGAAAGAATGCTGACTTGATTAATGACCAAGGGATCAAAATTTTGCAAAATAAACCTGAATCACTTGATCCATTACATGGTAGACAGTCCACGTGTCCCACATAGACTATATCCCTCTGGTGCACATACCCAAGCTTTCACTCTCAAGGAACTGCAGACCCAAGCCCTCCCTCTCCTGAACTTGGAGACCCGAGCCGTCCCTCTGTTGGACCTGCCCCGAGCCCTCCTTCTCCTGGACCCACAGACCTCAGCCCTCCCTCTCCTGGACCTGCAGATCTCAGCCCTCCCTCTCTTGAACTTGGAGACCTGAGCCGTCCCTCTGCTGGACCTGCAGACCCAAGCCCTCCCTCTCCTGAACTTTGAGACCCGAGCCGTCCCTCTGCTGGACCTGTAGACCCAAGCCCTCCCTCTCCTGAACTTGGAGACCCGAGCCATCCCTCTGCTGGACCTGCCCTGAGCCCTCCCTCTCCTGGACCCACAGACCTCAGCCCTCCCTCTCCTGGACCTGCAGATCTCAGCCCTCTCTCTCCTGAACTTGGAGACCCGAGCCGTCCCTCTGCTGGACCTGCCCCGAGCCCTCCCTCTCCTGGACCCTCAGACCTCTGCCCTCCCTCTCCTGGACCTGCAGACCCAAGCCCTCCCTCTCCGGAACTTGGAGACCCGAGCCATCCCTCTGCTGGACCTGCAGACCCAAGCCCTCCCTTTTCTGAACTTGGAGACCCGAGCTCTCCCTCTCCTGGACCTGCCCCGAGCCCTCCCTCTCCTGGACCCACAGACCTCAGCCCTCACTCTCCTGGACCTGCAGATCTCAGCCCTCCCTCTCCTGGACCTGCCCCGAACCCTCCCTCTCCAGGACCTGCAGACCCAAGCCCTCCCTCTCCTGAACTTGGAGACCCGAGCTCTCCCTCTTCTGGATCTGCCCCGAGCTCTCCCTCTCCTGGACCTGCCCCGAGCCCTCCCTCTCCTGGACCCACAGACCTCAGCCCTCCCTCTCCTGGACCTGCAAACCTGAACCTTCATTCTCCTGGATCGTCTCTCTCCAAATTTGATAAGAGTAAGTAGAAAAAGCATTCTTTGAAAGCAACATCTTTATCTGGTATTCAATAAAGTCTTTCTTGAAATGTTCTATATTATATGTTATCCACAGACTCGCATGTCTAACTTTTATGTAATTTATTTTGTAGGCATTGAACAGGCTTGGTCAACCAGTTCTACTGACAAAAGATGTGTGATATTGTCCAGAATTGGGGCCTACAAATTGTTCAGTTTTGACATTGCACACTTGGCACGTGGAAGAGAACTAGAGAGTGAGGTTAGGATATTTGTTTGAACTATTTTGGGCAACTTTAGGCAACAGAAAAATAATTAACTGAAATCTGTCACTTTTATGTGAATATTTTAAATTGTCTCAAAGGTTATAAATGCATACATATATGCTATGGTGAGGAAAAACAACCAGGAGAAAGAGGAAAAGGCTTTCCTGATTGATTCATTTGCCATGAGAAAAGTGTGGCGACAATCATATAACATCCTTAGAAAGGTAAATTTCCAATCATTTGCATGTTTTGAATGACCTGATATCCTGTTCAATGTTATGAAATGTGTTGGACTACAAAGAATAGCATATTAAACTAGTGTAGATAAAATACATTGTCTCTTTTATTTAGTGGGAACCTACCCAATTCAAAATCATTCTTGGGGTTATACAGTAGGTGAACATGGACACTGGACTCTTGCTGTAAGTATAATGACTTGTAATGGTTATGCTTAAAGTTTGAATGATTAAATATGAATGAATTTATTAAACAGAATCATTTAGCTCAATTTATTTAACAAATCATTCAGGTATACCATGTTGTCACGTTCGGGCGTAAGGCGAGCAGGGAAGCAAGCGAGCTGAGCCAAACTTACGGGTAGAATGGGGGTTTATTAGCTGACGGACAGACAGGCACGGACATCCACGGACAATACAATGCCGGATCTGGCAGACATGGGGAGACGTGGACTAATATACACAGGACTAGGTAAACGGAACAGGCAACAGGTGAGAACAATCAGGGCTGAACGCGAGGTAATGAGGGGGGCGTGGCACACATCGGGATCGTACGGAGCGGGATGTGACAGAACCCCCCCCAAAAGGCGCGCACACCGGGCGCCGGACGAGACGAACCGGGAAAACAGGACCTGGAAAACAAAGCAGAATGTCAACCAAAAACAGGGAACAGAACGGAGACGCAGAACAAGAACAGGGACGAGAAGAAAGACAAGACACGACACAGAACCGGGAAGGTGGACAGACAAACCAGGAAGGGAGACACAGAAGGAGGGGAGAAAGGCGGAACAAAAGGGCCAGGAGTGAACGGAGGAGACAGAGAGGGACGAGGAACAAAGGCAGGAGGGACAGACGGGAACGGAGGAGGAACAAGGGGAGCACGAGGGAGCCCAGGCGGGCGACGGGCAGCGGCCGGAGGGGCCGCAGGGGAGAGGGAGGAGGGAGCAGGAGGGGATCACCCAGGGGCCAAGGGAACGGGACGAGGGAGTGACGGAAGGGACACGGAGGGAGCAGGAGGGAACACCAGTGAAGGCAGGCAGGAGGGGGAAGCCGCGGCAGGCGGAGGCGCAGCCGGCGAAGGCGCCGTCCGACGCTCAGCCGGAACAGGGGGGCCCGGAGGCGACCAACAAGGAGCCGGAGGCGCGACCGAGGACCGGCACCGCGGAACCAGGGGGGGACCCGGAGGCGACCGCCGACCCCGAGCCGGAGGAACCGCAGGCGGCCCCGGAGCCCCAGCCAAGGCGAGCGAGGGCGAGCCAGGGGGCAGGGCGGGCGGGAACCGGGCCCCACGCCTATGGCCCCGTCCCTTTCGGGACACTGACAGGCGGGGTCCTAAGGGGCGTGGGTCCCTGCAGGGAGGGGGATCTGGGGTCCATAGGACGGTCCCCGAGGGATCCCAGTCAAGGTCCCCCTCGGGGACAGGAGTCTGAGTCTCGGGCGGGGCCACGGGTGTGGCCAGTGCAGCAGGCGGAGCCGCCGCCGAGCAGGGCTGGACCGGCTGGACAGGCAAGCAGGGCTGGACCGGCGAGCTGCCAACAGGGGACGCCGCGGGCAGAGCAGCGGCAGCAGCCGGCGATGCAGCCGTGGGCATGGCCGCAGGCGGTGCAGCCAGAGGCCAGACGGGCAGGTCAGGCGAGCGGCCAGCAGGGGGCGCTGCAGGCAGAGCAGGGGCCACTGCAGGCGCCTCGGTGGGCGCCGCCATCACGCGGCCAGCAGGGGGCGCCTCGGCGGGCGCCACCATCACGCGGCCAGCAGGGGGCGCAACCGCGGCCACCTCAGGCAGTTCAGGCGCCGGCAGGACAGGCGAAACAGGCAGTTCAGGCGCCGGCAGGACAGGCGAGCAGGAGCAGGGCTGGCCGGGCAGGACAGGCGAGCAGGAGCAGGGCTGGCCGGGCAGGACAGGCGAGCAGGAGCAGGGCTGGCCGGGCAGGACAGGCAAAACGGGTAGGACTGGCGAGCAGGGCTGGCCGGACAGGACAGGCGAGAAGGGCAGGTCAAGCGAGTGGCCAGCAAGAGCCGCCACGGGCAGAGCGGCGTCTTCTTCTGCCGGCGAGCGGCCAGCAGGGGGCGCCGCCATCACGCGGCCAGCAGGGGGCGTAACCGCGGCCACCTCGAGCAGAGCTGCAGGCAAAGCGGCAGCCGCAGCAGCAGGTGTAGCCGCTGTCTGGGCAGGCGGGTCAGGCAGGACAGGCGGGTCAGGCAGGACAGGCGGTGCCGCGGGCAGAGCGGCGGCAGCTGCAGCAGGCGGTGCAACGGGCAGAGCGTCGGCCGCTGCAGGCAGCGCAGCCGCGGGCAGATCGGCGGCGACAGCAGCCGGCAGCGCAGCCGCGGGCAGATCGGCTCTAGAGACCCGGGGAATCGCGTCTCTCACCGGGCTGATCCCTTTTCCGTGCAAGCGCTCCGGCCGGTACGGATATGCCTCCCGCGGAGGCCGCATCTCACCGAGCAGGCGGGTAGCGGCGAAGTCATCCCAGGGGAGCGGTGAGCCCTCGTGCTCCCTGGCTAACTCCCAGGCGGGGAGCAGAGTGCAAGCCCCCAGGAAGAGAGACGGAGCCTCCTCCTGCTGCACTCTGTCTCTGTTCCGCCGCTTCTTGCCGCTTACCTTGGAAAGCGGAGCCACCGCGATCACTTCGCCCGGGCTCCGGGCGACGCGTTCGCCTCTCAGCCATGTGAGACGCTCGCTGAGACGGCGTAGGAGTTTGCGTGCCCGCTCGAGCGGGTACTGCTGTCCAGGCGGGCGCTCTTCCGTGAGGAGGTCCGCGCCCCGGGTGGCCAGCTCCAGGGCTACAGGATCCTCTAGTACTTGTGGTTGGGAGCGCCAAAACACAAAGTCTTGCAGGAGACCGAGCCGGTGGTGCTCGGTCTCCCGCGTTGTGCTGTGTGGGAGATCCGGCATTTTGTCACGTTCGGGCGTAAGGCGAGCAGGGAAGCAAGCGAGCTGAGCCAAACTTACGGGTAGAATGGGGGTTTATTAGCTGACGGACAGACAGGCACGGACATCCACGGACAATACAATGCCGGATCTGGCAGACATGGGGAGACGTGGACTAATATACACAGGACTAGGTAAACGGAACAGGCAACAGGTGAGAACAATCAGGGCTGAACGCGAGGTAATGAGGGGGGCGTGGCACACATCGGGATCGTACGGAGCGGGATGTGACACATGTTTTGTTTTTTTCTTTTAGGCTATGTATCCATCCCTCAAAAAAACTGTTTTTTTGGATTCAATGGGAGAGTCAAAGGCCAAGATATCAAAGTGTCTTGATGTCACAAGGTAAGAAAGATGAGCTACGTAAGTTGTACCATAAGAACCTAGAGGCCAGAAAATGAAATTCATTTACTAAAACTATTTGGCATATATCCTGTCGCACAATTACATCTTCTTTTATTTGTTGCTGGAAATAGTCTAATGCAGGGGTGGCCAATCTTATCCGCAAAGGGCCGGTATATATGCGGGTTTTCGCTGCAACTCCCTAATTACATTACTAATTAGAGGACTGATTGGCTGAAGAGTCCTCACACCTGGTGTAGCTGTCGCCAGGAGATTGGTGCTCATGCATTTATTTAATATTTATTTGTATTTTGTTCAGTGAATGTATTTTGTTTCATTTTGTTGGCAACATGTTATTATTTGTAATATTATTTGTAAAAGGTTTAATGTAGAGGGTTCTTTGTAACAGTGCCTCCTACTGTTCAGCGGAACAGTCTATTTTCGTAATCACATGACCTAGCGTAATGAGCAGCGGAAGGAAGGCCAGGTTAGCAAGCAGAGTGAAGTCAGTGAACAACAGCTAAGAAAAGAAAATCAAAAAGGATTGAAAGAAAGATGTAATGCAGTAATCCTAACTCTGGTCAGAAGGAACACACGGTATGTCATTGTTTTGCCTTTTCTTGTTTTAATATGTATGTTTAATATGTATGTTCGTTGAGTTTTCGCTGTCCTGTATACATAGTATTAGCATGTAGATTGCTTATTTAAGACCCGTAAATGATCATTATATGTGTAATGGTAGTGTTTCTTTATTTCAGTTTTTCACGGTGGTTCATGGTGTGATTTGTTACGTCGATGGAAAAATAAATAAATAAACAAAATTATCGCGCTAAACATCAGTTGAATCGTGAACTAACTTCTGACAGAAGAAAACATTAGGAGTCGTTATAGTGAAAAACGTGTTTAATCTACGGCACAACGGGAGAAAACGTGCCACTCGAGGGAGCAGATTCACGGAGTGAAGAGTGAAGTTGACTTCGCCAGGGTTTCCTCAAGGCGCTACAACTTTAACTAGAAAGATGGGACTGTGCTTATCCGAGGTAATGTTGCGAGCTTCAGATTAATGCACAAGAAGATCGACATTGCTGTAGCTGTAATGGACTATTATCATCGCTCTCAGGTCAGACTGTATTTTACAGTTTTGAATGTCACTTTCTTTATTAAGCTGTTAACATTTTTAAGTTTTCTATTACAATTTAAGTGTGCTGATGTTTGAATATTGTACATGTTTGTAGTGTTTCTGTAGTTTCTTAAATTTAAAAGTGTACATGGGACAGTGTTAAAATTGTATAGTTAAATTTTAACTGTGGTGTTATAGTAGTTTAAAAATGGAACAAGGCGCTTCAGACATCTGTGTGCTAGAGTCAGTACTTCAGGCTCTAGAAGATGAAAGGGCAGAGTTAGAGGAGAAATTAGAGATTGAATTTGAAGCTTCTGAAAGACAAAAAATTGAGGAACGCATAGCTGAGCTCTATGCCGATATTGAAATACATAGGGTAGGGCTTCCATTTTCTGCAAATGAACAAGGGGTTAGACGTTCAAAAAGTGCTTGAGCTTAGAAAGGCTGAGATTATAAAAATGGAAAGAAAGTTTATGTTTATATATGTAAACTTCAAGGCAGAGGCTCAGTATATTAGAACTAAACTTAAGCAAGAATGCTCTAAAGTTGAACTAGGCGACATGATAATAGCTATAGAAAACTTTGAGTCAAAGCTAAAACAAGAATACGAAAGCTTATGCGTGTTCACCACCCCTTCTCAAAATATAAGAAGGAGAATGGATAGCTGTACTTCTACTACTAACGAACTAGTAGCACTCTTGAAAGGTCGTCATGCAGAGGTCGGCACAAAGAAGTATGACAAAGAGGCTGCTAAAGCAGCACTCTCTCATTTGCTCCAAGGAGAAGATGCGAGGTCTATTTATGGATCAACAGTTTCAAGAGCTGGAGGTAGTAGTCAGCAAGGAAGTCAGGTGTCAGTAAAGAAAGCAGAAGTAGCTGCACATTTGGCATCAAAACGGGCTGAAATCAACAGAGAAAAGGAAATCTCTGATCAAAGAATGGAAATATTAGCCCAGCAAGAGAGGCTAAAGAGGCTTGAGGATCAAAGGGACCTTGAAGTCATTGAGGCTGAATATAAGGTATATGCCGAAGAGGAATTGAGACTGAATTCTGAAATAGGAGATACTGGAATAATAAGCACCTTGCCTCCAAAACAGCTTCCAAGGCAGCATAATAGCTCCCCATGTGCCCAAGATCCCCAAGATATCTCAGTACCTTCTTGCAATGAAGATAAGTGAGAGATGGGAGCAAATGATGTCTCATTGGTTCAGGCTTTAAAGGAATCCTTAGTAACATCTAAACTCCCAACCCCTGAACCACTCACGTTCACAGGGGACCCACTCAAGTTTATTGAATGGCATACCTGCTTTAGGGCATTAATTGAAATGTCCTGCACAAACTCAGCTCTTAGGCTTTTCTATTTGAAAAAATACATAAGTGGGGAAGCACTCCGTGTGTTAGAAGGAACATTTTACAGGAGTGACGAAGAAGCATATACACAAGCTTGGGATTCCCTGAACAAACGCTATGGTCACCCTTTCATAATCCAAACAGCATTCCGTATGAAGCTGAGCACCTGGCCAAAGATTGGACATAGAGAATCAGTGAAATTAAGAGAGTTCAGTGACTTCCTTATAGCCTGCAAGAATGCAATGCCCCATGTTCAAGGACTTCAGGTCTTAGATGACTGTGAATAAAATCAAAAATTGTTACAGAAGCTTCCTGATTGGGTAACAACCCATTGGAATCGTATGTCACTAAAGTACTGGATGAAGGGAAGTCATACCCAGGTTTTACAGAATTTTCAGATTATGTAGCAGAAGAGGCGCGTATTGCATGCAATCCAATTTCCTCTCTCCATGCTTTAAAGGGTATGGATCAAAAACCTGCAAAAGAACAGAAGCGTTTCCAGTCAAGCACTTTGTTGACAGCATTGAACGTGTCTCAAAGGACACAATCCACCTCTCATGACTTAAATGCATCAGAAAATAGTGTCCAGCTCAATCCTTCTGCCATTCAGAACAAAGGGCAAATAAGGTGTGTTTGTTGTCAGCAAAGTCACTTTATTTATAAATGTGACAAATTTGCAACAATGTCGCGAGATGAAAAGAAGGTTTGTCATTGACAACAAAATGTGCTTTGCTTGCCTCAGAGTTGGTCATGTCTCAAAAAACTGTAAAAAGAAGGCCACTTGCAATATTTGTCGGCAGTGCCACCCTACTCCACTTCATGAAGAGCGTCCTCAAAGAAGAAAGCCAGAGGCATCAGAGCAAGAGCAAGATAATTCTGTTGCCTTGTGCAGTGTAAAAACAGATGCCAGTGATCGTATTTCAATGACTGTCCCTGTTTGGATCTCTTCCGTAGGAAAAAACTGTACAGAAACATTGGTGTATGCATTGCTAGATACACAAAGCAGTAATACCTTTATTGATCAAGAGGTTTGTAACAACATCCAAGCAGACACAGAGTCTGTCATATTGAAATTGTCGACAATGATTAACAGGGGTTCCAGAGTGAATTGTCAACGAGCAACTGGACTTAGAGTGAGGGGATACTATTCAGAAGAATACATTGAATTGCCACCTGCATACACCCGAGAATACATCCCATTGGAACAAAACAGTATTCCCACCCGTGAAACAGCAAAAAGGTGGAGCCACTTACTCTGCATATCATCAGAGATGCCGGATCTATTGAACTGTCCTTTAGGTCTTCTAATAGGCTATGACTGCAGCAGGGCTCTGAAACCAAGGCAGGTGATATCAGGAGAAGATTTTGAACCATATGCAGTCAAGACTGATTTGGGCTGGAGTATAGTGGGATCCAAAACATCTTACAATAGCTCAAGGAATATGACAGGGTTCTGCCACCGCATTTTTGTAAAAGAACTTCCAGCTATTGCTCCTGCCTCCATCATTAAGGCTTTGGAAATGGATTTTTTAGACACAACCCCCAGAGAAAAGACAGTATCTCAAGAAGACATGCAGTTTTTACACTTGCTGAGTGAGGAAATTCAATATAATAAAGAGGGACATCTGGAAATGCCTTTACCCTTTCAAGTGTGTCCACAGCTTCCCAACAATAGGCAGCTTGCTATGGTAAGACTGAAACATCTAAGGAGAAAGATGGTGAAAAGTTCAAAGTACATAGAGGATTACTTAAATTTCATGGATGGGGGGGGGGGGGGGGCGCTCTTGCATGGCAATGAGGTAGGACGTGTTTGGCTCGTGCTCTTGCCGAACTCTTGTTTTTTTTTTTTACAATAAGCGCTTTATTTTATGGAAACGCTATATAGAGTGTTATGTTTTTTATTTTGAAATAAGGGGAAAATTAACATGTGGGTCGATGGCGGAAAAACTACGCAAATATAATTGCGACGCATCATCCAGCACTAGGCCCAACGTCGCCTCGTCTTCGTGCTCCACCGTTACTCGGTCCCGAGCAACACCACCCCCTCCGACCAGTCCGGAGAAAATAGATGCTGAGGCCTTGAAATCCGAGATTCTTCGCTCATTAAAAGAAGATATCTCAGCAGTAATTAAGGCTGAACTAAAGAATGCACTTGCCGATGATTTTAGCGCCCTTAAAAACGAGATACAATCCGTTAAAAGGGAAATTATAAATAATGCAGCGGTGTTTCACTCTGAAATAGAGCAAATGAAGACCGTGATACAGGAGGTGGAAGGCGGCCTATCGACGTGGTCAGACGAGGTGACAACCTTAAAATCTGTGGTCACTTGTTTGAAAACGGAGGTAGCTGAGCTAAGAGGAAAATGCGAGGACATGGAGGGAAGGATGAGAAGGTGTAATATCAGGATAGTGGGGGTAGCTGAGACAGAGGGATCAATCTCTACTGTGTTTGTTTCGGGGCTGCTGAATGAAACATTACAACTTGAGAAGGATGTGCTTGTGGACCACTCGCATAGAATTCAGGCTCCAAGAAGATCGGATGGAAAACCGCGTGTCATCATGGCTAAACTTCACTATCACCATGACTGTATCGAGGTGTTGAGCCGTGCACGCGCTCGGATTCCGCTAAGGTTTAACGGAGAATCAGTCGCCATCTTTCCGGATTATACTGCGAGTGTTGCCAAGGCCAGGGCTGCGTTTACCGAGGCTCGGAAATTACTGCGTAATCGTCAGGGCGTCCTGTATGGCATCCTATACCCAGCCCGTTTACGTGTTTCACACGACGGGAGAGAAAAGGTGTTCACAGATGCAGAAGAAGCTATGAGGTATATCAGGAAGACCATTATCCCCACAGAGGCTTGAAATCTATGATAACACCTAACTTCTATCCGTCTACACTGTTTTCCAGCCTAGACCACGCCTCAGTGGAGCAGTGACCTTCTGTTCGCGTTGTTCTTGGCTCCTCCCAGAGGGCGTACAAGGTACTATTCAGTCACGAGCGGGAGACTTTCCACGGATAATACGGATATGACAATGTTTCCTTAATAGTCTCGCTGCTGATGAAAACATCACTGATATACCGTTAAGGTTTCCTTCCCTGCCCCTTTTTTTTATTTTTTTATTTATTTTTTTTATTTTATTATTATTGTTGTTGCTATTACTATTTTATTATATCTTTTAATTAATATTATGGCTCTTCCTTAATTGTGAGCTTGTGTTGCTTAGTTGCAGTTTAAGAGAAGCGTCTAATCTTATTGCCTTTGCCGGTGTCAATGGGCTTACTTTAACTGTTTTTCTTATTGTTATTACCATTATTATTCTTACTGTTATTACTATTTTATTCCGCAGATTTTATGACATATCATAATGCGCTATTTGAGTAACTTTAGTATGGTGGGTTCGGCGGGAGCGTGAGCTGTTGGCTCTGTAGAGCTCCCAACACAAACACTTAATGTGTGGATTTGTTTTTGCAGGGTATTTTGTTCACCATGTTCTTGTAGGTGATAGGGGGGGAGGGGGGAGGGGTTCTATCCAGGGGGTTTTTTCTACCAGACTTATTCTGTCAGATGTCCATATCAATTTTCACTCACTTTCAGGTTGCTTTTATGGATTTCATATATGTAAATACTTCCCCTTCAGATGACAGCTATCCGAACTTCTAAAGGGCTGGATGGCTGTTCAGTTAATTTTGTGAGCTGGAATGTTAAGTCACTTAACCATCCAGTGAAACGTAGAAAGGTATTTGCGCATTTAAAACAACTTGATGCGGACATCGCATTCCTCCAGGAGACTCACTTACGCACAACGGATCATTTCCGGCTCAGAGGGACTTGGGCGGAACAGATATATCATTCCAATTTCCATTCAAAAGCTAGAGGTGTGGTCATACTCATCAAAAAAAATACGCCATTCACTAAAAAGGCATTTGACCGTGTGGAATGGGGTTATCTTTTTAATACTCTGGAGAGGTTTGGATTTGGTCGTAGGCTTATTTCATGGATAAAACTTTTATACACGTCTCCATTAGCCGTTGTGCGTACTAATAACAACATATCTGCTTATTTTGAGCTTCAACGCGGCACGAGGCAAGGATGTCCTCTGTCTCCACTTCTATTTGCAATCGCAATGGAACCACTTGCTTTAACTTTGAGACAAAGAGCTGATATCCAGGGTATTCAAAGGGCAGGATTGGAACATAAGGTTTCGCTTTATGCAGACGACATGTTATTATACTTGTCACAACCTCTGACAAACTTACTTACGTTAGTGACTTTACTTACAGAGTTTGGCAAAATATCTGGCTATAAAGTTAATGTTCAGAAAAGTGAACTAATGCCTGTTGGTGATGGAATCAGTCTGTCATCTTTAAGCGCAACTCCCTTTAAAATTAGCCCTAAAAAATTTAAATACCTTGGGATTTGGGTTACGCATGATCATAAAGACTTGTTCGGAGCCAATTATCCACCTCTCTTATCCAATCTAAAACAAGATCTTGAACGTTGGGACCACCTCCATCTTTCATTGGGTGGAAGAATTAATACCATAAAAATGAGTGTATTGCCGAAGTTTTTGTATATCTTTCAGTGCCTTCCGTTATTCTTAACAAAATCTTTCTTCTCCAAATTAAATAATCAGATCTCAACCTTTATTTGGAACAAAAAAACACCAAGAATTAAAAGAAGTATACTGCAGAGACCTCGTGCAAAAGGAGGGATGGCACTTCCAAATTTCTTGTATTATTACTGGGCAGCCAATATAAGAGCACTGATGTTCTGGTTAAATAATGACATTAATCCCCCTGTTTGGACAATTCTGGAGGGGGCTTCAGTTAGGCCCACTTCTTTAATAGCATTATTGTGTTCTAAAATACCATTCATTCAATCAATCTCTAGTTTGACCTCTAATCCAGGTGTTATACATTCAGTTAAAATCTGGAATCAATTCAGACTATCGTTTTCCCTTACAGAGTTACCGCAGGCTGCCCCAATTGCTAAAAATTACATGTTTGTTCCATCTATGATGGATGATGCCTTTAAAATTTGGGTTAGAAAGGGTTTGGTCTCATTGTCTGAACTCTATATTGATGGAAATTTTGCATCCTTTGAGCAGCTGGTACAGAAATACGACATTCCCAAATCACATTTTTATAGGTACTTGCAGCTTCGGCACTTTGTGGCATCGAATTCTAATAATTTCCCATCATGCCCTCTACTTTCTTTATTAGATTCAATATTTGAATGTAAATCAGTCCAAAAACAAACTATACGCAGGATTTATGAAATACTCAATATGTATGATTCAACACCCTTAGACTTACTCAGAAATAAATGAGAGACAGATTTAGATGAACCAATTTCAGAGGAAATCTGGCACAAAATAATACAGGGAATTTTCTCATCGTCCATTTGCCTTAGACATGCTGTACTACAATTTAAGATTGTGCATCGTCTACATTGGTCAAAAGTCAGACTTTCCAGGATTAAAACTGATATAGACACCACATGTGACAGATGCAGGCAGGCTCCTGCTACTCTGCTGCATATGTTCTGGTCTTGTCCAAGACTCTACATGTTCTGGACCAATATTTTTGGGACTTTTTCTGGAATGTTTGGAGAGATAATAGAGCCAACTCCATTTATTGCATTGTTTGGTGTGCCTCCAGGGAATACCAGTTTTCACCAAAGGAAAATTAAAATGTTGACCTTCTGTTCCCTTCTGGCTAGGAGATTAATCTTGACTAAATGGAAAGATCCTGATCCTCCAACTTTTAGCCACTGGGTAAGGGAAGTGATGTACTGTCTTAATCTGGAGAAAATTAGGTATACAATTAGAGGGTCTACTAGTACATTTTATAGTATTTGGCAGCCTTTCTTAACTTTTGCTGAGGGCATGAACGCAGATAATATTGTGCCGTAAAGGGAGTGTGTGTGAAGATTACTTATTTTTATTTTTATTTTTTTTTATGGACATCTGATTGTTATGGCATCCCTGTGTCTGTCTGGTGTTGAGGGGGACGGGGCGGGGTTTGGTTTTGTGTTCTCTTTTGTTGTGTCTTGTTGTGTTTTTTTTTTTTCCTGTAAAATTTGAAAATAAATAAAAAAACTTCATGGATGGTATGTTTCATGATGGTGACGCTGAAGAAGTAGGCGATGCCCCAGAGGAGGCCATTACTTGGTACATTCCTCACCATGTAGTGTATCATCCTAGAAAACCTGAAAAATTGAGAGTAGTATTTGATTGCTCTGCTAAATTTGAGGGCACCTCTTTAAATGAGCATCTACTCACAGGGCCAGATTTAGCCAATGCTTTGACTGGAGTACTTTGTAGGTTTCGTGAGCACCAAATTGCAATTGTTTGCGATATTGAAAAAATGTTTCACCGCTTTCATGTCAGCCCACAAGACAGGGATTTCTTAAGGTTCCTATGGTGGAACAATGGGAACATTGACGGAAAGCTTAAAGAATATCGGATGCGAGTGCATATTTTCGGGGCAGCATCATCACCAGGATGTGCTAATTATGCTATGAAACATCTAGCTACCAAATATGAGAAGGAATACCCATTGGCAGCAAGTTGAATTCGGCAAAATTTCTATGTGGATGACGGTTTGATCAGCATTGATTCAGCGGAGCAAGCCATCCAGGTGGTCCATGATGTACAAGAAGTCTTTGCCAGAGGAAAACTGCACCTACATAAATTTGTGTCTAATAGCAGAGAAGTCTTGGATTCTATTCCTGAGAGTGAACTTGCTACCATAGTAAGGGATGTTGATTTGAATTGCAAGGAGCTTCCAATGCAGAGTGTATTGGGGGTAAAGTGGAACGTAGAAACGGACACATTCTTGTTCAATGTCGTTCATAGTGGAAGGTCAGCCACTCAACGAGGAATCTTATCTAGAGTTGCAAGTATATTTGACCCATTGGGATTTTTGTCCCCTTTTATATTGATTGGAAAGAGAATCCTTCAAGAAATGTGCAAACGTGGTGTGGGATGGGATGAACCTCTTCGGTCTGAACTGAAGCCCAGGTGGGAAACATGGCTCCAAGACTTGGAAAATCTGCAGCAAATTATAATCCAAAAAATTGAGCTGCATCATTTTTCGGATGCCAGCACTGAAGGCTATGGGCAATGTTCGTATATTAGAATTGTCACTGATGAGCAGGTTTATTGTGCACTGGTCATGGGCAAGGCCAGGGTAGTACCTTCCAAGGTTGTCAGCATACCACGGCTTGAGCTCACTGCAGCTACAGTTTCTGCCGCAGTAAGTAGCATCCTCCGAGAGGAGCTAACTTTGAAAATAGATCAGGAATTCTTCTGGACAGATTCTCAGGTGGTGCTTGGATATATCAAGAACGAAGCCAAGCGCTTTCATTTATTTGTGGCTAATCGTGTCCAAAGAATAAGAGATTCTACAGACCCAGATCAATGGTTTTATGTGGAAATAAGTCAAAATCCTGCAGATCATGTATCTAGGGGTCTCACGGTGGCAGGTCTGCTTAATTCAATTTGGTTAACAGGACCTACATTCTTATGGGAACGAGAACTAGCAATATATGAGAGTTCCCCAGAGCTTCTTGTAGGAGACCCAGAGGTAAAGGTCCTGAAAACTGATGCCTTCATGAAGGACAACTTCTTTGAAAGGCTTTCAAGGATTTCAGACTGGAACACAGCCCTCAACGTTATAGCTTGCATTCAAAGATGGCCTAAGAGAGACCGGTCAGGTCCCGTCACTGTATTGAACAATTCTTAAAACCGTTTCGAAATCCTCCCAAAACTTGGTTAGCTTATCACTTAAACATAGTATTAGGCCTGGACGATATGGCAAAAATTTATATCACGATATATTTCCTAATTTTGGTCGATACGATATAATTCCGATATCGATATGGACAATATTAAAAAGCCTCAGGAAAAAACTGCCGAGGACACGCACAATGGTTGTCTGCAAACTGAATTTGCAAAGTCTATAATACCTCCAGGCTCCTCCTATTAAAATTATATAATTTTTTTTTTAAATAAAAACAGTACAAAAAAAAAAAGGTTCACTTTTTATTTGTATTTAGCCTTTACAAACAAGAAATGTGAAATAAACTATCAAATAAATAAAACTCTCAGACTCAGCTTATTAACAATAATATATTTCCATTTAAACTAGAACAGGCTGATTATTCATATACAGTCGAACCGGTTATGTCGCCGGCCTAGGGGGTTGCCAAAAAGCGTCGAGATAACCGATGATCGAGATAACCGAAAACCAATATGGCAGCAATATATTAGCATGTGCTTGAAATTTTATGTATTTATGTGCGTTAATAACTGAGAATGTACATGCACGGGTTTTTGGCATTGCCGCGATTTGTTTGACGCGATCGGCATGCTATAAATATGTACATACATCGGGGCCGGTTCTAGACATGCATATATGAGGGGGCAGACAGAAATGTGAAGGGGGCATATGGTGGCGACAAAGGCGGGAAAGGGGTGGGGTGGTGCTCTGGATAACTGTTTTTGTCATGTAATTGGATTGCACTTTGTCAGGCCTCTGCCCTAAGACCTGTCCAACTTGGGTGTCCCACCTGAAGGCTAAGCTTCTGCTGGTGTAGCTCTTAGGGTCACTGAGGCACACAAAGCCCCTGACCACAGTAAGGTGGCAATCCCTCAGGGGGAAAACTGAAAAGTAAAACAAAAAATAAAATAAAATATTCCTCATCAGATTAAAAACAAGACATTTACCTTAATTGGATGGCCTATATCAAACATATTTGAACCCAACAAAACACTTTTCACTATTGCCAATATTACCAAAACTAAAAAGGGTAGGCTAAGTTATGAAAAAGAAAAAATCAATTCACCGAGTCTTGAAATATAAAACTGAAAAATAGGATCGGTCAGGGTTCATTTCACTACATGTTGTACTTGTTATAACTATGTATGTGACGAATAAAGAATCTTGAAATCACAACGAACAAGTCGCTCAATGAGAATGAATGACGTAACCGACTGGCTAAGCTGCTTCTAGCGCCAAGGTGGTTCAAATGGTACGATCCACACTAGGGGTGTCTAAAATCGTTTTACATAAAATTTTCCTACAAGGTGAGGTTCTTTCTTAAAAAAAAAAAAAACAAGAAAAATGTTAATACCCCCCCCCCCAAACTGCTATTTTTGTCTATTTGGGGGGGGTCTTGATCGGGGGGTACTGGGGGGTACAGTACCCCCCGATCAAGACCCCCCCAAATAGACAAAAATAATTCGAACCATGATCTCACTAGTCACTATGATTTTGACGAGAGAGATTGCTGTTTCCTCCAAACCTTCCGCAATCACGCAGCTCATTTCGCTTTGCCCTGCCTACTGAGAAACTGGCTAATTTGCATACTAACAGTGATTGGATGTTTAGCTGGGGGGAGGGTGAGTAGGGGATCTGCCGAGTGCTGCGTGAGCCCGCGCACAAACAGAAGGCGGAGGGAAAGAGCGAACAAGAAGTGAAACTTATCATCTCGTTTGTGCCTTTTTCAGTGGATTTTTCAGCTACTGTAGTAAATCTTGTCCATATTCAGTTTGTGGGTAATTATTATTTTCTTCCTCAACTTCTAAAAGTTTGATTTAAGGGGGCAGGACGTTTGCTTAAGTGGGCGTTGCCCCAGCGTAGAGCCGGCCCCGACATACATGTTGGCTAACAAAAGGCATACCACCAACTAACAGCAGAGATTTACCAGTATACAATAAAAACCACCGTCGTTTCTTGATACAAACCTTTAATTATATTCTCCAACATTGAAAACACAAAGATCGCTCACAAAATCACAAAAAACCTGCGGGGTGTACTGTAGTTCGTTTTCACAAAAAGCTAACCAGTGTCAAAATTAAATTCACGAGTCATTTCCCTCTGACGCAGCTCTGAAAAGTATCATACACGTGGTTACTATGGTTTCTTTACAAAGTCTAAAATGCTTTGTTGCTTTTGCTTTTAACAGTCTGCTTGAAAACAAATGCTTCAATATTATTTATGCTGTCTAAAAAAGTTTTACCTGGATCACGTTTCACAGCTGCGTTGTTCAGCAAATTACCATGCGAATGCGATTTGAATACGCGCTGTTTAGCACTTGTGATACATTTTTAAAAGCCGGTGAATATATATAATATTCAAATGTATATTGAAATATCGGAAATGTGTTTAAAAATCGTATCACCGTTATCGAAAAAAATTATATTGCGATATATATTGATATCGAATTATTGTCCAGCCCTACATAGTATGTATATTTTGAGTTGAAAATTTGTGTGAAAATTACAAGATTTATTTTGTTTGTGTTGCTAATATAAATCTTTGTAATTTGGTGGCAGTGTAGCAGTGTAGGAGATTGGTGCTCATGCATTTATTTAATATTTATTTGTATTTTGTTCAGTGAATGTATTTTGTTTCATTTTGTTGGCAACATGTTATTATTTGTAATATTATTTGTAAAAGGTTTAATGTAGAGGGTTCCTTGTAACAGTGCCTCCTACTGTTCAGCAGAACAGTCTATTTACGTAATCACATGACCTAGCGTAATGAGCAGCGGAAGGAAGCCCAGGTTAGCAAGCAGAGTGAAGTCAGTGAACAACAGCTAAGAAAAGAAAATCAAAAAGGATTGAAAGAAAGATGTAATGCAGTAATGTCTCCTAACTCTGGTCAGAAGGAGCACACGGTATGTCATTCTTTTGCCTTTTCTTGTTTTAATATGTATGTTTAATATGTATGTTTGTTGAGTTTTCGCTGTCCTGTATACATAGTAGAAGCATGTAGATTGCTTATTTAAGACCCGTAAATGATCATTGTATGTGTAATGGTAGTGTTTCTTTATTTCAGTTTTTCACGGTGGTTCATGGTGTGATTTGTTACATCGATGGAAAAATAAATAAATAAATAAACAAAATTATCACGCTAAACATCAGTTGAATCATGAACTAACTTCTGACAGAAGAAAACACTAGGAGCCGTTATACCTGGGCTTGAACAGCTGACCTACAGGTTATCCCAAAAACCTGCATACACAACGGCCCTTTGCGGATAAGATTGGCCACCCCTGGTCTAATGGTTAAAGCAGACAACTATCTGAGTTTGATTCCCACACCTGTCAGTGTGGCCCTGAGCAACCCTTAGTTGATTCAGGGGGACCCTTCCTATAATCACAGAATGTATGTCATAAGAACATAAGAACTATACAAACGAGAGGAGGCCATTCGGCCCACAAAAATGTGTTTTCGTGAAGAAATCATGACAAACTAACACAAAATGAAGATTTCATTATAACTTGACATTCTGAGTTCATTTCATGAAACCTGCGCTTCCCCTACATAAGAGAACAAAAGAGATATACAAACGAGAGGAGGCCATTCGGCCCATCGAGCTCGCTTGGGGAGAACTTAACTAATAGCTCAGAGTTGTTAAAATCTTATCTAGCTCTGATTTAAAGGAACCCAAAGATTCAGCTTGCACTACATTATCAGGAAGACTATTCCATACTCTGACTACACGCTGTGTAAAGAAGTGCTTCCTTAAATCCAGTTTGAAATGTTCTCCTGCTAATTTCCACCTATGGCCACGAGTTCTTGTATTTGAACTAATGCTGAAGTAACTATTCAGTTGAACAGCATCCAAACCTGTTAGAATCTTATAGACCTGGATCATGTCCCCCCTCAGTCTCCTTTGCTTGAGGCTGAACAGATTTAGCTGAACTAACCTTTCCTCGTATGACATTCCTCTAAGACCAGGAATCATTCTTGTGGCCCTACGCTGCCGGCGCCTGTTCTGCCTGTCATGCCGGCGCCTGTTCTGCCTGTCATGCCGGCGCCTGAACTGCCCGTCTCGCCTGTCCTGCCGGCGCCTGAACTGCCCGTCTCGCCTGTCCTGCCGGCGCCTGAACTGCCCGTCTCGCCTGTCCTGCCGGCGCCTGAACTGCCCGAGGTGTCCGCAGAGGCGCCCCCTGCTGGCCACGTGATGGCGGCGCCCCCTGCTGGCCACACGCTCGTGGTCCTGCCTGAGGCCGCCTCTCCCGTCCTGCCCGCGGCCCTGCTTGAGGCCGCCTCTCCCGTCCAGCCCGACTCTCCTGTCCTGGCCGCAGCTTCAGCTGCACCGCCTGCGGCCACGCCCCCTGCTCTGCCCAAGCCAACACCCTCGGACACCACCCTCTTGACTTCCTCGCCCTTACCCCAGCGAGGCCGACACCCCCCAGGACCCCGCCTTTCAGTAAAGGACGGGGACACAGGCGTCGGGCCCGGGTCCCGCCCGCCCTGCCCCCTGGCTCGCCCGTGCGCCCCCTGGCCGTGGCTCGGTGGCTGCCTGCGGGTCCTGTGGCTCCTGTTCGGCCGTCGCCTCCGGGTCCCCCTCCGGTGCCTCGTCGCCCACCTGCGGTCCCTCCGTCGGCGCCTCGTCGGCCGCCTCCGGGCCCCCCCGCTTCGGCTGGGTGTCGGACGGCGCCTCCCCTGGCTCCGGCTGTGCCTCCGCCTGTTGCGGCTTCCCCCTCCTGCCTGCCTACGCCGGTGTTCCCTCCTGCTCCCTCCTCGTTTCCTTTGTCAGTCCCTCCGTCTGTCTCCTTGTCCCCTGTGTGGTCCCCTCCGGCTCCGGCCTCCCGTCCGCCTGTGGCCCCTGCGGCTGCCTTCCCTCACCCGCCAGGGTTCCCTTGGGCTCCCCGTTGTCCTCCTCCCTTTGTTCCATCTCCTCGTCCCTTTGTCCCTCCTCCGTTCCCGTCTGTCCCTCCTGCCTTTGTTCCTCGTCCCTCTCTGTCTCCTCTGTTCACTCCTCGCCCTGTTCCTCCGTTCTCTGGTCCCCCTGTGTCTTCTGTTTCGGTCTGTTTGTCTGCTTTTCCTGTCCTGTGTCGTGTCTTGTCTTTCTTCTTGTCTCTTGGCCTGTTCTGTGTCTCTGTTCTGCTCCCTGTTTTTGGTTGATGGTCTTGCTTTTTGTCTTTCAGGTCCTGTTCCTTAGTCCCGTCCGTCGCCTCCTCTCAGGCGCGCCCGGAGTGCGCGCCTTTGGGGGGGGGTCCTGTCACGCCCTGCTCCGTCCGCTCCCGATGTGTGCCATGCCCCCTCATTATCCACGTGTGCTTCCCCGATCGTGCCCAGCTGTTCCTTGTTATTTTGGCTTGTCTTCTGTATTTAGTCCGCGTCTGAGTACGTTACCCCAGATCCGTCACTGATGTTTGTTGGTGTCTCTGTCCTGTTGTCCGGAATAAACCCCGTTTGCCTGCATTCTCGGCTTGCTTCGCCTGCTTCCCGGTTCGCTCGCTCACCCTCCACAACAATAACAATGGTTACTGTCAGCATTTTACTAACGAATAACTATTTTCAGCATAGTTCTGCTTCTATTAGGATGTCACTGAGGTTGACCCAAAAAAGTTCAAATTATATGAGCTAGGATGTTTTTATTATTTTTACTATGTCAATAATTTCTACTTTCACCCAGATTGCCTGTAATGGATGCGACAGGTGGTTCCATCTGTCTTGTGCTGGCAGCCCATCAACAGACCTGGACTTTTTTTGTGGCTGGTGTTAATAAAAAGGCCTGAACAATTCAGGGTACTATTTTGAAATTTTATTTATTTTAATTAAACAGACCAGAATGTTGCTTTGTTTTGTGTTATTTATCGGTCTATTTATTTACTTATTTATTTTAATTCAGCGGGCCATTATTTTTGTGTGTTATGTACATTAGAAGGACTGCAAAGCTGAAATTTAACATCAACAACACTAATAATGAAAATGATGCGGTTTATCAAAACTACCTCGCTCAACACGACTCGCCACCCGCAACGTCTAGTGAAACGGGGGTCAAAGACCCCTGTTTCCTACTGTCCTTAGAGACATTATTAACCTTCCTGTGCTGTTAGGGTCAGCACCGACCTGTTTTTAAGTTTAAAAATGCATAAAAGCAGCACATATATTTATGCACACTCTTAAAACAAAAGGCTCCATATTGAACCTTTAAGGGTTCTATAGCTTGGTACATATATGACACCCTCAAAGGTTCTATATGTCACGCCCCGCTCCGTCCGATCCTACTGTGTGCCACGCCCCCTCGTTAACCTCATGTGGAATCCCAGTGTTTTACAGCTGTTTTGGATTGTTGTCATTAGTTCAGTGTATTTAGTCTGCGTTTCCGTTTGTATCCCCAGTCCGGTCATTGACGTTGCTGTCGTGTTTTCCCCGGTCCTGTCTGCGTGCAATAAAGTCACGTTTACCCTGCTTCCTTGGTCAGCTCGTCTGCTTGCCTGCACCACCGATCGTAACATATATAGAACCATTATAGAGGGTTCAATTAAAAGAAATAGCACCTTTTTGAAGGCAATGGTTCTATTTACTCTGGTGAGAACCCCTATAGTTCTATATAGCACCCCCCAAGAACCCTTTTTTCTAAATATATACTGCATCAAAGCTTTTTGACTTTGTCAGGAATCTCTATTTAAACTCATCATCATCATCAACTACCGCTTGTCCGGGGTTCGGGTCGCGGCGGCAGCAGCTTCAGGAGAGGCACCCAGACCTCCGTCTCCCCAGCTACCTCCACCAGCTCCTCGGGGGGGGACACCGAGGCGTTCCCAGGCCAGCCGAGAGATATAATCCCTCCAGCGAGTCCTGGGCCTGCCCCGGGGCCTCCTCCCTGTAGGACATGCACGGAAAGCCTCGGGTAGCCGCCCAGGAGGCATCCGCACCAGATGTCCAAACCACCTCAACTGGCTCCTTTCGACGTGAAGAAGCAGTGGTTCTACTCTGAGGCCCTCCCGGATATCCGAACTTCTCACCCTATCCCTAAGGGAGAGCCCAGACACCCATAGCTCATGACCATAGATGAGGGTAGGGACAAAGATGGACCAATAGATCGAGAGCTTTGCTTTTTGGCTCAGTTCTTTCTTAGCCACGACGGACCGGTTAAGCGCCTGCAAAACTGTAGACGCCGCTCTGATTCGTCTATCCAGCTCCCGATCTCGCCTACCCTCACTCGTGAACAAGACCCCGAGATACTTAAACTCCTCCACTTGAGGCAGTACGTCTTCCCCAACCCGAAGAGGGCAAACCACCCGTTTCCGGCTGAGAACCATGGTCTCGGACTTGGAGGTGCTAATCCTCATCCCTGCCGCTTCGCACTCGGCTGCGAACCGCCCCAGTGCATGCTGGAGATCCCCAGCAGATGAAGCCAACAGGACAACGTCTGCAAAAAGCAGCGAGGCAATCCTGAGGCCACCAAACTGGACACCCTCCACACCCTGGCTGCGCCTAGAAATCCTGTCCATAAATATTATAAACAGGACCAATGACAAAGGGCAGCCCTGGCGGAGCCCAACACGCACCGGGAACACGTCCGACTTATTACCGGCAATGCGGACCAAGCTTCTGCTCCGTTCGTACAGGGACCGGATCGCCCACAACAGCGGACCCCGGACCCCATACTCTCGAAGCACCCCCCACAGAGCACCTCGGGGAACCCGATCGTAAGCCTTTTCCAAATCCACAAAACACATGTAGACTGGATAGGCAAACTCCCAGGCCCCCTCCAGTACCCTTGCAAGGGTATAAAGCTGGTCCAGTGTTCCACGACCAGGACGAAAACCGCATTGTTCCTCCTGAATCCAAGATTAGACTATCGATCTCACCCTCCTCTCCAGTACCCCGGAATAGACTTTCCCAGGGAGGCTGAGAAGTGTGATCCCCCTGTAGCATACCCTCACTATGCGCTTGGGTCTACCAGGTCTGACCGGCTTCCTCCCCTGCCACCTGAGCCAACTCAACACCAGGTGGTGATCAGTTGACAGCTCTGCCCCTCTCTTTACCCGAGTGTCCAAGACGGAAGGTGGCAGATCAGATGATACGATTATGAAATCGATCATCGACCTGTAGCCCCGGGCATGTTCGTACCATGTCCACTTATGGACACCCTTATGCTCGAAGATGGTGTTCGTTATGGACAAATCATGCATTGCACAGAAGTCCAATAACAGAACACCACTCGGGTTCAGATCAGGGAGGCCGTTCCTCCAAATCACCCCCTTCCAGGTCACACTGTCATTGCCCACGTGAGCGTTGAAGTCCCCCAGCAAAACGATGGAATCCCCCCGCGGCACACCAAATAGCATACCGCTAAGGGAATCCAAGAAGGCCAGGTAATCTGAACTTACATTCGGCGCATAAGCACAGATGACAGTCAGAGACCTATCCACGACCCGAAGGCGCAGGGAAACAGCCCTCTCGTTCACCGGGGTAAACTCCGTTGTTAATTCACCGAGCTGTGGGGCCACCAATAGCCCCACCCCAGCCCGGCGTCACTCACCCGCCGCAACTCCAGAGTAAAAGAGCGTCCAGCCCCTCTCCAGGAGATTGGTTCCAGAACCCAAGCTATGTGTTGAGGTGAGCCCGACTATATCTAGTCGATACCTCTCAACCTCACGCACAAGCTCAGGCTCCTTCCCCACCAGAGAGGTGACATTCCATGTCCCGAAAGCCAGTTTTGTCAGCCGGGGATCAGACCGCCAGGGCCTCCCTTGGCCGCCACCCGATCCACAAAGCACCGAACCCCTGACATTCCCCCTGCGGGTGGTGGGCCCACCTGGGGACAGTCCCGCGTGCCTCTTTCGGGCTATGCCCGGCCGGGCCCCACGGGCCAAGGCCCGGCCACCAGGCGCTCGCCAACGGGCCCCTCCCCCAGGCCTGGCTCCAGGGTGGGGCCCCAGTGACCCTAGTCCAGGCGAGGGAAACGGGACTTTGCTTTTAAACTTTTTCATGGGGTTCTTTTGGATTGCTCTTTGTCTGGCCCCTCCCCTGGGACCTTTTTGCCTTGGGAGACCCTACCAGGGGCTATTGCCCCCGACAACATTGCCCCCAGGTTCACGGAGGCACGCAAACCCCTCCACCACGATAAGGTGGCAATCCAAGGCGGAGCACGCAGACAGATGTCCAATATGTCTATTTAAACTAAATGAATTAAAACAAAATCAAGGTAAGGCATGCCCATACGTGTGACAATAAAAAGGCATTCATTCATCCATAATATGTCGGACACAATGGCACTGAGCACGAGGGAGTCCGTGGTGTGGCGCGACGAGACACGCGAGCTGCTAGCTGATGTAACGCTGCAAACGGTGGGGGCTCTGACATTCTTAAGGTGCGGCTATCTATCACCGAGACACTTTTAGCCAGGATCGTGTATATTTGCGCTTAATGCTGCTGTCAATGTCGGGGTTTTGTTGAGTCTTATAGGGAGCTGGCTAGCAATAACATTTTTAGCTGGTCTTTTTATTCAGTACATACACGCTTTAGAAGAAAACCTAATCACCATTAAAAAAAATAATAAATAAACGTACAAAACTATTGAAATCCCCCAGAAGCATGTGCATATTTTTCTGGTTTGCATGTTGTGTGTGGTTGCCTAAGCACAGTCGGCCTGGTGTTTGATCGGTGATGGAGAAGTGTACTGTCGTGGGGACAGTAAACTACATGCGCCTATGCCAACATGTGTTTAAGTATAGCCAGGGGTGCCGTAAGGGGGAGGAAAGCTAGGAGGATTCCAAGGGCCCCTGAGTGACAGGGGCCCTAAAAAATTAGGAAAATAACTGGACTGGTTTGGACTGGGGGGCCTAATATGATATGCTTTCATGGGGCCCAAAATCTCTAGCAACGCCCCTGAGTATAGCTACAAACATGGATGCTTTCTTTAACGTAAAACAGTTAAAGGCTCATTCGGTTTTGTTAACATTCTTAATTTGATTAATTTCAAGTAGCCTCTAATCACCTTATATTTGTTCTGATTTACTGTAGTCAACAATCAGAGTATTTTAAAACAATGGCACTGAAATGTCACCACATGTTAAAGCTAACAAGGTAACATGATTATATCAGTGGAACAAACCAGTCGCCGGTATGTATAGACAGATCATGTGTTGCTCAACAAATCGACACATTTTGAAATCTATTTGTCTTTAAACAAAAATATTGGGAATAAAGCGTTGCGTTTTAAAAGGCAGACACTGAGGCCGAATTTAAATTGGTCACAATTATATATTTTTTTCTGCAGCTAGAAGTGTCCGCTGAGCCTGATTTTAATTGGCATGTTGGTAGGATTCTTGCAGTAGAAGCTATGTAGTGAATTGCGGTACTCTGAAATTAAGTGATACGTGTATTAGAATCGTGAAGTGTCATCTTCCTTTGTTTTAGGTTCACCCCAGGCATGTTTATGAAATGTATTGTAATATCAAACAGTGTGTGATGAATTTCTGAAGGCATTTTAAATATGACCATTTCGTGGAAACGTCTCATGGAAAAATGTAGTTGCAGTTTGTCAGGACTAAAGACTGTTTGGCTAATATGACATGGTGAACAAATGCATATTAATGTTCCTGGAGCCGAAACCTTGCGTGTTCCAGTGATCCCAGGAGCTAAGTTGCCCGGGGCTTTATGCCCCTGGTAGGGTCACCCGAGGCAAACTGTTCCTGGGTGAGGAACCAGACGAAGTGCAGCTCAAAAGACCCCTTATGAAGAAAAACATGATGGAAACACATTTTCTTTTTTTTCTTTTTTTTTTTTCTTCCCCCCTGTCGTGTCCGGCAGTTTTGCAAGCAGGATGTTAGTCTGGGTGCTTTATTGTGCCAACACTTTTATTTTGCCAAGTGGAGCTTCGGATTTAAGCTCCTCTTGTTACTTGAGGTATACTCTTTATTAATCGGTTGTATGTCATTGCGCCACAAAGCCGGAGCTGACAGGGGGGGTTAGTGGGAAAGAGATAGAGAGAGAAAGTGAGAAAGGAGAGAAAGGGGTGAGAGACAGAGGAAGTAGAAAAATAAATAAATGCATAATAAAAATAAAAATAAAATAAGGAGGGAGGTCAGAGAGAGAGACAGGGAAAGAGAAATAATACATAAACAGTAGAACAAAAAAGAAAGAGTAATAAGAGGACAGCTTCTGCATCTTGCTGCTTTACACCGTATCATCACACCAGCTGCTGTATCTGAAAGATAAGATCCAGGGACACACACAAACAGTATACACACAAAGAAACCAGTGGTACTATTATGACATGGGAATGTGCTTGTGTCAGTATCTGCTCCTGGAATTAAATACGTTAATACCAACGAAAGAAAATAAATATATATGCATAAGCAGACCACCAGGAACACTGTCTAAATATCGTCGTACCCGTATCTGCATCTGAGAGGAGGGAGTGGAAGCCACACACCAACTTTCACACACACTCTCACACCCACACCCATACAAGGAGAAACAGGGGTAAAATAGGGGATGAGAGCCCTAGGCTCTCCTGTGTGTATGTGTGCGTGCATGTCTATGTGTGTGTGCGTTCTAAGTGTATGTGTGTTGATATGAAAGTGTGTGTATGTGTGCGTGTGCATATGTACGTATATGTGTGTGTGTGTACGCATACGTGTATGTGTTTGTGTACGCATCTGTGTATGTGTGTATGTTTGTGTGTTGTGAGTGTATGTATGAGTGTGCAGGTTAACATGGAATGATTCCCAGTGAGTGTGCGAGGCCACAACAACGCCGCCCCGGAGCCCCCAGACGGCCGGGAAAGCCCCGACGGGTCATGGACCCAGCCGCCCCACAGCGGCCAGGTACCCGGGCCCCCCGCTACCGGAAGGCTGCGCGTCCACCCAAGGAAGGCAGGGGGGGAGGCACCGGGCGCCCCCCACCGGCGAGCACGAGCCAGGAACCCCACGGCCACAGGCGGCAGCGCGCCGCCCCCCCCCGGGGGCCGGCCACGCAGGCACGGATAGAGCCCGGAGCACCCGCACACCCCGTGGGGGCCCCGCCAGCCCCGGGGAGACCCGCCCCCCCCAAGAACCCCCACCCGGGGGACCAGGGGGACGCCCCGAGAGCCACCAAGCACACCCGCCCCTGGCTACCCCGACCCCCCCTCCCCCAAGCCCAGATCCCAACCCTCCCTCCCCAGCCCCCGTACCCTCCCTCCCCCAAGTCCCCTCACTGCCGCCCCCACACCACCCCATCATCCACGTGCTCCCCGTACCAGGACAAACATGCAGACACACCGATCCATGTATGCACTCATACACACACTCAGACACACACTCCCAGTCACACCTGCTCGTCTTTGATGTCCGGCAGCAGATGCCCTGGACTTGCCCAGTGGACGGCCCAGAGGATGTTCCCCACCCCCCCAGATCGCAGGCGAGCGGGCACCCCGCCGGAGACCGGCAGCACCCCACAGATGCAGCCGCCCCACCCCCAAGCCCACCCACCGGCGCCCGCCGCCCCCGCCACACCCAGGACCCCTCACCCCGTCCGCCCCCCAACCGCCCCCCACCCACCTTGATCATTGATGGTGTACATGTGTGTGAGCTAAGGTGTCGTTGAGATATGGGGGAGCATATGGGGAAAAGACACCCACCGGCCCCCCCAAGCCCTAAGTGTCTAAAGTGGAGTTAAAATAGAGGGGAAGGGAGCTGCGCAGTCCAGCTGCGGGCTGCAGAAGCAGCCGACCCAGGACCTGCCCAGCTCCCCCCGCCCTCCAAGGCCCTATGTGGAGGAGTGGTGTGACGTGGATGTATTGTCTAAAATGCAGTTAAGATAATGAGGGGGGGATGAGTGGCTAATCGCCCCCCCTTCCCTCTGTGTGGTGCGGTGTGATGTATATATGTGGCGTCTAATGTGTAAGATGGGGGGTGAATAGCTGATCACCCCCCATTACCTATGTGTGGTGTAGGTGGATGCGGGCCGGCAGGGGGGGGCGTGGGGCGATAGTCGACAGTGCAGCAGGGCAGCGGGCGCCAGGCAAGGCACGCCCGGACGCACGGCGCCAACACCCAGGGGGACACCCCCGCCCCCCGCCGCAGCGCCCCCCCGCCCCAACCCAAGGAGGTGTCTGGGGCCTCATCTGCGCCGGCATCGCCGACGAGCCATTCATACCCAGATACCCACATTCACCAAACACTCGCACCCCACCACACCCGCACCACCCCAACCCCAATGTGCTCCCCCGTCCCAGGCCATACATGCAGACAAACAGAGCATGCATACTCACCGGATACACACATACAGACACGCACGCCCAACACGCACACCCTCACCAGATACACACACAGACACGCACGCCCACACGCACACACTCACCAGATACACACACACAGACACGCACGCCCACACGCACACACTCACCAGATACACACACACACAGACACGCACGCCCACACGCACACACTCATCTCGAGGCCCAACAGCAGATGCCCTGGAATTGTCCAGTGGTCGGCTCCAGAGGCTGTTCCCCCACCCCCCAGGTCGCAGGCTAGTGGCCCCCCGCCGAAGGCCGGCAGCCCCCCACGGACGCCGCCGCCCCGCACCCGGGCCCGTCCGGCAAAAACACCCGCCACCCCCGCCATCCCCCAACTCCCCCGGTTCGCCCACCACCCCCCTTGATCAGTGGGAATGGGTGTGTGTGTGGAGCTAGGGTGCAGTTAAAATGTGGGGGGACACAAGTGGGGGATGGATACCCCAGCCAGAGCTGCGGTCCTCCCCCCCCAGCCCCCACAGGCCCTCAATGTCTAAAGTGGAGTTAAAATAGAGGAGAAGGGAGTCGCGCTGTCCAGCTGTGGGCTGCCGAAGCAGCCGACCCAGGACCTGCACAGCTCCCCCCACCCTCCAATGCCCTATGTGAAAAAGTGGTGTGACATGAATGTATGTCTAAAGTGCAATTAAAATAATACAGAGGGGGGTGAGTGGCTAGTCACCCCCCCCTTCCCTCTGTGTGATGCAGTGTGGTGTTGTGGGTGTGGTGTCTAAAGTCAAAGAGATGGGGGGTGACTAGCTGATCACCCCCCAGTACCTATATGGAGTGTGGTGTAGGTGGGTGTGGGCTGTAGGGGCTGTGGGGGAATAGGTGGTAATGCAGCAGGGCAGCGGGCATCCAGCACGACGCGCCCGGATGCGCGGCGCCAACGCCCACGGGGGCGCTACCCCCCCCGCCGAAGCACCCCCGCCCCAACCCGAGGGGGGTATCCGGAGCCTCATCTGCGAAGGCCTCGCTGACGAGCCGCTCTCACACAAACACCTACACTCACCAGACAGACTGACCTGGGACCTATACCCTCTATACCCTGCCCCGGTGCCCTCCCCCCAGAGGCCAGCATGCCCAGAGGCTCCCAGAGTGACACCCTAGTCAGTCCCACATGGGAAGGGGCGCCCAGGGGGAGACCGGCCCCCCCGGCACTGACGAGGCCCCCACCCCACTAGCGGGCCCCCCGGAACCCCGCGCTCCACCCCGCACCCACGAGGCCACGAGTTACCTTTGTAGGTAATTGTAGATTTAATTCATCATGTCCGTATTTAACCCGCATTATATATTTAAGTTGGTGGTACTCTAGAAACTTGCTTCTCTGAATATTGTATTGTGAGACAAGTTCTTCAAATGAAATAAATTGTCCATTTTGGATAATATGCTCTAGATACCGTATGCCTTTATCCCTCCATACAGTGAAATTTAACACTTTCTTGTTCAGTAGGATGTCTGGATTGTTCCAGATGGGCGTTCGTTGGCATGGGGTTAGCGAGGATTTGTTTAATTTAAGAAAGTCCCACCAGGCTGTCAGAGATGTTCTAATATTAATACTTAGGAAACATTTATGGTGTTTGATACTAGAGCTGATAAATGGCAAATCGGAGATATCTAAATTATCACAGAACTCCTGTTCTACATTTAACCATAGTCTGTCTAGCGGGCTTGGATTAATCCATTTCAAAACATATTGTAATCTATTGGCAAGAAAGTAGTAGTAAAAATTTGGCAAATCTAAACCTCCGCATTGTTTAGTCTTTTGTAAGGTTTTTAAACTAATTCTTGGTGGTTTATCCTGCCATAGAAATTTGGAAATGTGTGAATTTAATGAATTGAACCAGGCAGAAGAGGGTTTATAGGGGATCATTGAGAACAAATAGTTAATTTTGGGTAGAACCATCATTTTAATAGAGGCCACCCTCCCCATGAGTGATATGGGCTGGGTTTTCCACCGTATAAGATCGTCTTCTATTGTTTTAAGAAGTGGAGTAAAGTTTAATTTTTGCAGGTCTGACAACCTGGGGGAAATATTTATACCTAAATATTTGATATTTCCTGATTGTAATGTAGTAGTTGGCGCATTTTGAAAATCGCAGTTTATAGGCAGGACTGTGGATTTTGACCAGTTGATGGAATACTCAGAGATTGATGAAAATCTTTCTATGACTGAAATTGTGTGAGATAGGGAGGATTGAGAGTTTGGAAGGAAAATTAATACATCATCTGCATAAAGACTTATCTTATGAAGCTCATTTTTAATTTGAATACCTGCAATATCTCTATTTTGTCTTATCATGGCTGCTAGAGGTTCAATAAAAATAGCGAAGAGAGAGGGGGAGAGTGGGCAGCCTTGTCTAGTACCCCTCTGGAGAAGAAAGCTTGGTGAAGTTTGGTCGTTTGTCCTGACTGATGCATTAGGAGAGCTGTATAGAATTTTAATCCAGTTAATAAAAGATGATCCAAACCCAAATTTATTTAGTGCTGCTATAAGAAATTTCCAATTTACCCTGTCAAAAGCCTTTTCTGCATCTAAAGAAATAATTGTAGTTTCTAGTTTGTTGATGGTAGAGTAATCCATTAAGTTAATTAACCTGCGTGTGTTGGCTGCCGACTGTCTACCTTTGATGAAGCCTGTTTGATTAGGGTGTATTATGAAAGGGGTGACTTTCTCCAGTTTTTTTGCTAAAGCTTTACATATTAATTTCAGATCTGTGTTTATTAGTGATATGGGACGATAACTAGATGGGAGCGTGGGGTCCTTACCTGGTTTTAGGAGTAAACTAATATTGGCCGAGTTCATAGTTCAATTTCAATTCAATTTCAAAAAACTTTATTTGTCCCCGAGGGGCAATTTAAAAGGTAAAGTTAAAGGTAATTTGCCGCTTTCTCTAATATGACATACCATTCTATGGAAAGTGGGCTCTAACGTAGTCCAAAATTCTTTATAGAATTCTGCTGGAAAACCATTTGGTCCCGGAGCCTTATTGTTGGCCATATGCTGAAGGGCATCATGGAGTTCTGCCACTGAAATGGGTGCCTGCAGTGCCATTACCTGATCTTCCTGTAATTTTGGAAGATTTATATTGTTAAGGAATTCATCAATATCAGCCTGTGGTGGATCAATCTGTGACTTATATAAATTTTCATAGAAATTTCTAAAGGTGTTGTTTATTTCATCTGGGTCATGTGTAATATTACCTAATAGGTCTTTTACGGAAGAGATTGTTGTTTTTTCCTTGTTCAGCTTTAATTGGTTGGCTAAAAATCTACCTGATTTGTTGATTTGTTCGAAATTTTCCAGTCTAAGCCTTTGTACCAAGAACTGTGTTTTTTTCTCATTAATCTCGTTTAATTTAAGTTTTGTTTTCCTTAATTCATTCAGAATGGGAAACACATTTTCCCTTGCCCGGACGCGGGTCACCGGGGCCCCCCCCCTGGAGCCAGGCCTGGGGGTGGGGCTCGATGGCGAGCGCCTGGTTGCCAGGCCTATATCCATGGGGCCTGGTCGGGCACAGCCCGAACAAGGCACGTGGGTCCCCCCTCCAATGGGCTCACCACCTATGGGAGGGGCCATAGGGGTCGGGTGCATTGTGAGCTGGGCAGTGGCCGAAGGCGGGGACCTTGGCGGTCCGATCCTCGGCTGCAGAAGCTAGCTCTAGGGACATGGAATGTCACATCTCTGATGGGGAAGGAGCCTGAGCTGGTGCGCGAGGTTGTGAAGTTCCAGCTAGACATAGTCGGGCTCACCTCGACACACGGCTTGGGCTCTGGAACCAGTCTTCTCGAAGGGGGTTGGACCCTCTTCCACTCTGGAGTTGCCTGCGGGGAGAAGCGCCGAGCGGGGGTGGGCATACTTATTGCCCCCTGGCTGGGCGCCTGTACATTGGGGTTTACCGCAGTGGACGAGAGGGTAGCCTCCCTTCGCCTTCGGGTGGGGGGACGGGTTCTGACTGTTGTTTGTGCTTATGTGCCTAGCGGCAGTTCAGAGCACCCACCCTTTTTAGAGTCCCTGGAAGGGGTGTTGGAGAGCACTCATTCTGGGGACTCTTTTGTTCTGCAGGGGGACTTCAATGCTCATTTGGGCAATGACAGTGAGACTTGGAGTGGCGTGATTGGGAGGAACGCCCCCCCCCGATCTGAACCCGAGTGGTGTTCTGTTGTTGGACTTCTGTGCTCGTCATGGATTGTCCATAATGAACACCATGTTCAGGCATAAGGGTGTTCATATGTGCACCTGGCACCAGGACACCCTAGGCCGCAGTTCGATGATCGACTTTGTATTCATGTCACCGGACTTGCGGCTGCATGTCTTGGAGACTCGGGTGAAGAGAGGGGCGGAGCTGTCAACTGATCACTACCTGGTGGTGGGTTGGCTCCGCTGGTGGGGGAGGAAGCCGGCCAGGCCTGGCAGGCCCAGCATATAGTGCGGGTCTGCTGGGAACGTCTGGCGGAATCCCCTGTCAGGACGAGTTTCAACTCCTACCTCCGGCAGAACTTCTCCCATGTCCCGGGGGAGGTGGGGGACATTGAGTCCGAATGGGCCATGTTCCGCGCCTCCATTGTGGAGGCGGCTGACCGGAGCTGTGGCCGTAAGGTGGTCAGTGCCTGTCACGGCGGCAATCCGCGAACCCGCTGGTGGACACCAGTGGTGAGGGATGCCGTCAAGCTGGAGAAGGAGTCCTATCGGGCCTTTTTAGCCTGTGGGACTCCAGAGGCAGCTGACGGGTACCGGCAGACCAAGCAGGATGCAGCTTCGGCGGTCGCTGAGGCAAAAACTCGGGTTTGGGAGGAGTTTGGTGAGGCCATGGAAAACGACTTCCGGACGGCTTCAAGGCGATTCTGGTCCACCATCTGGCGGCTCTGGGTGGGAAAGTGGTGCAACATCAACACTGTTTATGGTGGGGATGGGGTGCTGCTGACCTCAACCCGGGATGTTTTGGGTCGGTGGAAGGAGTACTTCGAAGACCTCCTCAATCCCACCGACACGCCTTCCAATGTGGAAGCAGAGTATGGGGACTTGGGTGTGGACTCCCCTATCTCGGGGGCGGAGGTCACTGAGGTGGTCAAAAAGCTCCTCGGTGGCCGAGCCCCGGGGGTGGATGAGATCCGCCCAGAGTTCCTTAAGGCTCTGGATGCTGTGGGGCTGTCCTGGTTGACACACATCTGCAGCATCGCGTGGACATCGGGGGCAGTGCCTCTGGACTGGCAGACCGGGGTGGTGGTCCCCCTTTTTAAGAAGGGGGACCAAAGGGTGTGCTCCAACTATAGGGGGATCACACTCCTCAGCCTCCCTGGTAAGGTCTATTCGGAGGTTCTGGAGAGGAGGGTCCGTCGGATTTTCGAACCTCGGATTCAGGAGGAGCAGTGTGGTTTTCGCCCCGGCCATGGAACAGTGGACCAGCTCTATACTCTCCGCAGGGTCCTGGAGGGTGCGTGGGAGTTTGCCCAACCAGTCTACAGTACATGTGCTTTGTGGACTTGGAGAAGGCATTCGACCGTGTCCCTCGGGGAGTCCTGTGGGGGGTGGTCCGGGAGTACGGGGTGCTGGGCTTCCTTTTAAGGGCTGTTCGGTCCCTGTATGACCGGTGCCAGAGTCTTGTCCGGATGGGAGGCAATAAGTCGGACTTGTTTCCGGTGAGGGTTGGACTCCGTCAGGGCTGCCCTTTGTCACCGATTCTGTTCATAGTTTTTATGGACAGAATTTCTAGGCGCAGCCAGGGAAGTCTGGGTTTCCCTGCTGAGACTGCTGGCCCCTCGACCCGACCTCGGATAAGCGGGAGATAATGGATGGATGGATGGATAGATTTTTCCATCCAGCAAAATACAAATTACAAAATGCTCAAAAGGAAATGAATACACATTTTTAATGCATTTAACTGAAATACTGCCCATTCTCAGAACACAGAACATGCCACTTCTTGACAGTATCGTCGTTCAAGTTCTTTCGATTGATGGATCTTAGCCAAGTTTTCTGTAGCCTTTCCGGCAGCTCTTTTGTCTCTTTGCCTTTATTTGTACGATCCGAAGGTATACAGAAGAAACTTAGATTCGAGGTTTTCTTGCTGCTGTTGTCACTCGCACCCCGGTGAAATGGCCGCCGCCTCGTTTTCATTTCTGCGTACCTTGGAAAATGACGTCAACTTAATACTACCCATTAGTCTAACATCGCAATATGCTACAGTTTACTGTAGGTTGTCTTGTACAGGGTTTCCCGATGTGAGGACCGGTCGGGCGATGATTTCCGCAGTATGTTAAAGATTTTAAAAAGTCCATCGTAACGGCTGTAGCCATAGATCTTTCACGTTTGGCAAAATCTACTGTATAAGGGGGTAACACATGGTCTAGTACTGATAGCGTATTTGCATCTATAAATTGATGTAGCTTTTCATGATCGTAATTAATAATCGAGACGTACATTTTGATTAATGTTTGCTGACAGAGCAGAAGAGCTGCATTGGAGTAGCGATGCCGTTATAGCTCAAGTATGCGTCGTGATTTCAGCTTTCTGTTTCTCCTGAACCCAAGATAAAACGATGGGTATGGAGTTAATTTAGTGCCAAAAGTATCAATCAAAATTTTGAAAACCGCAAGCAAATCATTAAGTATCAGAATGAAAATTTGTATTCCAAATATCAAAAAAGTCAAATAAAATAATTTTATCCTTCTTCTCTAATTTGTTTTGCTTTTGGAATGTTTTTCTTTGCTTTTGGAATTTTGTTTTTTGCTTTTGGAATATTTTTCTTTGCTTTTGGATTTTTTTTTTGCTTTTGGATTTTTTTTTTGCTTTTGACTTTTGGCACTGTTTTAACGGGTGGGCGGGCCTTAGCAGCTTACACGTCTATTGGTCAGCTGGAATTTGGAGTGAACACGCCTTTAACCATCTGAGCACGCCCACTCCATGACGCATCAGAACATCGCAACATAGCGGGAAGCTCCGGAGCCAGTTTACAGCATGGAATTGCATCTTTGTAGTTGTATAATAGTCTACTTTTATTAGGAATCGGTGTATGCAACACATATTTCGCGTTCATAAAATGTCACCAACCCATCCAATTCAGTAACTTTCGCTATTCCACCAACGCGCTGACCAGGGAAGTTGCTAGCTATTGAAAAGATGAGAGGCTAAGTCAAGTTTACCTGGGGCACCGCAGTTAAGTTAGCTTCGTATTCGATATTCAGTTTTCAGGCTTTAATAACATTTAACGGAAGTAAGGTGGGGCGTTTTTAATGTCAGAATCTTGATGTCCAGTACACAGACAACGATGCACACCGATTATTTTTGCGCTTCAAACCATTTCGTGATTTGTGCAAAATCGTGTTAATAGCTAATATAATAGGCCCTGTCAGCTATAATGACATGGTGGTTTAGCATTTTGGGCTCATGGTGACTGTTGCACACCCCTTTCTTTCCCAGATTGCTTTACATACGATTTTTAATTAATTTTTGAATGTTCGAAGGTATCCGTATAATGTGCAATGGGATAATACATGAATGGGTTAATAACTTTAAAACTAGATAAGACAGGCACACATCTAGTGAAGTGTGCTTTGATCAGTGGACTACAGGGAACAATGCACACCCCTTGGATTTTCAGATTATTTTTGTCTGTAATAGTTACTAATTATTATATTGCATCCATTTAAAGTGCAATGGAGCAACACACTATAAGGGGTTAACAGCTCTGAAACAATTTTAAAATGGGACAGCCATGTCCTATGAAGTGTGCCTTGATCAGTGGACTCTGGAGGACAATGCACACCTCAATTAGTTTTATGCCAGTGCGTCCCCCTCCCCCCCCCTCACATTCAAAATGCTTCTGACGCCCATGGATATAATAGAGATAACACATATTAATCAATAAATAAGTTGTAAAGTGTGATTAAGGCAGTGCACCGTGGGACAAAGCAAATGTACCGCAGCTGAATTGCTTGATTATGTGTTTCGTCACATTTAATACATTAGCATTAAGCTTTAGTGTGTTGCCTCAATGACATGTAATATGGATACAGCGCACTAATTAATACCTGTTAGAGAGAAAGTTATTCTGAAAATGTAAGGGGTGTGCATTGTCCCCCAGGTTCCCCTGATCAAGGCAAACTTCAGCTGGAAGCTAGAAGCTTTAGCTAGAAACTTCCCTGGTCAGCGCGTTGGTGGAATAGCGAAAGTTACTGAATTGGATGGGTTGGTGACATTTTATGAACGCGAAATATGTGTTGCATGCACCGATTCCTAATAAAAGTAGACTATTATACAACTACAAAGATGCAATTCCATGCTGTAAACTGGCTCCGGAGCTTCCCGCTATGTCGCGATGTTCTGATGCGTCATGGAGTGGGCGTGCTCAGATGGTTAAAGGCGTGTTCACTCCAAATTCCAGCTGACCAATAGACGTGTAAGCTGCTAAGGCCCGCCCACCCGTTAAAACAGTGCCAAAAGTCAAAAGCAAAAAAAAAATCCAAAAGCAAAGAAAAATATTCCAAAAGCAAAAAAAAAAATTCCAAAAGCAAAGAAAAACATTCCAAAAGCAAAACAAATTAGAGAAGAAGAAGGATAAAATTATTTTATTTGACTTTTTTGATATTTGGAATACAAATTTTCATTCTGATACTTAATGATTTGCTTGCGGTTTTCAAAATTTTGATTGATACTTTTGGCACTAAATTAACTCCATAGATGGGCTGCTTTGTTGCCAAGACTGTGGTTAATAGTTACTGTCTTTTATGATTGGTTCACCCTAGTTAATTCTAGCTTTAGTTATTGCAAGTAATTTACCTTCACTGGTCCAGAAAAGCGACACAGCGATGTTACATTTAACTGCACCAATTAAGGCTGTCGAAGCATCGAAGGATTTTACAGCCCCGACTTTTATTGCGACTTCGGTCACAATAAAATGTCTAACACCGCGTCAGCCTTGCTGTGGGAAATGTCTGAAACATACCATGCACGCTGGTAGGGCAACAATATGTTGTGGGCAAACATGTGAAAAGAAATCCATCGATTATGTAACTTCAGTTTTACTGTATGCATGCCACTGGTACAAGTTATGTCGATGTTTCACACGACAGGTACCCGCCGGTAAATATTTATACGTACAAAGCTCAACCGATATTATGTACGAGATTCAGTTATTAATGTTTTATAAAATTGATCTATTTTCTGTTGTAACAGTCCAGACATTTTGAATTATACAAAAAGTATACTTTTTTGCGACACTTTCTGTCGCAGTAAGATGATGTTTTCGCCATCTGAGCCAATTGGAGAATTTACGTCATCGAACTGCGTCTCTGCCCCGCTACATCGGAAGCTTTTTCAGAGGCGGCGGAAGATCACGAAAATGGCGGCGGTGTCCACAGTTTCAATGCAGGACAGTAGCCCAGCAAGAGAACTTGGTATTCAGACTGGTAGTGCCCTAGTAGTCGGAGATAGGATAAAAGTAGAGGAGGGAACAGGTAAATGCTATAATTAAGATCTTAGTCAATCACATTCTTTTCCCAGATGTATTGTACAGACAAGGAATCGCAGTCAGCTAGCCTGTTAGTCGGAGTTACTTATGTTATACATATATACACACAACTTTCTTTGTAACTGTTTCTTTGGATTTTGTCTAATTATTCGTGCCTGATGTTATACGACAGACACTTGGATTTTTTAAATGTACTTTATTTATACATGTATGGAGGTGGATATAATATTTAAGTGATTTATGCGTAACTACCGTGCTCAGGGTACGCCGTGAAAGCGTTCTGCGATCTGTTGTTTATGACGTTTTTTGTTTTCCACCACTTTGCTAAATGTTTCATCTTTGTTATATCATTGCTGTTTTTTTCATTATTAAAATCACTTCTTTTCAGAATAGCTTTCTAGGAAACTAATTTTGAACCAGATAAATAAATTTTGTTTCCGATTGGTGATAATAAAAAGGACTGATATTTTAGTGGAAAGAGTATTTGAGTATTTTTGTTATTATTCCATAGGACACCATATTTTTGCGATGTAATCTGAATGTCAGTCTGCTCCTCTCCACAGAAGCAGAGAAGCAGAGTCGGATGAATGCCCTGCTGGAAAGGCTCCATGCTAAATACAATACTGCACGCCCATGGCAGGAAACCAGCAAGGTGGTCCGGCAGGCTATGGTGAGTGGGGGTGCTGGTATGCTTAGGGGAGGCCGCAGGAGCTTTCGGTGCAACATTGCTTTGTCATTGTTTGCACATCTAAATGTTCTGAGGCTTCCCTGGGGGGAGAATGGGAAAGTGTGCATAGTGAAGTTTCCTACATTGCTGCAAAATGTTTGTTAGACTGGTGCAGCGGCCTCACGGCAGTGGGGAGGGATGTGGGGGAGGGGCCTTGTGATTAAGACAGTCTATGGGTAGCATTCTGCGGTTCGGCAGGGGTGTAGGGGGTGTCGTAGGTGTACAGGCTGGTCCAGCAATGAAGAATGGTAACGTGCTAAGAATTTCTGCCCACCAGGAGAAGCGTGGGGTAATGAATGCTACTGGCCATCAGCTTCTTCTCACATGCCTAGAAACGCTGCAGCGTGCCCTGAAAGGTAAGTGGTGAGAAGTGAATCTGGGTGCCATTTGGGGCCTCAGCCGCCTACCTTGTATGTGCTTCACAACTTTCATTTATGGTCTCTCATCTCAGTGATCTCCCTGCCCTCTATGACGGACCGTCTTGAGTCCATTGCTAGACAGAACGGGTAAGTTCAGGGGACGCAGCCTTCATGCAGTCTGTTGGTCAAATTTGACTGAGAGGTGTAAGTGATGGCAGAGCCTAAATTGAGCCCCCTGCTGCCCCTGAATAGGCTAGGCTCCCACCTCAGCCCCTCTGGGACAGAGTGCTACATCACATCAGACATGTTTTACGTCGAGGTGCAGCTAGACACGGGAGGACAGCTGGTAGATGTCAAGGTGGCGCATCATGGAGAGAATCCTGCGGTGAGTTCTGCTTATTTGGAGCTGAGGGGGAGAATAGGATGAACAGGAATATGAGAAGGGGGTTTCTGTGGATGGTGGAATTATATGTGGCAAATCAAATATTTTTTTAGCTAGTGATGTTTCACCCTTGCACTCTGCTGGCTCTTGTTCTCTTACAGAGCTGCCCAGAGCTTGTCCAGCACCTTCGGTATGGCCTACACTGAACACTCATGCCCTTTCCTGTAGCTCACTCTGGTTGTTGCAGTGAGCCACATGCTGATCTGTCCCCTCTTCTGTTTGCCTGTAGAGATAAGAACTTTGAGGAATTCTCCAAACACCTCAAGGGTCTGGTCAACTTGTATAAACTCCCTGGAGACAAGTAAGTCCCTCAACCTCTTTCACACCAAGCCGGTACTGGTGTCGGTGCTCAGCTGGTACTGGCCTGGAGCTCACATCAGCCCCACCAAATATCGTTTGACATTGACACGGCACTTGGTGCTGAAAGAGTAGAAAGATGACGTCAGTGTGTGTGTGTTGCGGTGGGAGGGGTACTGTTTTGGAAGTAAAGACAAAAATGGAGGAACATGCAAAATTCGATGAACGCAAGACTTTTTTTGAATTTACTGCAAAAATAATGATTATATTATTTATTTAGCTTTATGTGCCCTGCAAGGAAGTCCTCCAACCTACAGGGAAACTTGGGGGTTGGTGGCAGGATTGGCATTCTAGCCACTGGAAAAAATTACACTGGTTCATTCGGACTAGTGTGGTGCTGAAGTATCACCCACTGCACCCGCTGCACTCAGGTTCGTCATGTGATAGGTGCGGCAATGTGCTGTAATCAGCGTACGCCCCTTACCTCTCTCTTTATATGTTATTGTTCCTGGTTTTAACCCAACACAGTTCATTTGAAATTTGAGTGCCCCAAATTTACATTTTAAAGCAATTTGTGCAATCATAGATTGTTGTAACAGCGCAAATGCGTCACTTATGTACATTTATGCTGATATGACAAGAAATTACTGTGCATTTTAACCTTTATATTGCAGCTGATGTATGAATTAGCATAGAAAGGATAAAATATATAGTAATTTCTTGTCAAATCAGCGCCAACATAACCAAGCATTTAACGATATGCTGTTATGTCTGACGGATCCTTGCAAGTTAAAGTTCATAATCACATTACAAGTAAACACAACAATAACAACTTAGCCAATTCCTCCAAAGCGGTCATGGAGATCAGGGGGGTATTCCAGAAAGCAGGTTATGTGACATACCTGGGTAAGTTTAAGGGTAAGTTAGTGGATAACCTCAACTTTCGGTTCCAAAAACGGAGGTTAACTTTCTGGGTATGTACGTAACCATAGCAGCTTACTCTCTGAAAATAACCTGCTACTGAGCAGGTTATGTTCCAGGGTAAGTTTGTTGCAGAAGGTTACTGAGCATGGCGTGCCCTTTTGATGACGATCCTGTGGACGTGGAGGCACAAATTATACAAGGATTTTTTCGCCGGGAGAGAGTTATAAGACCGCGTATTGATGTCTTTTCATTTCCTAATGACTATTTGAAAAAGCGTTATCAGTTTTCAAAATAATCGTTAATTTACTTAACATCTCTTGAAACCGCATATTGCAAACCGCGGGTCTGCGCTTAGCACAGAAAACATTCTCTACATAGCACTTCGGTTTTTTGCGTCGGCATTTTTTGTATAATATGGGCGACGCAGAGCATGTAGGAAAGGCAACTGTGTGTAGAGTCGTTCGCACAGTATGTCTGGTACTTGACGCTTCTTACACACGTTTGTACAGTTCCCTGTCCATAAAGCTCTGCGTGTTATTAAAGAGGAATTCCACAGAGTGGTAGGTTTGTCCTTTGTAGTAAAATCTATGATGCATATTTAATATGTAGTCATACTATTTATATCTATAGCCTACATGTATTCAACCTGCACACACACACACTTGATACTTCCATATATGACTTTCTATTTCAGGGTTTCCAAATGTAATTTGTAATACATGTATAGTGACAATAAAAGGCATTAATTCATTCATTCATAATTGGGTGCATTAAAGCTCCTTCAATAAATGAGGGAGACTATGTTAATAGGAAATCTATTCGTAGTATCAATGTGCAGGTAACTTGATTTTGTATCCTTAATTTTTTGCCTGGTTAAATCATCAAACTCATTACTTTTTTCCACTAACTATAGGTAATCATTACAGGACACTACAATGCTGGTTACCACTGGTTGCCCTCAGAAGGGGTGAGGGGAGGTGGTGGTGGGCCCCCGCCAGTTAGACGGGCTTCAGCCTTTTTTCTATTAGCTACATGACATAAAGAATATACTAAATCGTGTTTAATAAATAGTTCAGTGATCGTGTAATCAAATATTACCTTTTTGCAGAATGTTTTTGTGTTTCATTTTGACTTGGCTCAAAGTTCTTCTGGCTCCAGAAGGATTACACCTTATTAAATAAGAAACCATATAAAAGTAACTGCTTTCATAGTGATTTAACAGTCAAAAGGATGCGGAAGGGTTACGTGTTTAATTATTTTGCATTATAATAAATGCAAAATGGCGATGTCAAATTTGCAATTTAATACACACGCATTTACTCTGTCCGTTATTTTTTGCCAAGCCAACTCTTTCTTTAGCCGATGCAGCCGTATTGCTTTTTTTCATTATTATTGGCTTGAATTCCTCATATGCGTGCATTAAAACTTCCAACTCCGCCTCTGTGAAGTATGCCGCTCTCTTTTTTTCACTTTGATTTTCCATTCTGACTCGTGAAATCGGCGATCAATTGAAAACGTCTTTGTGTGCACGGTGCACGCGCATTAACTCTGGGTAAGCAATAGGAGGTTGATTGAACTTACTCTTCTCAGGTGTTTTGGAACCGACATACTCATGGTATGCGGGTTTGGGGTATATCAACCCAGAGGTTAAGATTTACCAAATGGTAAGTTAAGCAAGCTTTCTGGAATACCCCCCAGTTCTCCAGTCACCTGGTTAGCAGGTGTGTTTACAAACATGAAGTTCATGATATTTGTTTTTGGGGCACAACTTTTATTTAGCTATCTTTTCAACTTTCTGTATACATATATTTTATTTTTTAAATCTTGCTCCGTTATTCTGATAACACCTGCCTTCTCCAAGTCATTCGGCATTGCTTCATAAACTTTTGCTTTCTGCTGTAACAACTGACTCTGGCCCAGCAGTCTTTCAGGGCCAGAAAAATGAGCTCCAGCCCAGATATATTGGCCCTGTACTGCTGTTATTTTTGGTGTGAATGCAACGACTGGGCTGGAATTTAGGCTTGGCACGGGCACCAGCCCTGGTGTGAAAGGGCTAATAGTCCACGGTTAGAGCCGAGGTCACTGCGATAACGAAAATATTGTAGCCAGCTGCTTCTGTGGTGTGGGCCCTCCTTGTGGGTGGTTCTGCTTATCTGCTGAATCTGCATTCTTGGTCCCAGTTCTAAGGGGGTCTTTTGTAGTCTGGCTTTGGTTCCAGCTGAACTCTTACTTAATGAAGGTTTGGTTTTTGGCACTTGAGTAGGGCGTTGATCTGATCCATAGTTTATACACAGTGGATCTTTTAACCGGAATGTTATTTGGTGGGAGATCAATTGGTTTATCACATATTTTGTTGAACTTGTATGTAAAACAAGGTATTTGACTAAAATTATATTTGAAATCCTAGAGCTAAAACATCCTGTAATGTAATAGAGGTGCAATGATCTGATATTTGGGATCGGTATCAGCACCAATCCATACCTATTAGATGGATCAGGTATCGGCCATATGTGCTTTTAACTCATGTCACTAATCTTTGTAAAAGCAAAGTTTTGAGAGATGGAGGCAGCATTTAGTGGAAAATCCCACTAAACAAAGCACATGCAATTGTGCAAGACAACATAAGTAATAGGGGTGTAACGGTTCACAAAAATCACGGTTCGGTTCGGTACGACACAGTGGTGTCACGGTTCGGTATGTTTTCGATACAGCAAAAAATGCCAGATAATTTCTTTGATTTTTTTTTTCCACTTTTTTATTTATTTAAACATCAAAAAAATATGATCTTGTTTTTTTTCTTTTACTTTAAACAATGATGAAGCTATTCTTCACCCATCTTCTGAGGTTTCTTTTTAGCAGCAAATAATACAAATCCTCCTTTATAACCAAAACCAAAAAGATGAGTGTGTCCACATTTTATCCACCACTCTCTTGCCATCACCCTCATAACTTACAGGGAAACCAAAGTGCTCCCAAACTCCAGACCTGTTGGTTATAGGAGGATCATCTATTTCTGGTCTGATAATTGCATTAACATTACTAGCCGTTTTGCAACGAGCTAGTGCAGCAAATGCCTGACTGACTGGAGTAGTGTTTGGGGGTGGGAGGGGCAGTCAGCATGTTGCAAAACATTATATTTTACACACTTTATTCTCTTATTCCCTCTGGAGTCTAGGGGTAGGGAACACTCTTTCAATGATTGGGGCATGATCAAACATTTCATTCAATAGCATAAACTTAATTCATGGCAAATTATTTCTTATATATTTGTTTTGGCATTAAACTCATCTTTATCTTAGTGTACTTTGTAAATATGTCAGATTTATGTTAAGTTTGTAATTTGACATCAAAGTATAGACATTGCAAAATGCAGCTTGGAATAATTGCAGACACATAATAAAAGTATATAGTAAGCAATGCTGGCAGTTTGTTTTGATCCAAGATATCTGATCAATAAAGTCTTGGCTACATGAAGATGACTAAATGGTATAGTTGCAACATTCAGTTGGATAAATAAATAAGAAAAACCGAACTCATGTCACTATTTCTGGCTCATTTCATTTAATATGTAGCAACTTTCATGTGTATGAATGAGCCATTGTGACCTGGCCACGTCCCTCCCCCCCTTTTATGGCTCTGACTGGAACGTTTCTGGATCGCGTTTCACCGTTGCGCTGTTAATAAAATTACCATGCGAATGGGAATGGGATGTGAATAGCGATCTTCGGTTGAGAGTGGTACTACACACCCCCGAAGCAGGTAAAACAAAGTAAGGTAACATGGTTTACTTTCTTGCCGATTTAACCTAATTTTATAAACTTTAATACTTCCGACAATGGACGTTTTGAAAAGAAGACAGATTACGGATTTAGTCAGCGTTTTTTTCATGTTTCTATAATAAGATTTCAGCGAGTTATGAACTGAAATAGACAAGAAAGATACTCGGCATCGCTGACGATGCCGTCGACTCCAGAGGGATAAAAGTATTTTTTTGAATCGTTCGGTTTGTAATGCTTACCGAACCGAAAGCCTCCTACCGAACGGTTCAATACGAATATGTGTATCATTACACCTCTAATAAGTAATACAAAAAAAGCAATGGATGATTAGGGAGACACTAGTGGCATGGTTGTTGGTGCCAGACGGGCCGGTCTGAGTATTTCACAATCTCCTCAGTTACTGGGATTTTCACGCACAACCATTTCTAGGGTTTACAAAGAATGGTGTGCAAAGGGAAAAACATCCAGTATGTGGCAATCCTGTGGGCGAAAATGCCTTGTTGATGCTAGAGGTCAGAGGAGAATGGGCCGACTGATTCAAGCTGATAGAAGAGCAACTTTGTCTAAAATAACCACTCGTTACAACCGAGGTATGCAGCAAAGCATTTGTGAAGCCACAACACGCACAACCTTGAGGCGGATGGGCTACAACAGCAAAAGACCCCACCGGGTACCACTCATCTCCACTACAAATAGGAAAAAGAGGCTACAATTTGCACAAGCTCACCAAAATTGGACAGTTGAAGACTGGAAAAATGTTGCCTGGTCTGATGAGTCTCGATTTCTGTTGAGGCATTCAAATGGTAGAGTCAGAATTTGGCCGTAAACAGAATGAGAACATGGATCCATCATGCCTTGTTACCACTGTGCAGGCTGGTGGTGGTGGTGTAATGGTGTGGGGGATGTTTTCTTGGCACACTTTAGGCCCCTTAGTGCCAATTGGGCATCGTTTAAATGCCACGGCCTACCTGAGCATTGTTTCTGACCATGTCCATCCCTTTATGACCACCATGTACCCATCCTCTGATGGCTACTTCCAGCAGGAAAATGCACCATGTCACAAAGCTTGAATCATTTCAAATTGGTTTCTTGAACATGACAATGAGTTCACTGTACTAAAATGGCCCCCACAATCACCAGATCTCAACCCAATAGAGCATCTTTGGGATGTGGTGGAACAGGAGCTTCGTGCCCCGGATGTGCATCCCACAAATCTCCATCAACTGCAAGATGCTATCCTATCAATATGGGCCAACATTTCTAAAGAATGCTTTCAGCACCTTGTTGAATCAATGCCACGTAGAATTAAGGCAGTTCTGAACAGTGATAATTTCGTTGACGAAATATTTTCGTTATAATTTTCGTCAACGACAAATTTTCACTGACGAAAACGAGACGATAACTAAATAAAAATTAAGTGATGATGACGAAAACTATAATAAAAATATATTGACATTTTCGTTAACTAATAAAAACGAGACGAAAATGTGAGTGAGGGACGTTTTTGGAAATGATCCAATCAGAATTAATCTTGGTGCGTGGCGCGGTGAGACGCACACGCACATTTGGAAAATTAAGATACTGATTCACCTTGCGACGCGAGATGCGACAGTACATCTTGCATACATTGGTGGGTGTCTGTCTGACTTAAACTAAAATGACATGGCAATGGCTGGGAGAAAAAGAAGAGAAGATATAT